>NC_143396.1:39109120-39420543 GCF_052110815.1 Crocodylus siamensis
AAAAAGCATTTTAACAGGACTTAAATTGTATTGCTTTCACTCTGCTCCCCTTGTCCCTACAGGCATTACATTTATATCTGAAGAGTGGTTGCTTTCCCAGGAGAAACTATGAGCATACAAACATTAATTCAGTTTCCCTTGGGGAAGACATGCCCCTTCCAGGAGAAATATCTACCAAGTTAACAACTGGAAGATCTCCCCTGTGAGAGTTTCTCTCAAAGAATGAACACCTGCATGCTGTAACACTCTCCTCCCGGTCTGGTCCTGGAGAGGTATGGGCTATGCTCGTCGTATTTCCACAGACCTTGCCTTCTATTATATTTGGTTACCCAACTTGAGTGACACCTAGTGATAGTGATGGTGATCCAGGTACACTCAGTGGAGCTGTAGAGGTATTCAGCACCTCTGCAAATTAAGACCCACAAAATATGCTGGAAAATGTGGCCTGAGTGACTTGACCAGCTACACAAGAAGTCTGGGGAAGAAGCAGAAACAGAGCCCATCTTTTTCTGAGTGTATTAGCCATGAAGACCATCTTTCTTTTGTATCTTGGACTCCGCTGGGGTTTGTTAGCCTGAAGCATAGAAGAGACAGGTAGCTTTTCCAGCAGGTGTGGGACAGGAGGTAATATAAAGGCCACAGATCGTTTTCTCTTTTTTGCTTTAATCCTAGGGGGTTATTGTCAGCCTTGAGACTGCATAACATGAGAAGAAGTAGACCACCAGAAGACCTACAAATATTTGTATTTCCTTTTGGGTTAGTTTCATGGTGGCATAGCAGGGCAGCTCTGTGCTTAGGTTGCAGTGGCTCTTGCCACTGGTGGTATAGCTATCTGACAATGGTGGCAGCTGCTATTTTTGTACCTCTAGTCAGTGTCCAGGGCTGCTATCCTGATTGCTACCTCTTAGTTATGGTACTGGAGAAGATGTCTTGGAGAGAGGAGCACTAAGTTGATACCATGCTATAGGGAGTTCAGCTGGGGCTTCAAGTAGCAAGGTAGGTTGGGGCCCTCCCCTTCCTGTGTATTGGGTTACTGCAAACTGATGACAGCATGACCCAAACCACCCAATTCATTTGTAAGAAAAGGTTACTGAAATCCCAAAGACCTCTGTTTTGTACCTTTTATTTTTCCTCATGTATTTGTCCATCAGGGACTGTCTATGTTACTGTTTTACAAAGGAATCCATCACCCCTGCTTAGATGCATCTCTTTGAACCTGCTAAAACTTATTTTAATAACAAGACAGGAAGAAAGTAGATTCCACTTATTGCGATCACTTTGCAAAATGGTGATTTCGTTCTATTAACTGGCTGATATCCATTAAAAGAAGACCCTCTTTTTTAAGAACACAGGTACTCCTTCCCCAGCCCTGCTGGTGCCTCTTGTCCCCTAGCCTCCCAGCCCTGCCAGAGGGGGCCTCCAGCTGCTTGAAAACTGTGATTCTAATATGAGTGATTTTTACATAATAATCAAATGGTTTTGGTTTCCCCATATTGATTCAAATACATGGCTGATTGTATTAACCAGTGATATTATAAGGTGGAATCCACTGTAATTCCAATTTCATCTGTTTTTTTGTAGCAGGAGAGAGGGTTTGTGATTAGTTCCCACTGTTTGAAAACATTTAAAACCAATTTTCCATATAAAGTTGGAGTGCGGGAGCTATCAGACCCCCACTTGCCTAAATGATAGTTACAGGCTCTGGTTTATGTTTTATGGTCATATGTATGTTTCCCAATAGCATAATTATTTACAATGCATATGGCCCCGCTTTCAGGGATTTGGAATACGAGGTATTTGGCCTGGAATTGTACAGAATATAAAAGGATTAATAAGAAAAACACCATTATTATTATATTTCTCATGCATATTTCTTTTAAGGATATTTCTTTTAAGGCGTGGAAATATTAGGATAAATTAACAAGGACAAAAATTAATTCCTTATGTAGGAAATACTACATGGGACTCTCATTTTAGATCTGTACCTGAAATAAAAGTTATATCCTGTTATAATTGTAGGCAAGTGTTGTAGTAAGTATTGACTTCTAAAGGGCAATTTCTGTTTTACATTATTAACAGTAATAATGTGGATTTTCAAGTTTATTGTGGTCTTCCATTTTAATTATGAGATTTCAAAATAGTATGAATTATGTTTTCAAATGAACTGAAAAAAAGGCCACCCTTGGCAAAAAGTCTGTATGGATGTGGAATAGACTACAGTCTTTCATTACAGTCATATAATGTTTTCATGGACCTACCCATCATAAACCTATTATGAGAAGAGCTACATCAAGTTGTTATGGTAACTGGAATTGTACAGTAACTACAGTAGGATTAAATAGTTGATTTTCCTCCATATGGAGTTTTGTGAAGCATTGTTTTCACCACACAAAGATGAAATGTGTTTCAGAAGAAAATTAATGAGATAGAGTCCTGCAAAATGTTCATGTAAATTGTTGGCATCTGTTCTTGAAAGCCCCAGCTCTACCTATAAATGATGGGCCTTGCCCCTTTCTAGGTAGGGAGGAATATATTATCCCACTACAGCACTGCGTTTGTTCTGCCAGGATATTTTCTTTTCTCCATGCTTAATGTGTCCTTTCTTTTCACCTTTTTTGTTTCTTTAAACTTCTTATTTTATGATCCTTTTATTATTTGTTTCTATAGCATAGTTTAGAGGAGGTTTATGTCTAAGATGATTTCTCTAGAAGTATATTTGTTCTGAGATTTATTGGTCTAAGAATAATTTTCTTTTGGGATAATTGTAGCATTCTTATTCAGACTGGCTTAGTTGCGGCGTGTCCTCAGTATATTTTTCTGTGATAATGTTCTATATTAACTGTTTACTCTCATATCATCACTGTTATGTCTATCCAGCTTTATGAGGCTGCCTTGTGCACTTGTCTCTATAGCAGATATGCCATCATTTTTTCATTGACATATGCCATTGTCCATGCTGGCTACAATCCTTGCATTTCTTTTTCTTGTTGTGTTTAGTTTTTGCTTTAGGCATTGATAGTTCCATGAAACTTCTTAATCCATTTAATTATTTTGCAAAGTAAGTATACCCTCACAACCCTGTATAGCGCCCTGCATGTCAGGGGCCTGGCCTAGTTGTCCAGAGCTATGAGGTACTAACATGTTTAATAATAATAATATGTTGAAATAGATACTGAAGCCCTAGTGGAATTTTAGATTTCTAACTGGTTTGCACAGCAGTAGTCTGAATCCATATTCCTATCCATGTATTTATATCAGTTCACCTCAGTTATATTTCCCATTGTGCAGTCAAGTATGCAGATCTCAGATCAACATCATCAGTGATCTGTGGATTTTACCTATGCCTTCCTATTTACTGGAAGACTGTCATCCTCGTATTCAGGGACTCCAGCTGTTGACTTCTCATTAAGCTATTGGTGCTTGTAGGTTTAAAAGCTGATACTTGATTCTGTCTATATGTTTAATTTATATATTTACAGTAGCTAGGTTTAATTGTAACACAGTTTAATGAATAGTGAGAGGAGTTAAGCTGTTTGTGTTGGCTGTCAGAATAACCTTTGGTGGGGTTTACCTGCTGCTTTTCTTTGCAGTTAAGAATTGCAGCTATAGAAAATACCTTAAATTAGGACATAGAAAAGGCAACCTTAATATCTTACAAAATAAGAAAAGACACCATTATTATTATTATTATTATTATTATTATATTTCTCATGCATATTTCTTTTAAGGACCCCCCACCCATTTATAGTGTTAAACACCTGCCCCCTCAATGACAGAGGTGCTGATCAGTGAACATAAATTGTATGTGTATACATACGTATGCATGCAATGTGTGTATGTATATGTATGTATATATATGTATATATTCTCTCTCACTCTCTCACACGCACACTTTTACATATATAAAGAAAACCTCTAGCTGGAATTAAGAAGTACAATGTAAATTTTAAATCTCATTCTAACAAAGAACAGTAAAACATGCACATTTCAAAAGGCTATAACACAAATGAAACATTACCTTTTACAAACAGAAGGAACCACAGCCACCAACATAGTTCTGATTGTAACATGTGACTGGTGATTATTTAAATGTCGTTATGATTAATTTAGTTTATATTGATGAAAATAATCTTAGCAGAGACCTGTGAGAGCTAATGCATTTTGCTTCTGTGGCTTTCCATTGATAGCACAGAACAGTATAGAGCAAAGTCATTTTCATGATATTAATAATGGGATTACAGATTCAGGTCACTTAAAAGAATAGAGCTGACTCAGCGATAGCAGTATTGGGATGAATGTTAGAGATTAATTCTTGAGCACACCCCATACAAATCTACTGCCGGTATCTTATTGCAGTAAAGCATCTGTCTCCTTTCATAAGAAATATTTAAAATGACAGTAGCTGACTTGTATCATGCTTCCTCTCTGTATTGGCAGGAATTCTTTGTAAAGGAGGAATTCTTTCAGTTTAGAGGTATGTGACTGTGACCACCTGAAAGTGTCAATACCTCATGGGGGGGTTATACCTTTTGGCTGCCTACAGATGTTCAAAAAGCCTGAGGCAGAATTGATGCAAGTTACGTTGTTAACTGTAAGCGGCCTGGTTTAGATTGGTTGTGAACAGTATGCACATTTGCTGTTGTTGGCGGTGGGGGGGACAGGACATGCAGATTTGGGGCACTTCTGCATGCCTTCTAGCATTCCCCATGGGCTCCCTGAGCTGCTGGAGACTGCCAAGCACAGCTGAGCACTGGGCCATCCCTCATTGCCTGCCAGGTGTGGACAAGGACATGTCCAATCCCCTGTCATGTCACCACAGAGCTTCCCCTGTGCCCAGTCCTAGGCTTCCAGGGAAGCCCCAGAGTGACTGCCTCCATCGTGAATTGCACATGATTGTGTGTCCCAGCCTGCCCGCACACTGCCATAGTGTCCCACCACCCATGCCCAAGCATGGAGACCCAGGAACTGCAGCATGTCCTGCTTGTTGCCCTATGCGAAGCTCACCAGAGGCTACAGGACATCATATGTGCTCATCTGTACATGATGGAGAAGCTTGTGCACCATGGGACACAGCTTCATGCCCCTGAGCTAGCAGCTAGACATCCCATGCAGGGGCACCTACCACACTTACCAAGCATGTGATTTTCACGTGGCTAACAAGGACAAGGCCACAACCTCCAGACCATTGAGTGCTGGTTCTAGGCCTGCACCACCAGCACTGCCTGGCGAGAGTGGGTTGTCCTGGATACCTGTGACAATGAACAGTGGGTCCAGACCTTCCACATGCACTGGGCTACCTTCATGGACATCATCACCCTTCTGGCCCATCACATCATGTGCCAGAATATCAGGATATGGCTGCCCCTCACTCCGGAGAAGCAGGTGGCCATTGCCTCATGAAGCTGGCCACTCCCAGTATTCTCCGCTATATTGCCAACCAGTTTGGCATGGGCAAATCCTACAGTCAGAGATATCATCCAAGAAGTGTGCCTGGCCGTCTAGAATGTCCTGGCTAATTGTTTCATCTGCCTTGTCAACCCACAGGAGGTTGTCGTTGGCCTATGCCACATGGGCTTTCCTAATGTGTGTGTGTGGGGGGGGGGCATGGATATCACCCATATCCCAATCTCCTGCCCAGCACAGGCTGCCCAGGTGTTCATCCACTGTAAGGGCTACTTCTTCATGAACCTGCAGGGCGTCATTGACCACCATGGCTAATTCACCCATATCTTCACTTGGCTGGGCACGCAGTGTCAATGATGCCCTCATCTTCCGCAACTCCCCAACTACCCAAGATGATGGAGAATGGGTGCTATGCTCTTGGAGCCCCCAGTTTTGTCATGGTACCATCATTGTCCCTCCTCTCATCACTGGGATCTGGCTTTCTTTCTCATACTCTGGGTGATGAAGCCCTAGGGGTGGGGTGGCAGCTGGACTGCCAGAAGGAGCAATTCAACTATTGCCTGAGCAACTGCTGCATGATAGTGGAGTGCACCTTTGGACACCTCAATGCATGCTGGTGGTGTCTTAGTATAAGCCTCAAGGTGGATAAGGAGAACCTGCCATGACTCATTGTCACTGCATGTGTCCTCCACAGCATCTGCATGAGTGGATGAGGGGGGAGGTCTTCTGCAAAGACTGGGCAGAGGAGGCATGGTGCACAGACTGGCATGGCAGATCATGCATACATGGTGCAGGGATGGAGGAGAGAGTGACCCCCCACATTGATACTGGGGGCACTGGCCCTTCACAGTGGCAGACAGTCCAGATTCTTGAAGCCCTGGCTGACTATCTCCTTACCATGGAGAACTTGGGACCCTCTCTGGATGAGTAGGGCCAGAGGACTTTGAGTGCCTGCGCTGTGGCACTGGGCCATGAATTTCCTGGCCTGAGGTTCTTTGGTCTTGCATCCCACATAGCATTGCCCACAACCCAGGCTGCTGAAATGACTTCCCTTCCTCTCTCCCCACTCTGCCCTGCTCTGCTCCCCGCAAGGGGGCACACCGGGATACAGGGGGAATGTGGTGCAAGAAAGAGATGTGCCTCAGTTTACAGTGTTTCAGTTGCCAAACTTTTCTCATTTTCAATAAAGAAAATATACTGAATGTTGCCCATGATAGAACTTGGTCCCTCTTTCTGTTGATGCAAACCAGTAAGCCTTTGGAGGGGGTGGGGGAGATTTGTAAAAGGGGAAAAATAATCTGGAAGGGGGGTTAGGATGGGGATGGAGGAGGGTGCTGGGATAAGGGGGAATGCTGTTGAGTTCAGCTTCTGCAAACCTAAAATCTTGGAAGGGAGGCATGGGGGGCTAAGAGGCTTTAAACCTGGCACATAGTTTCATAGTTTCATAGTAGCTAGAGTCGGAAGGGACCTAGGTAGATCATCTAGTCCGACCCCCTGCCTTGGCAGGAAAGAGCACCGGGGTCAGATGACCCCGGCAAGGTGCTCATCTAACTTCCTTTTAAAAATCCCCAGGCTAGGAGCCTGCACCACTTCCCCTGGAAGCCGGTTCCAGGCCCTAGCCGCCCTGACTGTGAAGTAGCGCCTCCTAATATCTAATCTAAACTTACCCTCCACCAGCTTGTGACCATTATTCCTGGTCACTCCTGGGAGCGCACGGGGGAACAGGGACTCCCCCAATACCTGCTGATCCCCCCTGACCAGTTTGTAGCAGGCCACAAGGTCCCCCCTTAACCTTCTCTTGTGGAGGCTAAACATTAATTCCTGAACTTGGGAGTGAAGACCAAGGACTTCTCCATATGGGAGATGGACAGGTTCTGGGTGATCCCAGATCCACTGTCCATCTGGGAGAGCTGAGGTGAGGGGAGGTGACTGTGGGGCCAGGAGGGAGGCAGTGCCACAGCAGGGGCCATGGACTCCTGGCTTTCCCTTATGGGACCCCTGGTGCTGTCTTCCCCTTTAGCAAGCCTGGCCCCATGACACTTGACCACACCTGGGACACATGTCATGCAGTAGGACCAAGCCTGGGGGCTGCCTATCCTTGCCAAGGATGCACCACTCCCCTGCAGTGGGACCTAGGCCATGAGGGGGCCCTGTGGAGCAGAAGAGTTCCTCCTGGTGGGTGGACAAGCTGGGCTTGGCAGGCTTTGTTGCCAGCTGCAGTCCCAGTGATGACCTGGCCCAGTGGGCTGTGGGCTCTGCTCTTCTCCTGCTTCTGAGCACTCCTGTGGCTCTTCAGAACTGTCCTGGAACCACTTGGGGGGCCTGCAGGCACAAGGCAGCTGCCAGGGCTGGGGGGAGTGAATTCGTTCTGGGAAAGGGGCGATGCCCCAGTGGCCCTGGCATCAGGACCCAGACACCCTGGTCCTGCTCCCCTCACCCACTGATGCCCATCAGAGTGGGCCCCATCTCAGGCCTTTCTCCTTCCCTGGACCATGGGTCACCTTACACCACTGCTCCTGTTCTGTGTCCCCCTTTCACTTTGGTAGCTCCCAGTCAGGGCACAGTGGGGAGTATTCCCTCCTGAGCTGGCATCCAGGATCCTGCCATCCTATTGCCCTGGGAAGAGTCCCTGGAGCAGGGCCCTGGGTGGCAGCATCTCCTGCCGCTCCTGTTCAGGAGGACTACAGGCATGAGTCAGGGGTGTTGTATGTTGATGCAAAGCAATCCAGGGCCCTGTCCATAAATTCCTTCCCCTGGTGCTGTGATTCTGTCAGCTCTGCAGAGGCACAGGTGGCCTTCTTGAAAAAGCAGGTGGCCAGAGGAGGGACACTTGTATGGTTAGGAGCTTACAGGACAAGCCCTATGAGGAGAGACTGAGGGACCTGGACCTCTTCAGCCCAAACCCCCATTCCTTCACCTCAGCAGCCTAGGCATAAGCATCCCCTAGCTTGTGCATGTCCCTGTTCCACATCCCAAGTCTTTTCTCAGGCTGGTCCTGCAGCCCCTGGAGCCAGGAGTCATCTGTGTGCCCCTGCAGCTCAGAAGCAGTGACCAAGTCTTAAAGGATCTCTTCCTTGCTTCTTCAGTGCCTCCTACAGACATCCCTCATGTGCCCTGCAGCTATGCGGCCTCTTGGCCCTGGGCTGGTATTGCATTCTGCACAGGTGGTGTCTCTTCAGTTAGAAAGGGGAGCCACAGAGCCTTTGTGTGAAATTTTTGCTGATAAAATGAAGCATAAGGGCAGATGTCTGGGACCAACAGTTGCCTTGGCACTCATGCAGTGATGCTACAGTAACTTCCTTGTCTAGACCCTTTCCCAGCTGGGAGCTGTGCCACTGCTCTCCACCTGGCACAGTGGAGCCAAGTGTCCCAGCTGTGCTGGGGGGGAGCAGGCTGTGTAGCAGTGCTGGGTTGGGTTCCCAGAGAGGGAGAGACTGTGTCCCTCTGCACACACTGTGGCAGGCACCTGTTCCACTCCCTTAGATGGTCTAGGGCCCTCTGTCAAGGCTGCATAGAGCAGGAGTGAACTATGGCATTCTGGGCTGCAACCCATCCTTGATCAGTGCCTGAGTCATCAGCAGAAATGTGGCAGGGGGAGGGTTGGAGCAGCAGCCAATGCACTGGTAGTGAGGGGAGGGCTTCAGGGAGGGATAGATTATGCACCTGGAATGGGGGAAGCGAAGTGTCAGAGAAGAGGGAGTGGAACACCCATGGCAGCTGTGTGTGGGGAATGGTGTCTCAGGGCCTGCATGCTCAGCTGCGGTGCATGGGATCATGGACTGGGGGAGGGCTCCTGTGTAGTGGAGGGCATGGGCTCTAACTCCAGATCCTGGGTCTGAATTTCCATGGTGTCAGCCCCGGGTCCTGCACCCCTTGGTCCTTATGCTCAAACGTGACAGAGAAGATGTCAAGGGAACTCAGGTCCAGCTGCAGGTATAACTTGGCTCCCCCAATCCTGTGATGGTATGGGGCAAAGCACTAAGAAGCAAAACTCCTTGGGGACCATCACCACCAGCTGACAGCTTATTCTGTGGCACCCAGAGACCTCCTTCTAGACACCCTGTTCTCCCATCATCCTGGGGCCTCCCTGTGCTGCCTCCTCCCATGGGGTCCCTTCTGATGATGCCTCCCAGCCCTCAGTAGTGCTGTAGATATGAGGACTCTCAATGGCCCTGTCCAGAATGAGGAAGTAGGACAGCTCCTCATAGAAGGGCATGGTCTGTTTCCTGGCCCTGGACTTTGTTTGTATCCTGCATGCATTTATACTGGATTTTCATCCATTTGAGGCACTGCTCACAATCCCTGTTGTGGCCCCATGCCTGTATCTCCTGGGCAATGTACTTGAAGACATCTCTGTTCCACTGCCCTTTGTGGGACTGGTGCTGGGTTGTCTCCTTGCCCCAGATGGCAAAGAGATCCCTCTTTTTCCTGTAGTCCCAGTTGTGTGACTGGGGTTGAGTAGAGGAGGAGGATAGGACAGGTTCAGCCATGGTTTGCAGCAGTGTCTGTAAGGTCTCAGTGTCCATGGGTCGATGACAGTCTGGCTGTGAGGGGGGGATGGAAGGAAGGCTGGAAGTGTGGATAGATGGAAGGAGTGGTGGATGTGTGTAGGTGTGGGTTTCAGTGTGTGTCTCCCTCTCACTGCAGCTGGGTGTGGCCCCAGCTCCAGTGTGAACAGGGCTCCACTGGTCAGGCTATCCCTACAACCTTGAACTTTCCAGGAGCTTCCAGCAGGCAGACCATGGTTCTGGCAAAACCCTATGTCCCTGGCATGGAAATGTCCCATGTCCTGTACCTGCACCAGGGAGGCAGCTGGCCATACCCCACTTGCTCTTGAAGTTTTCAGGGGCATCTGCCTGTTTGTCCTTGCTTGGGTGCTCAGTGCATATCCCATCTTTCCTCCCATCTTAGCACTCTGGGATCCTGTAGCTGCAGGCCAAAAAAGCTTTGCAGTACCCCAGGTGTCCATGGCATGGCTATCTACCAGCAGTAGGTCACAGGGTTGCCTCTGTGCAGGTCCAGTCACAGTGTCTGCCCCTGGTGCCCCAATCTACCTTAGGTGAGCCACCTACACTAGCTCCTGCTCAGGGAGGGTCCATGCTGGGGTCCAGATGGCAGAGTGCCTCTGAGATGTGGTGCATGGGAGCCAGGGTCAGGGTCTGTGGGGCTGTGCTTAAGCATGGGGGTATGGAGGGGGCATGGGGGTCCCTGGCTGGGTGTATGGCAGCCAGGGTCAGAGTCTTTGGGGTCTTTGCCCAAGCATGAAGGTTCTCCTGGGCTCAATGTCAGGTCTGTGTGTACATCACAGGTTGCTTTATGACAGGGCATTCGGGTGCCCTGGGGTTGCACAGGGGATGCAGATGGCTCCTGCAGTTGATAGATGGATGGAGTCAGGGCTGGGGAGAGGGGCTGTGTTGGCTCAACTCTGCTTGGGGGCAGGGCCAACTGGGCACCTGGCCAGATCAGCTGAAAGCGCACTGGGTGTTAGTGTGCCTCTCTATGAGGGAGGGGCAGTGTGGGCTGCAAAGGAGGCTGGGTTGCTGGAGAACAGCGATCTAATTTGAATTGATAGGGAGTTGGTATGGAAATTTAATGCACTGCTCTAACCTAGATTGATCAGATTTGAGTGTACCTTGAACCAAGTCTATTTTAGACCACTTGCACCATTTTTAGACCAGTCTATATACACTGAACTTCTTTATGGTTATGGGTTTAGATAGACCATTCTAAGTGATTAGAAATCTAAGCGTAATTTCTATACGGGGCCTTTACATTGGAATTCAGTGCAGTTTTCTCTCATGGTTCTCTAATTTCCTGAAAGTTTTAGATGACTGTGACTATACTGTGTATGAGTTCCTCTTTGTTAAAAAGTCTTGTAAAATTTAGTGAGGTGATAGAGTGGCCATCATGAAAAGATGCCTTGATAGACCTCTTCTGGGGGGCAGGATGCCTGTCTATTTAGAATAGCTGTTACTGTATTTCACTCTCCTCTCTTCTCATGCTAGTCGTTATGATAGACTTCTTTACACTCCTTTTTTATGACCATTCCAGTGAGTTTACACAGTTATGCTGAAATGTGATACCTGCTCAAGTATCTTTGGAATGAGAAGAGAGAGAGAGAGAGAGAGAAAAGCACAAACACAAGTTCCAATTGATTTTTTTTAAGGTGCATGTTGCAAGCACACCACACAGCAATTTTGTTCCTGGTGTTTAAAAATACAACAAGAGAACAGCAGAAACATTTCAAATCAAACAGAAAAGCTCAAAAAGAACCTCTTTTAATTGCTTTTTTTCCATGACATTCTCAGGGACAGGCATACATATAAAGAAATAATAATTTTGCACCTTTGCAATATACTGTTTCTGCATTAGTCATAATTTTGCTTGCTTTGTTGAAGTGAAGATTAAAACACAGGAGGGAAAAAAGCCTGTTTTTGTTCTTGTGGTAGCAACCATAATTAAAATGTAGTTAAAAGTTAAACACATTTGCATTTGTTCCCTTATTATTTCTTCCTGAACTTCAAAGTTTTTGATCCAAACATGCCTAAAATAAGTAAGTAAATTACTTAGGTACTGTATAGGAAAAACCTCAAAGCATCATTATTTTAAACTGAAGCAATTCATGAGGTTTTGAGCGTGATCTGCTGAAGACCCATGATCAAGGAAATGTGACTGGAGGTGATAAGGGTAAGGTGGCGGTTAGATCCTGTGCCTCTAGTGAAAGACCGAGCAAGTTTTCTGCTACCATAATTTTCTGACCTACGAGCCCTGTCCTGGTTGGTAAATGGCTGGTGAGCCATATATAGCAAGCAATATTTGCTGTGAATTGTATGGTCACTTAGAGATTAAAACAGATCATAGGCATTTCCGAAACAAACCAAAACTGATAACCCCTCTCTGGGTAGTAGGATGGGCCCTTTACTTGACTCTGCCTGGCACAGACCTTATCTGGATTTCCCTCTCCTGGTTGTGGACTGCTCCTTCCCCTTGCTTCACTTTCCTTCTCTCTCTCTCTGGGGTTTTTACCTTGAGTGGCTAATGTTCAGCAGCTAGGCCTCTACCACAGAATTTCTGCTGCCTCGTAAAGGGCAGACACCCTTTAAGTTGTGGAATTTTCTTCATTGGAGGTGTTACACTAATGTAGGAGATTCTGCAACTTACTTATGCAGCTGTTCTACTGTCCTACTATCTGATAGCAAGGACAGTTTTCCACAGATTTAGTATGTCTGCTGTGCTGCAATTTAAAACCATTGCATCATATCCTGACCTTGATGGCAAAGGCGAACAGTTATTTTCCCTCTTCATGGCATCCTTTCAAATATTTGAAGTGTGATCATGTTTCCCCCCCATGCCTCAATCTCCCTCTCTCCAGACTAAGCAGATGTAGTTTTCCTACCCTTTCCTTGTACTACTTGTATTCCAACCCCTTTAACATCTATGTTGCTCACCTCTGGATCTTCTCCAGATTCTCTGCATCCTTTTAAAATAGGATGGCCACAACTGGATATGATATTCCAGCTGAGGCCTAACCAGTGTGAAATAAAGTGGTACTATCAATCTATGATTTGGGCATATCCCCTTTGCCTCTGAGATTGCAGAGCTGTACTGGGAACTTGCAAATTCACTCTATCTTCTGGAATTAGTTCCACTTAGATATCTGTGGGATAGATAGTAAAATTGAACAGAGGCTGTAATTGTCAAAGAATATTAATTCCTTATGAGAGTGCAAGTTGCTATATGCACATAGGTGGTTGTCTTACATTTAACTAAGAAATTATCATTCTCATGTTGAAGGCATCAAGCATTACTACTAGAGCTTGTGGTGGGCCAGTAGGGTGTGCTCTTGTGCTGAGCCACCCACCTCACTGCGCCTGACCACTTAACCAAGCTCTGAGTGCCTCCCTGGGGGTGCCTTGCATCTGGCCGACCCCTTTCCTGAAGTACACCCACAAGCCTGAGGGTAACGCTGCCACCACTCATGAGTCTCAGTCTGTTTGTGGCTCTGTGCCTCATGATGAGGTACACAGGCTTTATAGACCAGCGGGTACTTGACCCACTGTAAGAACTTGAGTCTGAAGCACAAATAATGGTCTCCCTTAGTCAGCCGGACCAAGGCATAATCTAGACTGTCTTGCAATAAGTCTCCCATACTGGGTACAGAGGAAAACTTTATTGATTACAAGGAGTAGGTTTAGAATAGGTACAGCAATGTCAAAGAATAATCCTGAGAGCCAACAGTGGGATGGTAGCCTTTGATCATGCATCTGAGTTACTGCAAGCTATATATCTAGTTAGATTTCAAGTAGCTTACCCATAAGTATATTCCAGAGGCTGATAGAGCTTTCATCTGGAGGCAGGCAGTTCATAGGGTGTCCGTGTGTTTCAAGAGGGAGAGATAGACAGCTGCTGAGGTTCAGCTACTTTCAGTGTCTTCATCATGGCTGCTGCCCCTCTTCCTAGGCAGTCTTTAACTTATATAGGCCTTATGAACTCGTTTACCTGATCCAATGAAGGTCAGCAGTTGTTGGCTACCAGCCAACCAATTTGAAAATGCATCACTGGTTGCTGGGTAGAATGGCAGGGTTTCTAGCTTCCCTCCCAGTCATGATGTTATTGCTTAGAACAATAGGGAGTTAAAGCTCCCCAACCCAGGTGTGTGAGGCCAGTCACTTAGGCAAAGGGAGCAGGTTCCCCCCTCCCTCAGGAATGTATCCAGCTCAGGTTACAACTCAGGGCTACCTGAAACAGATGGGGGCAGGGGTGCCTGACATCTGCAGTGACCATGGTACCAAATGGTCAGATAGGTGATAAGCCTGATAGCAGAGTCTGGGGAGAGACTGAGATGGCATTCTGCCACTGAGCTTTTTTAGGAAAGTTTGAAAAAGGTGGCAATGGTCCAAAGTCACCAAGAATCCTCTGATTCTTCTTGACCCTTGTCAAGCTGAATTTTAACCCTAAAGATGGTATGGAGGATTTCCTTTAATAAGGAGCTAGTTGTGAACCTGAGGCCCTTCTGTTTTGTTTCTTACTTGTCTCTTTTGGCTAATGGGAATCCTGGTACTTCAGATGAGCAATTCCTAAAGACCATAGGATCTTAAGGATATTGGGCTAGAAGGGATCTTATGAGATCATGTAGTCCAGCCCCTGACTAGACCATGCCAGCCAATTTCTCTCTAACCTGCTCTTGAAAATTTTCAGGAATAGAGATTTCACAACTTCTTTAGATAGCCTAGTCCAATGCTTGACCATTCTCACAGTCAGAAAGTTCTTCCTAATTTCTTACCTACATTTTCTCTGCTGCAACCTGTTAGTCCTGTCCCCTACAGCCCCAAAAGTCTATCTCCATCCTCTTTTTAATTGCCTTTCAGGTAGTTGAAGACTGTTATCAAGTTCTCTCCCCTCAGTCTTCTCTTCTACAGACTAAATAATCATAGCTCTTTCAGTCTTTCCTCACAAGTCATGCTTCCCAGGCCTGTAATAATTGTTGTCACTCTGCACTTTTGTCAGTTTTCATTCTACCCACATCTTTCTTGAAGTGTGGGGCCCAAAACTGAACACAATACTCCTGGTGAGGACTCACCGATGCTGAATATAGTGGAAGAATCACATCCCTTGGTTTTCAAGTGACATTCCTGTTGAAACAAATATGTATAAATATTTGTTTGTGCTGGTAATCAGCATACTACATGAAGGTTTGCATAGATGGAGTATTGACAAGGAACAGTGAGTTGCATCACTCTGGTGCGGTGGGGGGTTAGTCATTTAAAATACAATATTTTCTTCTTGCTTTTGATACTACTGCAGTATTAACCAGGTTCTTGTGTACTATACTTATTTTTGCAAAGGCATTTGCTACTGATTTTTTTTTCTTTGTTTCATTGGAAGTACTGTACTGCAGCTGGAAATCTTTTAATATGGCTTTCAGGGGTTGAAAAATTGGTTGTCAGGGTGTGAAAAGTTCTGTGCATATACCAGAAACTGCATTTCATCAGGAAGGTGTATATCTAATGATTTCTAGCCCAATGGGGCATGTAGAAATTCCTGCTGTGGTCTTCTGTACATATTTATTGGAGCAAAACATTGGGAAATGTTGCTAGTGTGAAGCAATGCATGGAAAGCATTCACCTTTGTATATGAGTGATTTGGATCCTTGGGAACAGTTGCAATATTAAACAAAATAAAACCTACCTACCTTTCTTGATTCCAGATGATTTATTTTCACGTGAATATTGAGAGGTAAGGTGGATATTATAGTCTATTAAGACTGAGGCATTATCACTGCTTTAGGGCAGTCAGGAAAATATCAAATCTAGAAGTCAGCTATTTCTTTGTTGAGAGAGAAATGTGTTAATGCTGAATAATGTATTCTCAGTTATTTGCATGTATGTACGTTCTTAAACATAGCTATTAGATGGCAAAAGTGAAGCTTACAAATGACTGATGTGACACTCCAGCAAATAAACGCCTCTTCAAGTTCTCATGTATACTGTCTCTCTCAAGCCTTGTCCCAGCTCATGTGTGATTGTTCACTACAATATCGGAATCATTATGTAGCCAGGGCAGGGTGGGGGGTGGGGCATGGCTCCTGCACTGGGGTGCACCCCTGGGGGTCAGAGGGGGGCATGTGCCCCCAGATATGCATGGGAGGGGAGTGCTGGAGTCCAGCAACCGTGGGCTCTTCGCAGTGGGAGGCTGAGCCAGGCTGTGCTTGGGGCAGGCGGTGGTGGCACTGAGAGGGAGGTTGTGGGGGGGAAGCTGCAGCCACCCCAAATCTTGTCATAGCCCCCTCCCAGCACCACTGCCTGGTCCAGCCCTTCCCCCCGTCATGTCAGGAACAGACCAGTGCAGCCCCAGCTTTGCAGCTGCAGACCATCATGCCCACGCAGATCTGGGAGCAAACACTCCCCCATGACCTCCCAGAGTACACGTAGCAGTGGCAGCTGCTTCCCCCATACTCCCCAGATGAGCCATGGCTCTGTCCTGCACCCCAACCTGCCCTGGCTGGGCAGTGCCTGCCGTAGCCTCACTCACTCCCTTCTGCACCATGGGGGCCTAGATCTGAGCCCCCCCCCCCCACTTTGCCCCTCTCCCCTGTCTACCACGAGAGACTTACCAGCTGTATTGGAAATTGGATTGGTATCGGCTGATATGCATCCTTAGAAATTGGCTATGGGCTCCCAAAATGTCTATCGGTGTACCCCTAGGGTCAATACTGTTGTCCTCATTCCACTGATGTGGAAACTGAAGCAGAGAGGTGAAGCAACTTGCCCAAAGCCACAGAGCAAGTCAGGTGTTTTTTTTTTTTAGTTAATTTTACTATAAAACTGACTTACAATCAGTTCTTATACAGCTCTGGAGCAGCTGCTGAAGACCTTTTTAGAAGAATCCAAGCAGATGTAATGTCAAACTAGTATAGATATCTAATGTAATTAGGTACATACTAATTAAACTACAAAGCTAGGGTCTGACTCTAACCGCAAAGAGTAAGAAAACCTATAGATAGGATGCTGATATTCTTGATGTGGGCAATACTTTCTATCTAGGAATTTATATTTTGCTCATTAGGGTGGAAGCTAAGTATCTAAACGACAAAATGGAGGTGATATTGGGAGAGGCAGTTGGAAACTTTGACATAAGTAGTAGCTGCCCTCATTACTAAGGGGATTTGATCATTGAGACTCACTACCTGGCTGTACTTATCAATCCCGTCCTTTCCCAGCCTCACACACATTGCTTTTAGGTGTGCAGGTTGTTTTAATGGCCAGCAGCATGATTGGAACTACATATCTTGCAAGGAAATTGCGACCATTTCTTTTCAATGCCCGCTTTGGCATAACCACTTTTTGGCACCATATTACAGTAATGCGAAGTGCTCTCTATGATGCATGGTTTTTGAAGGCTATGCAGAAGAACTAGGACATATAACATCAAATCTGAAAAGACGGCATGAAGTCCATGTGAAACTATTGGTGAAAATCAAGATGTTGCTATTGATTTCTAAAGAACCATGAGGATTGAGGTTCTAAGCACCTATGAAACAACTTTTCCCTTCACATTAGTAAGGAGTTAAAAGAAGCTGAAAGCTGGGCATACCCTTTATTTTGGACTTATGGGGAAGTGTGTGACCTTAAAGCTTCAGCAGAGGTCTAGTATCCAGGAATTACTGTTTCACTTCTAGGTCTTCTGTAGACTCTGTGGGTACGTACAGACATTCATGGAGGTTTGAACAAGTCAAAAATGGCCACCTGATCTATGGCAAGTCAGGATGGGGGGGAACTAGCAGGGGAGCTTGGGGGACCAGGAGGCAAATGCAGTCTGTGGGGGAATTGGGGTGGCAAATGGGGTCTGTCGGGGAATCGGTGGGATGGTCTCTCCCTCCCCCAGACCAGGGGATATTTTTAGCTCCCCCCGCCCCCCCGGAGCCTTCCCAATCCCATTCACCCTCACCCCCGCCTTACTTCCTCGGGTCCTGGCACTGGTGAATGCTAGTAAGACTGGCACCAGAAGCAGCTTTGGTGGGCTCAGGGGAGCTGGTTGATTCAAGACAGAGGGGATGAAGCACCAGGGGGATAAAAATAAAAATTGCTGGTTGGGGGCTGAGGTGTAGTATAGTGTGGTGGCTGGGTTTTCCCAGCTTTGGGGCTATACTGGGAACTGTACAGAAGTTCAGTTTGATCAGTCTTGCCAGACCTAAATTAGACTGCCTCAGAGGTACAATTAACTTAGATTAGTCAACCATTTTTAGCCTGATTTAACCTTCCTGAACTTCTGTAAAGTTTGCACTTAGATCTACCTAACAAGGGATCTAAATGTAAATTCCACCTGGGTGAATTAAGTTAGATTGGGTGGCCATTTTTAATGTGATCTAATCTCCCTCTAACCTCCCTAAATGTCTATGTACCCTATTGATTAGTAATGAAAGCTCTTTCTCTTTATTTTAAAACAAGGTGAAAGCTTACCTAGCTCCCCATGTCACAGGATGCTGACTATCTGTTCAGCACTTTGAAGATGCGAAGTACTGTACAAGAATGGTGCCTGTCTAATCTATTGTGCATTTTTTTTGGGTACCTACTGTTGTAACATCTAATTTTGACAGACCCCGTGCTTGGCTTTCAGGGCAAGCTCTATTTGTGTAAACTTAATTGCAGGGTTTATATATAGCATTAATCTGAGCTGAGTTTATTTACTGTATTCATTACCTCATGCAAATGGGAAAGACTGTGAACAAAGGATCTCCATTGCTTTTGAGCACAGGAAATTGAGGGGCATGTGGCATGGGCTGAACGATTCCTAAGAGCCAGGGGAGTGGAGGAAGGGATAGTAGTTCATTCCTTCCCTATGTGCAGGCCAAGACTGTTTTGTCTTGTGACAATTAAAGCAGATGGCTGACTAAACATTCAGAGAAGTACCACTGTCGCCGCAGTGAAAGCTGATATAACTGTACTTCAGCATGCATAATAAGACTTACTAGTTCATAGATTTATAGATTGTAAGACCAGAAGGGGCCATTGTTACCTTCTGTATTCATGGGCCGTAGGGCTTTGCTAAATTAATTCCTGACTGAACTAGAGCACATCATTTTAGGAAAAAACCTCTAATCTTGGTATAAAAATTTCCAGTGATGGAGGATTTACCATAGCCTTTGGAAGTTGTAGTTGGATTTCATCACAGTAAAGTCAACTTGAGAGAAATGAGCAAACATTTTCATCCTAAATTAAATCTGTCAAAATAGTCTCTTTATTTGATTCTCTAAAAATCCTTCTATCCTTTACCAGTTTCTTAACAGTGCACTAGGGGGCGCTTCAAGACCGAGTATGGAAAATGGAAACCTCAGTGACAAATAATTCCACATCATCATGAGCTAGGTAAACAGTCTTGCAGAAAACAAAATATAAAAAATACATAAGCAATTAAATATGTATTTACCAGGAACTGTGATTCAATTCCTGTTTTTCCCCCAGCAGCTGCACCTCCTGAAACTGGACACGCAAGTGAAAATTACATTCTTGTTCTAAACAATTTGTATCATTGCCATCTTGTCCTCTTAAATAAATGGACTTTGCATTTCAGCACCTAGTGAAACACAGCACCAGGCACTGTTTTTGGTCATACTTTCTCTGTGGCTTTACAGGTATTTGTGATAATTTTATGGTTGCATCCTTTTCTGCTTCTGCGTAGAAGGGTATTAAAAGCTAAAGGTTCTGATTCTAAAACTGTCTCTTTTTCAGTCAGGTTCATCTGACTGCAGTCCGCCTGACCTTTGTTCTGTTCCAGGACAGTCCTCTAGAGTACTTCTGGAATAAGAGAAGCTGTTATTGCTGCAGCGTTGAAGTTGGCTTCCCTGCCAGGAAGATGTATTTGCCAAAGTATTTGGATTCTGTAATAATTTGTCTTGTTAAGCACATTAGAAGGACATAATAATTAGAACTCCTGACTCCGAAGGAAGCTGCTGCTTCTAGCTGGTTTACAAAGGTTTTAGAAGCAATCAAATTAATGTGCTAAGTGCAAGTGGTAGTAACACATTTTGGTACATTCCCATCTATAAAAAAAAAAAGCACCCTTCTGCTATAGTTTACTTTAATAATATCAGTAAGCAATATCTTGTACTAAATAAATATATGTTGCTAAATAAGAATGGTGTTCTTGTGACTATTAACCACTGAAACAGTATTAAATATACAGGATATAGTTGATGCCATGCAGGTACAGTTTGCTTTATACTGATGGTCCTCATAGAAGATGGCTGGACAATTAGTCAAAAACTTTCCTTGATCTGCATTTTGGACTATAATGTCATTGCATATCCCCTTTTCCTGCTGATAATGAGCATTTAGCTGCAGTTCATTGTTTCAGGTCTCAGGCATTTGTCTGAAAAGGGCAGTACTGATCAGCACTATTTCATTAAAAGCTTTTAATCAGAAAAGGCTATTTTGTCAAAACGGAAGGGTTTTTTTAAAAAAAACTTGTGAGTTTTGATGTAAATTTCATTGAGAAGTTTTCCTGGGATCAAGAATTTTGAAAAAAGACACAGAAAAACCCACCTGAAAATAGTTCATTAGCCCAGAGGTTAAAGTATATTGTAGTGATGTTTATTGTATCTAGGTTCCCACGATAACAAAAGTCCAATTCAGCCTGTTACATAAAATTTGCAAAAATTGGCAAAATTTTGGGACGGCAAAATTCAATTAGTGTAAACACGAAGCTCTTCTGATGCTACCCAAAGACTGAGAGGATCTGCTAAGCAAACAAAAGGTATGTGAGTCTACAAATGAGTGGACCAGGGTTGATGTGTTGAAATAAGGACTAATTACTGAACAAATAATGAGCCGATGGGCTATTCTGCCCTAAGCTCCTTTTGAGGGTAGACTGTAAAGGACAAGCTCCACAATCCTGGCTCCCACCATTGCTATTTCCTGGGATCCATCACAGCCTCGCTACTGGAAGATAATTTGTTAGAGGGGGATCCACATTATATCATCACCTCTACTTCTTCAGCTAAGTCATAAATGTGAGTCTTATTCTTCATGTCTTCTTTTCCTTCTTTCCTCTCCCCACTTCTTTTTGCTTTCCTTTGGTCTGGTCTGGTTTGGTCTGATCTTGTTTAGCATTTTTAGAGATCCAGTAGTCAAAGAAGCAGACTAAAGCAATGTCTTAAACAGCCAGATACTGATGCAAATTTATCAAGTCTCACAGGGGCTGATGAGGCTCTGCACTGTTCACCCTTTCAAGGCAGAGTATGTTTAGGCTACATTTATGATTGTGACCACAGTGCAGTGTATACACGCCTGACATGGTTTTCTGCTGGTTAGCTCAGCTACTAGTAGCATTGTACAGGTTTCCCACGCTTTATGTTGTACATGTGTTCCTGGAAAATGGTGCATAACTCCAATTTGTATAAAGGGAACCCACTTTACAACGTAACAAATAGGGATATCTTCCAAGACCTTGACTGTACTGACCCCCAGACTCATTTCTACCACTTTTACAAGACAATGTTGGTACTCACCAACAGCAGACGGTACACACAAGCACAGGGTGTGGTGAATATTACCATAATGGGGATGGCAACTAAAGAAACACGTGTTGCAGACAACGAGTGAGGAGCGCAGATCCACCCAGGAGACTGTATTTTGCTGTGCGTCACTCCCACAATGCACCATGCAAAGCAGCTGACTGTGGGCTACTACCATACTGATGGCATAAGAGTGAATTTACCTTACATATAACAAATTTTGGTATAAAAAGAGTCCTTGCATAAGAGCAAATTTGCACATATAGAACCTGCATAAATGAGGGAAACCTGTAGTTGGAGTTCAGCATTATTTAACCCAGGAAGGATTCATCCAGGGTTTATAGCCTGCTCTGTATTCTGTGCTGAGGCAGCTACACTGCTAGCAGTATTTGGGCCATCTCATTTAAAGTTGGCTTGCTTATATCTAAACAAGCTGCAGGCAAAACACTGGTTGCCAGGTAGATATGGCCTGAGAGTTAGTACCAGAACCAGTAGCTGAATTTTCTCTTTGCCCTCTTTTCTCCCTTTTGAGAGTATCTTGAAAGGATCAGGATCAGACTTTAGCAATAATTATTAGTGCAGTCCATCTCAACTAATTTTTTCCCCCAGAAGTTACTAAGGGTCTTTAATACCATAAAACATGGGTTAGAAAGTGCCTTATTAAAACAAAATTTAAAAAGGCCCTTTAAAGTTTAAAAAGGAAGGGAATAAGGCTAGTTGTTAAAATGAAATCTTCTCTCAGTATTTTACATTTTGAATTCTTTAACTATGTTTCCCCTTTTTAAAAAATCTTTACTGCAAGGTTAATGTTATTTAATGGGGATAGTCTTCCATGAGACAAAGGCCTTTCTACTCAAACCCCACAATCTTGTTTAACTGTTCAATATTGAACAGTGGCAGGGGTAATGTTAATACCTTTGACTTTCTTGGCCAATTTATTCCAGTCAAATTAACAAAGCATGGACTTGCCTGGAACGTGGAAGGCATATGTTTAGCTCTGTTCTACTTATTTTAGAGCCTGTCTTATCCTGTGTCTCTGATCTCCCAGGTAAATCCTGGGACCAATTGGTTTTATTGGGGTAGGTCTTTATCATTTTTGAAGGGTTCAGTTCAATCTAGAATAAAAAGACACTGAGAACTTTTTAAAAAACAAATCTGAAGCTTTGCTTTTCACACAGTCCAAATACTGAGTGAAAAGGTTTCCACAGTAGCTGTTCTGCAGTTCGTAGTTTTGCAAAATGTATATCTTCATATTCACACAGATTGAGGGGAGGGGACTGCAACCTCAACTTGTAAGATGTTGGCGTCCTGGGGCCGGCAGTGGGAGAACTATTAGGGACCTGATCCTTGTTGTGGCAGTGCAGCCCTGGCCTCTTCCTTGCCATCTGCCCCAAGGTGCATGTGTCAAGCAAAATGCCTTCATGAGCCATGCTCTGGCACTTGTGCTGAGGGTTGCCTACCTCTGGCTTAGACCACCTGTAAAATATAAGCGGGAGAGTTTCTATAATGGCACAGTTGTATTGTGGAACACCTGGACTTGCTTCAGTGCTTTAAACCCCAGGTGGGAGGCTATTTAGTTATATCAAGGTCCATCTTCTTTGTGCATCCCATTGCTAGGAATGGTAGCTTTCAATTTGTGGATTGTGGCTGTTTATTTGGTATTACTCAGGCTTTGATTGCAACAGATCTGCTGTACTCTAAGACATAGACACTTTATAGCAAGAGGGTACACCTTCCTTCTGATTTTGCCTTATGGGGCCCAGGAAACATCAGCTGCACAAGTTGTCTCAATCTTTTTCATGTGTGTGGGAGGCTGCCAGATTTTGAATGTAGAAAAGTCAGTAATATTTCTAGTGTTGTAGATGGCAGTGGAGTCTGTCTATTTTTGACACCATTTAATATTTTGACTTGTTTAGTACAATGGAAGGGCACCCGTGTTGTTGGAACTCTTTTATTTCCATCTGCTCATTCTGACATCCAACATAAGCTTGTGGTTAACACAAAAGGAAGTCATTTTATCTGATAAAGGGGGGAAGGGTTCAGGAGGGTTCAGGATAAACAAACTGATGAGATGAGCGTAAATAAGAACAGAGCATTCTCCTACAGATGGCTATCCCTCCTATGCCTTATATTTACTGTGCTCGTAAAGAAGTGATCCCATTGCTTAAGGGAATGATGATTCTACAGTGAAATAAGAGAGTGTCAGAAACTTATTTTCTGAAAATAAGGTTTGAATTCCTCAGCTGGGGCTGAAATATATAGTACTAAAGGGGAAACGAGGAGCAACATTTCATATGTAGGATGCTATAACAATATTTGTAAGTAATGCAGTTCATTAACTGTGTGCATCAATAGTGGTCATAATCTTTCCTTACCAGCACTGCATTGGTAAAGGAGCTGTTTGCATTTTCATGTTCAATAGGAATGTTCTGATTTTTGTTGTGGTTTGCGGTGGGGAGGGGGAAGATTTTTCAGTTCTGATTAAAAGCACGCAAAAATCTTTTCTCATTTAATCCTGGTTTCTTGAATCTGTTCCTATTTCACGTTTATCTCTAATATCACACTTCCCACACACACTTCCATTTGATGGCAGACCTTGCTTTTACAGTGAGACATTCCCTCAGGCTTCATATAGAGGTGGGGAGAGTGGTAATAGTTTCCCAAGTTCCATCTCCAACAAGATATCACCAATCTGTGACCCCAAACTGAGATGCTTACATGTTGGATTGTGCGGATGTTTAAAATAGGATCAGGGATGCTTTGGTGGGCTCTCCCCTGGGCACTGCTCCCCCCTAAAGGGGATGTGCACAGGACATAGGTGCTGATTTTTATTTTTGCTGGTGGGGGCCTAAGATGATGGACATGTGGAAAATTTTATGCATTTCAGGTGACAGCCCTCTTCCTTAGGGGGGCCAGGGCCCTCAGACCCCTATGTACTTGGTGCCTCTGACATAGGACCAGGGATACAGTAAGACTTTGACACAATAAACACTTGTCTAGGGTATTGGCTTTCAGGATTATATAAGACTGAAGTCCCTGTCCATATTTCTGGTCCCCATTATTGTGAAGCAAAGCTTGAAAACCTGACCAGTTGTAACCTATGTTGATTTGAGCTTCCAGATAGCCTCCAGCAGAGGAAACAGCCAGAATCACAACCTAGGGAAAAAGCTGACATAATCATAACCCAACTAAACAAGAGTTTTGCTGCTTGCTGTAGCTTTGTAAGTTGGCCTTTTGGGCTCTATTCCTTCCCTTCGGTGTTTTGGCTCCATGAGACATATTGTAAGTGCATGGAGGAAACAATAGATTACTCCAAATGCTGTTCACTATGTCATGCCAATGGGATGCCATTCTCAGTGCAGATCTTCATTTCTGATTCTCCTCCTGTTCCTGTCTAGGGGTTGAGGAGGTGCTCCCCCAGCTGTGTTTCTGTTGTATGTGGGTATGCAAGTCGCACCTCAAGGTTTTCATTGCAGCTGGCAGAGCTGGAGAGCTACTTATTTAATATTGGAGTTCTGCAGTACCAGATGGAAGCCTCAAAAGAGACTGGATTGCTCATTCACCAAAGGAGAATGTAAGGGAGGCTGTACAAGCCTTCTCTCAGCTAAATGTCAGACGGGGAGAGAAAGGCAGAGACACTGAATACCGTGTCAACAACGCTTTCTCTCTCTGCTCCAGCTGGTGGGGCCTCCAACACGTTATCAATGTGGAGGATCTAGAAGGGGCTGGTGCTTCACAGGGTTAAGAAAAGCCTCTGGGATGTCAGAGCAGTTTTCCCTGCTGAAACTAGGTCCAGATGGTTAGATGACTCACAAGTGCTTTCTCTTTTGAGCCTAGTGCTCTCACTGCTGCTGCTTCCTATCAACATCACTTCTGCCTTTTGCTGGTGAAGTCTGCGTAACTTTTTTGCATACTCAGAGTCCTCAGAAAGGTATAAGGTCATCCAAATAACAGCACTGTCAGCATTTGCTGTGAGAATTGGAGCTCTCTGTTATTAATGCCTTGTTGACACTAGGCTCTGCTTGTCTCCTCTTAAAACCCAACCAATTGTTGTATAGAAAGGGGAGAGGATTGATCCCATGAGACTATGCTGTGCGAAGGCACAGTAATTCCCTTGGCTTTGATTTTTAAACCAATTTTTTTGGTATAGGATGTTACTATTAGGGGTTTTTGCTGACCACAAGCTGAATGTAAGACAGGAAGCTGGTGTCTTTCTTTCAGAGGGGCCAAAATAATGCTTTATGTTCCCACAAAGTAAACTCTTTTATATTTATACAGTGTGCTCATGGCAAGGAGGTGACCCTTGGGTCACTAATATGGTTCAAAGGTGACCCACTTAGAATTGTTCCTATACCTCCTTAGCCACTGTCCCCCTAATACTAATGATTGACAAAAGGTAAGGGGATATTACAAAACAAGTTTATTCTTAAATCTAACGTGAAACATTACGAGCTATGGATTTGTATTCATTCTTTCACATTTATAATTAACAGGGCCTGTCTACAGATCTGTGAACTTCTTATAAAAATTAAAATACATACAATGAAAGTAATACAAATATTAAATGGGAAGACATGTCCCAACATATCGGTGTTCTCTCCTGAGAGCACTCCAGAAATCAGCTATTTCTCTTGTGCTCAGCCTGAAGAGCTGTCCAAGCATGTTCCTGCACCTTCAAAATGTAAATCAGGTGCTCCACACAAAGTAGCTAAAAGGAGAGGGAAAACTTAGGATCCCCTGGATCATCTATCTAACAAGATGATGGTGTGTTTGGTGCATGTATATGTGTATTCATACTAGTCAGCATAGGTAATAACTGCAGTGAAGGTGCAATAGTATGGGCTATGGCACAGGCTAACAGCCAGAATACAAGGTGACTAGGGCAGCTGGTTTTATCATTACTAGACAGCGGCACCACATCTTCAGTGGAATTGTTACTTAATCATACTTTATTTTGCTAGGAGCATCATAAGAAAGTCTGGGATCTTGAGCTCAACTATTTCTCCCCTGGAAAATGAATGGGAAGGAAGAAGTAAGAAATTCCCTCCCTCATTTTTTCCTTAAATGGGATCTTACCTTGATCCATTAACAGACTTTAAGCTGTTTAGAATCCACTTAAAAATTACACGCATAAAGAAAATCTCAGAGTCAGTCAAAAACAGGAAATTAGAACTAAGGGCAAGATTTCTTAAAAGTACTCCCACGTGCTGAATACTTCTGAAAATCCAGCCCCCCCCATGGGCCTTTCTTCTCTGCAGATGCATCTGAGGCAGGAGTCCTGGTTAACAGAGTTGTCAATGCAATGGGTGTAAATAGGCTACATTTGTTTTATTCTAATGAGAGGACTATGTTAGACCCCTTTCCCCATCACAAATTAAAATGTAATTGTAACCAGGTCTGAAGATAACCAAGTTGTGAGAAGACAGAAACACAACTGAGACCAGATTACCGTGTCTGTGCTCTGAACTGTATTGTCTCTTAATTTCCTGTGTTTTTATGATTTAAACCTTTAAATTTGCTTTATTAGATTATTATATGGATTGTACGTGAGTGCTGTGTAGTTCCAGATTGCTCGTTAGAGGGTAAAAGCCTGCAGACCTCTCAAATCTTTTTCTTTATTATTTTATCCAAATCTGTCATATGGAGCAACAGGAGAAAGATTTTTCAGGTCAGATAGTTGAGCTTTAAGGTACATTTGAGTGACAGTGGAGACCTAGTTTAGGTTCAATAATTCACAATGTAGCTGAATCTCAATTAAAAATAGACTGTAATTAAAGCTGGTTAGAAGAAAGTTAATTAAAAAGATCAAAACCAATATTTAGCTCCTCAGTGAAATTGTAGGTGTGGCATCTGAGGAGAAACATGATTGTTTATAGGTGTGAATGGGAAAGACAATCTAGAGCAGGGGGTGGCCAACCCTGGGCACATGGGCCACAAGTGGCAGGGGCAGGAAGCAGAAGCAGGAAAGGGGCAGGAAGCAGAAAATAGTGTAGCAGATTAGACAGGGTAGGGGACTGGAGTGGCATTTGAGGAATCTGCAGGGCTAATTTGTGACATTCCTGCCAAGAAGATTAGTCTCCACTGAGTAGAGTGCTTTTTTACCATTCTTATTTTAAACCTCCATTAATAAATTTGTTAGAAGATATGCTGCTTTTTCTTGGTGCAGTTTTTTCCCCCTGTAAATGTAGAGTGAGATCTGCTTCATTTATTTCAAATACTGTTTTCATTCTAATCTTTCTCAGGAAGTTTTGAGTTTGAATATCCTTTCCCCCTGAATATTTTGTCAAGTTATGATTCTATTTTAAATCAAAACTGACAGAGAGGTTTCTAGTTCAGGCGGGTGATTTCAGATAGTAGCTGGGTCTCACTGGGTGAAAAAACAAGTTTCAGTTTAAGATGACATCCCATTACCAGGTTTTCTTTTGTTCGTTTATGAATGAATGCAAAGTTGTGTTTGCACTTTGACTAAGATCTCTGAATCTGTTATGTTTGTCTTGGACTGTTTGTTGTAAATATTAACATGCCTTTACATTTCTGCTCAATTTAACATTTGTTTTTACTCCTAGGTCTAAGTGCTGTTTCAATATAAACAAACAAGATCTTTTCAGATCTTTAGTACAACTTTAAATATATTGTCAATGTAGCTGAAATGTTTTTCATTGTGCTGACAATACACAATACTTCTGCCCGGACATAAATGCAGGAATAGCAGAAATATCACTGAATTAACCTTGTACAAAAACATATGAATAAATGATAGAGCAAATGCATCCTACTTCTGTTCTAAATTCATGTTGTTTTAAAAAGCTGCATATCTTAGTAACTCAGCAAGCGACTGAAGGAAATGTTTCAAATTGATTATTAGACATTTTTTAAGATGCCCAAGGAACCATAGGCTACATTTTGCTCTTGATAACACTTGTCTAAATTGGTTATGCCAGTGAAGACTGGGGTCTTCTAAGTGTCTATTTTTGTTTTATTTTAGTGGAAAGGCATACATTGTTAGACTAATCATAAAATTGCTCAGGAAAATATTGTGATTATCATCTTTTTTTTTTCAAGTCCCTGTTGTGAAATAGGTTTCTGCAGGTCATAATTGATTTTGTTTTGCAAGCATCAACACCCACTGTTCATTTCCTCAGTGTGTTTCAAGCCAATCAAATGTTAGGTTAATGTCTAATTTTAGAGCTAACCTAGAAAGACTTTTTTTTGAATTCACTTTCCTGTTAGTGACTTTAATATGGCTCTTAATATGCTCTGTACAGATCCTCCTATTTATCAAACATGGATGATGCATCTCTAACAAAGCTCTTTGGACCCATGCTGTGATTTTAAGTGCTGGTGGGTTGCAGGACGTTTTTGTTGCTGTACTCCGCAAAGCAGGGCTGCTTTTTACAAATACATTAAAGATTAATACAGACAGAATGTGCAGTTTTATAGTGCAGAAGCTTGATTTTCCTGGACATATATTTATTTATTTTTATTAACAATCCCTCCTTTACTGCACATTTCTCTTTAGAATTTCAGAGTTCTGCAAGTGATTTGTTGGACCTTGCAAGTGTTGTTTCATTTAAGACCAAGGGAACCAACGAAACTCGCTCAGATTTACATTTCAGTGAAGTCTCATAAGTAATTTATGAAGCATACCTTAGAACTGTCTCCTGGAATACCTGAAATACCTCACAGCATACATGACCTTTTATAAGGAAAAGTTATTCTCCAGCAACTCCCTCTGCCCTGGCTTTTCTCTTTAACCCCCACCCCCCAGTTGGTACAAAAGTAGCATCAGCAGTTTATTGAAAACTGTTCAAAATGTCTATGCTTTAATTAGCAAGAAAATTGTTTTTTCATATAGTCATGACTGATTATGGTATATCACAGCAAATACTATACTTTGTGCCATTAATGCATGAAGCAGAAAAGTCACATTGAGAATTTTGAATAGGAGGGTTAATGTAAATGAATGGATATGTTGCCAAGGAACCTGCTGTTGAAAACAATTACCCTAGTTTAGAGCTTGTAGCTAAAGCTTCCCCTCTAAAACTCTTCAGGTATTTTTCCTTTTCTCTATGAGGTTTTTGGATTTTGGCTCTGGTTTTAAAGTGGTTGCTTCATCTGATATGAAAATTGTTTTTCTTGTAAGCCTAGAATAATCCACAGTCACCGTATATCTACCAGTATCAGAGCATGATTCTTAACCATAACCTGACTTCAGAATGCAGAAAGCCTTTATATCCTCTGCTAATACATCTCCTTTTGCACACTGCCATATTGGTATGTATTACACCCGACCTTTATTTTGTTATATAATCCTCCTGAATGAAATCTTAGGTCGCGTCTACATGAGCATGGACGTTTGGTTCCCCAGGGACAAAGGGACACCTTGTGCCTCTGCTGGTTGTCCCCAGGGAACACCTGTGCCATGCGGCCTCTGGCATGCAGCAGATTTCCCTGGGTGTTGGTTCCAGCAGCCTTACTTGGGGTCCTGGGAGCCTCCTGGGGTTGTAGCAGTGGTGATCCTGCTGCTCAGAGCCTGGCCAGCCGCCGGAGTGTGCCTTCAGCTGGCCAGGCTCCAGATCTGAGCAGCACGCGCTGTCCCCTTGTGCGTCGCTCTGCTTTCTTCTTGCACAAGTTCTTTTGACCCCTGTATACCCAGGGGTCAACCCTCCCCCCAAGCTGCTCCCGTGCAGTGTGGAGATCAGCTAGTGTGCGGTATGTGGCACCATATACTGCATGGCTGTGCTCATCTGAATGCAGCTTTAAGTAGCACCAGTCTGTCTTTCAGATATAACCTCCCCTCTCATAACATGTTGTAGGTCACAAATGCAACTTGGACATGTGCATAAATCTTGTGTGGGGCTACAAAAATCTGTAAGTAATGCAGAGTCCCCAGTCAGTGAAAAATATGTGAACACGGGTGTAATGTGAGCTACTTTGAAAAAGAGAAAAATGAAAGATTTCAATGACAACTCTAAGTAGCTATTGTTGACATTAGAAATTCAAGGATTAAAATGATATCTGTATTGAAATGCTAACAAGTACAGTGATTTAGGTTGTGCGCCCTGTTTCTAATTATTATGCTAGCTTGCACATGACATAAATAGTTGTAACCTTTGTGTGAAGAGCAAAGTCAGGAAATGTTAATCCATAGGGAAGCCATCTCTTCTCTCTAACTTCTACTATGAAACTCTAGCTCTAATGCTCACTCTTGTTCTTCAGTTCAAAAAACCCCTCACTGCAGTTGAACATCAGCCATTATGCTGTGTGTGCGTTAGTAAAATTGATTTCCATGAGAGTTCTTCAGCCTGAATTACAAAACAATATCATCCAATGCATCTGCAAAAGCTGTAGTTAGGGTGAAAATGAGTAGGACTAGGAATGAGAGCTTTAGAAATTTGGAAATACTAACGCTAATTAAGGTTGGCAAGGTTTGAAAACCAAACAAGCCCACAGCTTGGCTGAAGTTTGAGTACACTGTACATAGAAGCAGGCACTTTAGATAATGGTCTCCTGGCACCAATTAGACTATTAATCTGCATGTAATTTGGTTTTATCCATTTATTTAAATTTGAATTCCCAGTACTTGTGGTTTTTAGGAGTGGGGGGGGGGGAAGGGAAAAATATTTTGGGTCATCAACATGCTTTAGCACATGAATGCATTATCATGAGACAGTTTAGTGTGTGATCCTTACAGTGTGCCAACTGCTGTGTGGTAACTTCTGCGTACCTGCTCTTACCCCAAACTAAATGCCATCTAACTGTCCCTAATATAAGTAGGAGTACTATGGGCAAATACTGTGTAGTAGAGGACACCGTAAGATCACATCTTATCTTGATTCATGGTAACCAGTTTGTATTCCCAGACCCTTTAGATTGTCAGCTCTTTGGGGCTGGAGCATCCTTTTGTTCTGTGTTTGTATGGTGTCAGAGTGGAGTACATAAGTAGGACTCCTAGGGACTCCAACTGCTGCCTTTGGGAGTGAGGGTGCAAAAACAGTGCTGCCGTGTTATCCTTTTAGTCCATACAATTTATAATTAGGTTTATTATGAGGATTTGAACAGACAGATTCAAGTACATGACTTCTGCCTGTCCTAATATCCTGTTTCTACCCAAGAACTCAACTGATTGCCTGCAGGTGCTGCTCCCGTAACTCATGTTCTGCTTTTGTCAGGTTTTTTGAATGAGAACTTGACTTGATTCTTCCTTTAGTCTCAGAGGTCAAAGGATAGTTTGTGTGTTCTTAGGATGGTCTGTGGCTATAATCCTAGCCTTGTCAATAACCCTTATTCGGTTTCAAGAAGAATGTTTGTACAGCAACAATCATAAAAAGAATTAATGAAAGAAAAATAGTACTGGATAGTACTGGAACATCCTTACTAAGGGGGCAGAATTCTTGTGTGTTCAGGTGGGATTTTGAGAGGAAAAGGTTTATCTCCTGGGTTCAGTTGGTCCTTTTTTTCTCTGTGGCTAACCTGCCTTCTTTCATCCTTCCCTCTTCCAGGCCTGCCCAGGTGTGATAGGATTGTGAAATCTCCTTTCTTTACCGCAGACAGCCTGCCAACTATTTACTAGCTCGTCTCAGAGTACATATTCAAGTTCATCTTTGGGAGAAGCAGAAGAAAACAAACAAAATGTGTTTGCTGTGTGGTTTAGAGCTCCTTTTATTTCCTTCCCAGCCTGGTTGGACCATGAGTCAGTCCCTTTTGGTCATCTCTGATAGATCTGTCCACAGAGCCATCATTAACTGGAGTCACTCTATAAGACTGTCAGGTACAAAGACCTCTTAGTTTTTTGCTAGTAATGTCCTGAGCACATGCAGAGCCCACTGAGTTTCAAACTGAAAAATCTGGGCACTAAGGAAAGTGTTAGGATCAGTCCCTGTACAGCTGCTCTGGATTTCAGTGAAGGCTTGTGGTTACTGAGTCACATAAACTGAGAGATTTGTGCTATAGAAGACTTGAAATTTGGGGAAAGGGAAATGCCTGGAAATATGACTGAGTTTCACAATTCTTGCTTGTCTCTACTACAATGTGTCTGATGTTTGAAATGCATAGCATTAACTCAGTATATTTAAGGCTTGAAACTGTAGCTTCTGATCTAAGTTATGAATTCCCAATAAAATCAATGGTAGTTCCTTGAACAGCTTAGGAGGAGAGTTAGAACATTACATGTCAGATATATGTGTCTTTTATACTTGGCAGTTGACACACAGTTTTTATTCCTAATATTTACATTGCGTGTTTATGAATTGTTCCTTTAAGGTTCAGTATTTTTAGGGTGCATGTACATGAGCGTAGAGGCCGCTCTGACATGCTGTAATTACAGCACATTGGAGCAGATTCAATTAATCAAGTCTGCTGGAGCGTGGTAATTACCGCGCTCTAACAGCTTCCTGCATCTTGTGTATCAGCATCCCTGCACTTCAAAATAGCAGCGGGGCGCTTGTAATGAAGCTTGTTCAGTAAGCTTTAGTTTAAGTGCCCTCACCACCATTTTGAAGTGTGGGGATGCTGATGTGTGAGACACTGTGGTGCTTTAATTATGGTGCCTCTAGGAGCTGCTGTATTTAAAGCACTGCCCCCTCTCAATCCCCAGAGCATGTGTAAAAGTGTCCTTAATTTTACTTTTTTATTCACCAGTACCAAAAATGATTAAGATCATTTTCTGGTTCTGGACTCTTTATATCTATCTATCGATCTATCTATCTATCTATGTGATGTGTGTGTGTATGCACACACACACACACACACACACACACGCACGTGCTCGCACACCCAGGCATATATATGATCACATTTACATTCTGAGAGCATGCAGATAGCTTTTTGCCTTTCAAAGCAATTTGCTCCAAAGGTGAGATGTGATATGTTAAATTTCAGCCTGTAGTAAGTTTTTTACAGCTGAGTTATAAACCTCTGGGAAATGGAGGGGTGGGTTATCACAGAAATACTAATACAACCCTAACTCCAGCAGTGATGCTGTAATATAAACATCATTAAGTTTCCATTCTCGTGGAACACTTGGTGTATAGAATATTTACATTTATAGTACTATAGTGTGTCTTACAGTATCCCTCCAGGTAACAGTGAAATGATAGTTTCATGAGGAAAATTATGTGACATTATTTTAATATACCCATGCTGATTTAAGCTCAGAGCAGCTCAGGAGCAGGATTGTCATAATGCTTTCTTATATTATCTAGGAAAGTGTTCAGCTCCCTGTTAACTGTTAGGTTAGTGGTTGCTCAGAGAATGGCAGAGAATTCAGAATTTAAAGGATTTTCTATCCCTCTGGCTTCTATGCTAATTATATTATACAGTATAGTTTTTTTGTTGAAATAAATCTAATATTCAGACTTGAATTTTATAATTCTTAAACCCAAACTAGTCTTTTTAATATATTTTGTGAACCATTCATATATTTACTGTTTTATCCATACAGACTTCTATTCTGGGTGTAAATTACCTCTGAAATGTACTAGCAATTGCTTATGTCTTCCTCTATGTAAGAACTTTCTAAATGGAAAAACACAGCAGTGTTTGCATGGACATGGTGATTAAAGTTACTCCTTCCTTGCTTTGAATTTTTCTTAGTTTTACCTGAAGAACAGGAGTGAATAATGCTTCAGTAAATAAATAGTGTTGTTATATTGTATGTGAGGTCGGTGGGATTCCAGTGAGCACAGGGATCTGTCTCCATGTAGAGAGTCACTTGTGGGATCAAAGCCTAACTGATTTAAGTCCTATTGGATTTCTGCTCATAAAATGCAGTGCAGCTTTTTAAGTCATTCATTTGTCTTTTAATGAGAAAGAAATAAGGTACAAGGAGCCAGCATGAGCAGAGTAGAGATGGACATTCATATTTATTATGTTCTACATATTTCGAATATTTAAATGATGTAGAAAGTAACTAAGGGAATCTTTACACATGTTCCAGGGGTTGGGGGAAAGGGCAATTTAATTAGAGCAGCTGCAAATATTAAAGCACATGCAGCATCTCATGTATTCAGCATCCAGCACTTCTAAATGGTGGTGGGGGCACTTTAACTCAAGCTTGTTTAATGAACTTTAGCTCAAATGCCCCCACTGCCATTTTGGAGCTGGGGGATGCTGAATACAAGAGATTCAGAAGCTGCTGAAGCGCAGTAATTAGCACGCTTCAGCAGACTTGATTGATCAAGTCTGCTCTGACCCAGTGTAATTGCAACATGTCAGAGCTGTGTCCCCACATGCCTACAGGCACCTTACGCACCAGAGTGTGCATTTGTGTGTGGTTCGTGTACACATCTTGTGCCAGGCACACAACTACATATGCAAGTGGATATGTCTGCATGATGCTGTCCTTGCTGTGCTCACAGTGGTGTGTTTGTGTTTCAAGTGAAAATGATGTATATGTGATGTGATACTCACAAACTGAATGCTTAAGCCTGGATCCTCAAAGGTATTCAGGCACCTTAGCTTCTTAGCTAGGAATCTAAATCTCTTTTGAGGATTTGGGCCTTCTAGAAAACATAAAAGGTCTAGACTAAAGTAGACTTGGACTAGGTGGACCATCTCTGAAAATGCCTTTAAACTGTGCTCTTCCCACTGTATATACGAAAAGCTATTTTGTACCATTCTACTGCCAAAGCAATTTACTGGAGATATGATTGCATCCCTGCAGAGCTTTGTTTGATCCCAAACACACAGCAGCCATTGAGTACTCTTTTGCAGGGTGCATGCTGCTATAAGAGAATGACATTTGAGTTAATTAATCTGTGGAAATACTGTTAGAGAGAAAGAGACTTATGTTGAGGATGTGACAGATCTGACTTGCTTTTTAAAAATACTTTCATGACAGTAGACTTCAGTAACAGGGATCAGTACTAGCAAACCATCTTGCTAATCTGTTCCATTATGTTTTTCTGTGCTCAAAGAGCTATCAGACATTTTCTGTTTGAATGACTCTTATTGTAAATTAAGAACAACAAAGTCAGAACAAAAATAAATCCCCATCACAGAGACCCAGCTTTTGTTTCTCTTTCTAACAACTTTTACAGAAATGAACTCAAAATGGCTGCCAGTCTCTACAGATTACTCAGTCTTCAGCAGACTGAAGTTCATTGAAACAGTCCTAAAGTACAAAGATACTTGTACTATAGATGTAATTGTTTGCCTCATTGCTGAAATTCTTTCCCATAAATTAATCCATGACTCTGCCTTTTCCTCTTACAACTCCCGCCTAGAAATATGTTTTTCTAAAGTCAAATCCTCTCCTCTTGATAGATGAAAGACAAAAGCTACTTATGGTAATTAAAAATCAAAACCAAAATTGCTGAATGTAGACAATACTTGCTTACTAATTTGTCTGAGTCCTATCTTTCTCCCTTATTTTTAGAAGTAAAAAATATAGCAGTACTTCACACAGGCATAATATCTTATTTAGAATAATAGAAAATTAGGGTTGGAAGGGACTTCAGGAGGTCATCTCATCTAACCCCCTGGCCCAAAGTGAGACCACCCCCAACTAGTTCATCCCAGCCAAGGCTTTGTCTAGCCAGGTCTTAAAAACCTCCTGATTTATTTCTGATCCTCTGTGATTAGTAATTTAGATCATCCAAATCAAGTGGTGCATTACTTGACCAGTCAAACCGTGCGAATAAACCATGCTTTACTGGTTTACGCAGGAATTTTAAGTGCAGGAAGTTCCACAGAATGGAAAGGACTAGCCTTGAAATAAAGAGATCTCCCATATGGGAACTGAAGGAAGGTTTCCAGAGAAAAGAAGTATGAAGCTAATCATTACTGCTTAAACCAAGAAAATGATCTATTGTGGAAAGGAGCCCACAATGGAAGCTTCAGAAAGAGGGGCTAAAGGTTTGACCTGTGTGACATCATTTCTTGTTATTAAGAAATTGTCAGGAAGGAGGGATGCTACACTTTTAAAGCATATGGATCATTACAGAGTTGTCTTTAGGTATTGTCCTGGGGAAACAAGCCCCTGAAACTATGCTAATTTTGTTGTATGTAAAGACCAAAGCAGGGAAAGGGGTCTAATGATAGTTGAAAATATGGCACCAAATAGGTGACATTGGAACAAATAATCTAGGGGACTCTGGAATGTAGTAAGAACCCAGATCAGGGACTGATCCCGAATTTAAGAACAGAAGCACAGTGTTTAGTCAGCAGGTGGTGCAAGTACTCACTGGTCAGAGATGCTAGGAGTCAAGCCAATAGGAGAAGGGATAAACCAGCAACTTTGGTTGATCGGCTTTTTTGTCAACAAGTTTGGCTGTACATAGATTTTGACTATTGACAAGGAGACTTGGTTAGGGTAAGTGCAGCTGAGCAACGTGTACATTATTATTCAAGTTTTGCATTACTTGAACAAGGAAGTGTGATGGACAGGAAATGCTGTAGATCATGAGTAGCTGTAAAACTTTGGGTAGGAAAGCATGTGAGTAATGCACTTGTTTTATTCAGCAGAATGTACCCTCATATTATTGAGTCTGTCTTGGAGCATGCAGCAGTGGTAGCAGTATGGCTAGAGGGTAGGCAGGCATGATGCAAAACAATTGAGGCAATAAGATAAAAAATTACCCACAGGAAAAAGTTAGTCTTCCCAATACATTAAAAATATCTGTCAAGAATAGCAGGCTATTCTGGACTATAGAGGTAAAATATGATGTTTACCAGAATGGCCGCTTGTTCAACTTATGCTTTTCTGTCCATGTAATTAATGATTTTGTGTTTGTTGTGGAGATGGTGCTTGTACTCCATTTTGTAACTTGAAGTTTCACACTGAGCTGGAAGCTATTTCTTTGGAAGGAAGAGATTCAAGAGAGGCTTGCTGGATCAGTAACGGAGCAGCCGATTGGCTGAAATTCCGGCACTGGAGAAAGGGAAAACTTTTAAATGTCTGACAGATATTTTGCTTTTCTATTGTCTATTACTGTCTGCCTGTCTTGTCCTCTTAAATAATAAGCATATCATGGCAGACACTGTATCTTTCTATATGTTTGTGCATTACCATGATGAGTTACCTAAGAATAATTGGGGCCTTTGAGCACTACTACAATGCAAATAGTACCAGAGGAGACCTGGTAAGTTGTTCCTTTCCTTCCTTGTAACTGACAGGCATTGTTGACCATCGGGTCAATCAGAAACTTGTGACTGATAACAGAATCATAATAATTCTTGCGGGCTCAGATCAAGTCCTACGCTTACCTGGCAAGAGAAACACTGTGAACACTGAGGCTGTCTTCCTAGTTACACCTGGGGAAGGCGGCTGTCTTGGCATGGGGATAGTACCTGCCAAGGTAATGTATAGTAAGCCTCCCATTTAGCTGCTGGAGTGGGAAGGTCTTGGCTTTATGCCCACTTTATAGAAAGGGGAGACTCCTTCCTAGCTTGTTTCTGCAGCCATATGGCTGAGGGCAAGCAAAACTTGGGGGCATCAGAACCCCAAGCTTCTGGGCTTAGGCCTGCAAGTAGGATGCCCACCAAAAGTTTTGGAAACATCTGAAGCCCCAGATGGCGGTGGAGGATGTTTGCCGGTAGTAGGGCCACTTATGGTTCTTGACTGACTCATGGATTCGGAATTGATTTGGCTTGGAACATGAAAAATTGTCATTAAAAAAAAAAGTATAGTTTATACAAGGTGCCAAAGTGCTACGCAATAGTGTGTTTAACACCTTTGTTAAAACTTGTAGCAGTTTTAAAAAAGATAACATACATCAGTTCTGGATGAAATAAGTCCATGAGTAATATATGCAAATTGATATACCCATGTTTTATATTAAGGTTATTGTTTTCAAGTTTGTTTCTCACTTCTACCTGTTCAAGGAGAGCAGGGTCTGACAGTAAGGGGAGGAGGAAGGGACTGCCAGGGGAAAAAGTTGGGGGCAAGCAGAGAGCAAAGGGCTGTCTAACTCCAGCCTCCTCCCCCCCAATTTATTTTCCCTGCTGCAGCAGTGAGGGGTGGGGTGGAGGACAGATTTCAAGGTAAATCTCCAATAATTAGATTCCATACCTGGACAATTATGACAAATTTATAAATTCTTTATATCTTGAATCTATTCGGATTTCATCTTACAATCACAGTCGACTTCTATTCAGTAACTATAGTAATTCATCTCACTTATTCTACTTTTTTTTCTTGCTGCTTGAAGCCAAGGAACAGGAGATTTAGGCGGCCTGTTTTCCAAAGACTAACTGTTGAAACAGTGGAGAGGAAGGAGCTGATATTTTAATCTTGATTCTTCATCCAGGATCCACTAATCTACCTCTCACCCTCCTGGATTCATTACAATAAGATATGATGCAAGTTTAAACCAGTTAGCATCTCAATTTGTTACAGCTCTTCTTAATAAGTTGGTTTTCCTGAGTCAATGAGAAATTTAGAAAAGAGAGGATTTGGAACGATCACCCAGGGAATAAATAGAAGTGTGAGCTGAAAGAGAGATATTTTGAGCACTAAAAGCCCTGAGAAATTTTGCTAGCTGAAAGATGCCTTCTGGCACTTAAGCCTTGAAGCAGCAAGGTACATATCCAGCTCTAAATACTTTGGGGGTAGCACTGAAGTAAATGTAGGATTACATGCTAAAAGTTACTCATGCAATTTAAGTACCTTGCTTATTTGGGGCCTGAGTTAGCACAGGTTTAAGCAACTTAAGGTCACCAACTCTTGTAATTTTATAATGCACAAGTTTCATAATGCTTATTTTTCTTTAAAACTTTAACTTCTGGAATCCTGTGACTATATGAAAAGCTTAGACTTTGGCATTAGGAAGCATTCTGGATGGTCTGTGGAGAGCTGGTCCTATGGTGTTGGCTCTCTTCCTTGCTTTCACATTGTCAATTAGCATTAAGAAATGCTACAATGTGTATGCATCATTAATTGTCTATATAAGAAATTGCTCTAAGTTGCCACAAGGAGTTTATGCAATTTAAATGGGTTGAGGGGTGGTTAACAAACAAATCTCTTGGGTCTGCATTATGAAAAACATTGGAAACTCTTGCCTAAATGGGTTGATAGTCTGAAAAGAGGAGCATCTCATAATTTCAGAATTCTGGATTAGTGAGTATTACATACAGAAAGTGAATTTACAGTGAGTGCAGTGGAAGCTGCCTTTTACCAGTCTATTAGTAGATAATTCTTACTCAAAGGGCTTGTCTGTAGTGTTAACTTATCATGCCTGGCACCTTACTGAAAAGGGCTGTGCTGCTCCATGTGCACTACTACTCACACTAGAAGTAGCTTAAGTGCCTTGATGAAGTGTCACGGGCAAAGTTAATTAGCGCAGCAACATCACTGTATGAATTACTACTTCCAGTTTGGAAAATGGTGCCCAAAGCCAGCACAAGTGGCATCTGGCATGGTAAGTTAGTATAGATGTGCCTAAAGGTAGTATCTTAATTTCTAGTGATAGTTCTTTTTTACTTATAATAGTGAATACTAATAAATTCAGTCATATGTTACCTATCATTGTCAAACAGTTAAAACTCTGTACCCAGAGGTATGAATTTACTATTATAAGTGCTTGTTAGCAGCTGTTTCTAAAAGTTTAGTATTTGGTGGTGGCAGGTCTCACTTTTAGTATATTAATCTGTTTTAATGACAGACTGGATAAACCATAGCTTTTTTTTAAATATCCCTTCCGAGGACAGAAATTCACAGGACACTAATCCAATTTAGCCTTCTGTGTACTTTCCGCTAAAGCTTAGTTTGTCTTCCACAACAAATATGTAGTTGATACTTTTACAAGAGCAAGCAGGCTTACACTATGCAGGAGGCAAACTGAAATCTTTCAAATGACTTTTTAAAAAGTGAATTATTTAAGTATGAAAATTAAATGTGTACATAACTTCTTAAATAAATTTTCTTAAACCACTCATTATGTCTATGTCAACAACACGCTTACCTGCACGCTCAACTCTGGTACAGAGTACATACAGAAATGGGGGAGTTTGTGACATGAAGAGATGTATTGAGTCCCTTCAATCTTTTTCTTTACAGGTACATATGCAAACAATAGCCACAATTTTAGTTCTGACAAAAATCTGAATGTGTTTTGTTTTTTTCCCTATCACAAAAGCCACTTTGTCAGGAAGTGTTCTTAGTTTGCAGATATAATTTCTGGACAGAAAGAGACAGTCTTGCCACACAATAGCCAAATGGCTGAGGGCAATAGGACTCACTTAAAAGACTCTCCTTTAAAACCATTCTCTGAATCAGGTGGAGCAGACATAGAGCTGGTTTTCATACCCTATGTGAGGGGTCTTACCTATCTGACTGGAGGGTAGACTAACTTCCTATAAAAGAATCCTTTAGTTTTTTTAAAAGATTTTTCATTTCAAATGAGCTTGAATTGTCAAAAACACAATTTTTAGTGGGTAGGCATTTCAAGATAAAAATCAAATTTGGGGCAACTAAATTGGGCTAGGAACATTTTTTTTTTATCAATTGGCCACTGGTTTTTCCCTGATGTAGGGTGGGTGGGGAAGAGAGAATGAAAGCTACAGAGGAAAGGACTGAAGATATGTCCACTTTTGGTAACTGCTCTTGATGGCTCTTTTCAATTTTGCTTTCTTGAAGACAAGAAAGTAAAACTGACAGAGTCTTCTGAAATGGGCAGTCAAGGATCTGTCATTTCAGTTTTCCCAATGATATACTACAATTCTTTTGCTGAATTGGGTGTAGTAGACAAGTTTGGTGTTATAAACAGATGTATTATGCCAGAAATTTCCAATTAGATCTACAATACCATCTTTGTTTCTATCCTCCCTCCCTCCATCCCCCAAAATAAAATCTTGTGTTTGTTACATAGTAGAATGAAAGCAAATTCTGAAATAGAATTGTTCTTTTCTAGCCGTCCTAGACTTCCCCTTCTTGAAGTGCAAATGGGGAATTACTTGCAGTGGTAGCATGCCCAAATAAATCAGGCTTTCATTGCGGCATCTGCTTTTGGATTAGAGCCAATAAAGCAGGTCAAGAAGGAGGTCATCCTGCCTTTACTGAAAGGCTATGAGACACATAACATCACGTCTAATCTTGGAAGCATTCAGGTTTTCTCAATACTGAGGTCTCTGGGTTCTGCACTACTTGTACCTCATTAAAAAAACCCCCTGTAATTTAAAAAACAAAACAAAATATCACAATAGATTCCTTTCTGTTTATATCTTCCATTTTTGTCAATAAGGATTTTTTTAACCCCTTTATCTCATTTCATAATCTCTTCAACAGCACTATTCTGTTGTCCTTCATTTTCAACTTCTACATCTTTGTCATAAATGACATTCAGTATACTAAGCTTTGAGTACTGTGGAGGTTAAGTCAGACAAGACCATGGTTTTTATACCCAGGTGCAGTGTTCTCAGTTATTATGATAGTGGCATGTACAGTACATTTCTAAATACTTCAGAGGCTTAAAACTGACCCTTTTTGGGATAACTTGCTGAAAGGTCTCCCTGGTGCCCCTTCATCTGTGTAGTCTTCTTTCTGAAGCCTGTAATTGAGAAAGAAAAAGGTGCATTTTGCAGGAACTGCAAGTACTAAATGAAAGGTAGCAGTGAGCAAGGTTGCGATTGCTAGTTGAAGAAGACTCGAGAGTAAATTGATTTTAAAACTAGCAGTTTTATAGTTCCCTACCTCAAGATAATAAAGACATTCTATGGGTTACTGAAATTCTATCATAGCAATAAAAGCTTTGTAAAAATATTTGAACACATTTCATTCTTTAGAAATATATCAGTGTAAAACTAGTGCCAAGAGAAACTTTTAAAGCCAGTTAATACAACATTTGACCAACCTTTCTGTTGGTTCAAAGCTGAAATCCAAAACTGATTTACAGGTTTGAAAACAGGTTTTTTTTTTAATTTAAATTTTTCATAGTCCAAAGCAAATTAGCCAAAATAAATTCCAAATTTGAGAGTCAGTTCAGAAGCATCAGTGGCCCTACTACCAGCAAACATCCTCCACCCCTATCTGGGGCTTCAGTTTTTTCTAAAATTTTGGTGGGCATCCTACTTGCAGGCCTAAGCCCAGAGGCTTGCAGGTCAGATGCCCCTGGTAAATAAGAACTGGCACTTTATAATGGTACCCTGTTTCACTGTGAAAATAGTCTTGTGCTCAGAGGAATAGCATTAGGAGAGAAAATGTGAGGTGTGTAAAGAAAAATGAAGTGTTTTGGCAAGTGTACATATGTGTTCACAGTTATAACTATCCAAACGTATCTACAATATTTCTGAGTGTCCATCAACTTAGTACCTAGGTACTAAAGAAAGTAATTATATGGCACATGTAAACTTCTTAACAGTGGCACCATGTTAAAATGTGTTGGAGTCTTTAACAGAATTTAATTTACATTAAAATGAAGAAATCAGAAATTACATAGACTGTTCTGTTTCTGCCCACAGCTGCTTTTCCATTCTGAAAAGAACTTTGTAGATCAAAACGTTTCAGATACTTTCTGCGAATTTCTAGCCTCACACTGGACTTCACTTAGTTTTACTGTTCTCTACCACAGGGTGTCAAACTTATCCTACCCTCCAGGTTGGATCGGGATATGGCAGCAGAATGAGTGGCGGCCACTGGTGTTAACATAGCAGTCTGTCATGCCCCACTGGTGACATGTATAACCAGTTGTTCTCTGAGCCCTGGATTTTGGTGGTGGACTTACCCTACCCCCAGATTTTCAGGCCCTCAGGGGATCTGTGGGCCTGTGGTATGAATCAGCAAGCTGGGTCTGGCCTGTGAGCTGTATGTTTGACAACCTTGCTGTAGCATATAAGTATAACATGATCCTTTCCCCCTTAAATATAAACACATGAAATCAGGTTTCTAAGTTTCTGTATAGTTTCACATTTTCAGAAGTGCCAAAATAACTTAGAAGCCCAGCGCTTCCTTGCTGACTTTAAATTCCACTCTTTCACAGTTTTGGCCTTGGCGCTCAAAGCATGTTACACAAAATGTCTACACACCACATCACTCAAAGTAGTAACCTCTGAAGTGAGAGGCAGATGCCAGCCAGCATAAAGCGTACTGATCAGCAGTCAAGAAAGAGGGACCCGAGAAAGGGCCTAGGAGTAGAGTGAGCACGTCTAACATCTTTCCCAACTATAAAGTTGGCCTAAAAAAAGGTACCACCAAAAATACCCTTGATTCTTGTATATTTCCTGGTCCATCAAAGCTACAACAATGCTCCAACCCTACTGCAACCGTGAAGACAAATGTAATTTTTTGTACAAGGAGATTAGGATGAAACCTTGTTCTTAAAGGCAATGCCTCTTCTGTGTCTGTAAGTATGCACTGCAAGCGTGGTGGTTAGATGTTCAACTTTATTCTGTTTTAATGGGACTTGGGTAGCTCATTTCTCTTCGTGCCTTTGAATATCACTCTTGACATTTTTAAGGTGTCATCCCCATACGTTGGTAAGTTCCAAATGAATGGACATCCTAAAAGGCCTGGTCAGGATTCTGTTTATTGTTAGCAGAGAAATATTTTACATCATAAGTAACTGAGGCATTTCAGAAATGGTGGCTTTCATTTGGGAATTAATATATGTCCTCTAAATCTCACCATTTTATCCTGAAGTTGGTAAACTACAAGGAAGGAACATGTTAGTAATGTCACTCTGCTTCTGTGTTACTATTTTGGTTTTCTTTAGTCAAGGTGTTTTTTCTATGTCTCTAGTAATAAATGGGCCTTGTCCACACCTTCCCGAGGGAATGAAGGCTTTCTCTACTTTGCTGACATTGTAGAAATTTAGATGGGGAGCAGTCATTTAGTGGAATTTGCCCATCATAAGTGTTGGCACAGGGTTAGTTGAAACAGTGAGAGTCCAAACATTACAGACTGTGTACTTTGAAATCCCCCATGCATTTATTTTTGTCCAGACTTTTATTCCTGTCACTCTGTATATGTGCTCTTTGTGACAGAACAGTTACAATAACCACTCCAGCAGGACCTTTCACATTTGGTTCAACTCAGAGTTCAATGCAATTTGATTAATATATTTCATTGTTCCAAGAATTCTCTTGCTAAAGCATAGCAACTTAAACTTTTAGATTTCAAAAGAGATTAAAGTGTACCTCTAATTAAAAGGAGTCACACTCTTAAGAGCTTAATTCTGCATAATTAAACAGTTCTTTCGGATTTTAATTTTCTTAGTTAACCTGTTTACAATACCATGATGGTCAAAGTAATCACACTTACTTTCCTATGCAATGCACTTTGTTTTCAGTGACCAAATCCAATATGTGATTATGAAGTATAGCAGCTTTAACTCCTCAGTTGTTGTTTGAATTCTGGATTGAATGGGTAGTCACTGGAGGCATGTCTTTATTTAACCTGTGACACTGGCATGCAGATCTCAGCATCTGTATTTAGTCTAGCTGGTGTGCAGACAAGTCTCCACAGCAAAGCCTTCCTCACACTACTGTGTCTCTAGTTTTTCTGAGCTTGCTTGTGAGAATCTGTGAGGACATTCCATGTTCTTTGTGCTGATACTCAGGAGTCTTTCCCAGAAAATTGTGTCAATTGCAAAAAAACTTGTCTGTCTTTTGAGGGGAATCATGGGGATGGCATTGGAGAATTGTCAGCACTTTGTGACTGGCAATCATATGCACAAGGTTAATAATCCCTTTTTGGATTAAAGTTGTAATAAGTGGTTAGAAATGGCTAGCAAATGCAATGAAATGCTAAAATTCTGGGATGAATAAAGGGCATGACATGAGAGGCAGAAACAGAGGTTCCTTCCAGATTGCATGGGTATAACAGGCCAATTAATATGAGAAAATGATGCACCATTAATATAACAAGATACTTTCAATTTAAAGTGAGGCAGTTGTGCCAATGGACTATTTGTAGCTACAAGGAGCTCTACACAAATGCTGTTTCAGCAAAACATTAATTAGGACACTACTCCTGACTTTCCCAGATTAATTTCCCATTATGCATACTGTATATGGCTTGTAATTATAATTAATACCTTGGACTCTTTCAGAACCAAAGACAAACTATGATCAACTTGATGGATCAAAGTGGAAATTTAGCTGTCACCTTCTGTCAGTTATGGTAAAAAAGTGCAGTTTCTGCTTAAGAACAACTATAGTGACTAACAGCTGTTATTTGGAGTTCGATAAGAAACTGCAAATACAGTAATAATTTCAACATTTTTCTTATTTTGTGTTTAATGAAACCAAGAGATAGATTGGAACCAGTGCCAAAAAAAGGCTGGCAATGAAGAACACTTGCCTGGGATGTTGGAAAACCATGTTACATAGCTTTACCCCCGGGGGGAAGGATCTAGGGGGTATGTGTGGGCTGGTGGGGATGGAGCACCACCGCACTCCATCCCATGCTGCTGCGCAGGCGCCACCCACCCAGCTGGATGTGAGGGTGGGAGTGGGGGGTGGGGGAAGCTTGCACGCGACGGCTACTGCCGTTCCTGCGTTCAGCCATGCACCACCCTACCCCCGCCCAGCTCTGTGTCCAGCTGCTGGGAGTACGCTGCTCTGTGTCTGGCCACTGGGGGTACACAGATCCAAAGAGGTTGAAAACCCCTGCTCTACCCCATTGCATTGGGCTTGACTATTGTCTGCCAGATACTGGTAGGCAGAGTGTTTATGAGAACATGCCCATCTAATCCTGCATGTTGTTAAAATACCACATAGGTGCCTTTTGCCATGAGACCAGTGCCACCACAGTAACAGCTAAATAATATACTTTTTGGACTGTAGCACATATAGCAGAAGCAAGTGAATGAAGCATTTGAAAAGTAGAGCTCTCTTGTGTTGTCTAAATCAGCATAGCTAGCTCATTTAGAGCAGTGACTTAATACCCAGTTTCTTACATTTTAACTAAATGTTCTGACCAGAAGGCTATCAACTATCTGAAATGGGTTTCTCTGGCTCTCATATGGGAGTTATTCTCTCTATAACTAATCAAAATTTAATTGGGATAAAGATAAGGGTTTCTTGTATCCTCATGTACCCTTGCTTAAGTTCTGTCTTATTTCGGTATGGATATGTTCTGTAATAGTAACATTATGTATTCTTTCTCTGTATACCCTAATTAGTTTGCATGTTTAAGGATACTCATGCTTGTTTCCACTGTTTGTGGGCTTGGGGTTGCTGTTTGGGATTAACATGTATGTAGCAGGCTTCATGTTTCAAGGACTACAGCTCAGCCAGCTGCAGGTGGTAAGAAAGTGATTACAGGCCTGCCTAGGAAGACTGGGCCACAGGATAGTTGGCTGGCCCATGGGAAGTTAAAAGCTCCTTGGGAAGAAAGCTGGGAAGGAGGGGCTGCAGCACAGAGCTACAGCACTCTCTCAGGGTCTGGGGAAGGACAGCTGGGTGTGAGTTAATCCTTTACTGTTGTTGTTCCTGTTTGCTTATTTATGGTTTATGTTGTGTCCTGGGAGTCAAGTTCACCCCAGGGAATTAAAGACTGTGTTGTGCAAACAGACAACCCATTACACATGGTGGAGAATGCAAGCACCTTAAAGTCAACCTCAGCAATGGAGACAGAAGATCTACTAAAATGGATGGAGATGTTGCAGCAACAACAGCAACAACAATTTGAGCAGCAGCAGCAACTGCACCAATTCTAAAGGGAGCAGCAGCAGCAACAGCAGGAGTTTCTACAACAACAACAGGAATGGAGAAAGAGCCCCACTCCACTTAGTGAGTCACCAGGAGCCCTGAGACTTGAAGGTGAAGGGTTCCCCAAGTTGGGACTGGCTGGTGACCCAGAGACTTTCCTTGTGAGATTTGAATGGATGCTGAGACCATGGGCTGTGGGCTGTGAGGGTGGCCATGGGCTGTGGGCAATGGCCATGGGCTGTGAGGGTGGCCCCACTGTTAGCTACAAAGGACCAACTCACAGGATCATCATAAAATTCTAGTTTCTTGGACTGATGCAAAAGTGACATCATAAACCCTGGGGTTGATCTCCTCAAACACACACACACACACACTGTAGCTAGCTATGAAAACTAAGCACCAATGTCAAGATATACCTATCCCCAGGTGCTGGAGTCCGCCATCGATGGGCAGTCGAGTCTTCTTTCAGTGTGATGTTGCTTCAGAAGGGGGTCACTGGCTGGTCCTTCTGGCTGGGCAGGCAGGGTGCTGGTCAGGTCAGAGAGGGCACCCTTAAGAGTCATTGTTCACTGTCTTTTATACCTCTCTGGCAGACTTTGGTGACTCCCCAATTTTCGGGCTTACCCAATCCAGGGGTCATTGACCTCATGGGATGTCCCCTTGGTGATTGCTGGATGGCAGCTGTCAGCCCCAGGGGTCACTTCCGCAGGTACATGCAGTCATGGGAGTCCATTGATGAAGTTTGATTAATTCACTGCTGTGATTAATTTAAACCGGTGCTTCTGTACCTTTAACAGTGAAGTTTCAGGGAGTTCCTGGCTCTGTATTGATCCTTTCCTCTCCTTGGTCTGTGGTTTTGTAGGTGTTAATTGCTGCTTATTAGCTTGTTATCCTGTCTAGCTACTGTGTTATGCAATCAATCAAGATTCATTCAGGGACCCGCTCCACACAGAGAAGCTGAGGTTTGATTCCTGCCCTTGCTAACATTGTTACATGGTACAACTTACTTTTAAACTTAAAGTACATTTGTTACAAAGTTAAAAAGCATAGAATATAAAACATCAAAGGGTGAAATGCCCTGGCACATGCAATAGACCAAATACAATGGCAGGGTGGAGCGGGGGGAACATACTGATGCAGAATACTATTTTATACCCATAAAAGCATCTACAAACTATATTTTTATTACAAGTACACCTTATATTCTATAAAAATAATAATAATACTGTTGGTGTCACTGGGCATAACCCTAGGTAACTCAGAGGGATGGAAGACCACGAGTGTCGATGAAGCCCCTCTGCTTTGGGTGCAGGCGAGCCAGGGCCCCCCCTGCCCAACCTTTGTAACCCTTTCTTTGGTGCCTGTAATCTCCTGTCCTCCTGGAAAACAGGCGAGCTAAAACTGTTATCTGTGGAATGCAAGGGCACCGCTCGGAGAGAGAAGGGAGGAGGGAAAGGGGAGGAAGAGGAGGGCCAACTAGTGGAAAACCACTGCAGAAAATTGACCAGGGTATAAAAATACACTGTTGCAGGGCTAAGCGCGCAGGATTTGAGACAGTCTCCCTGCACCTTTTACTTGAGCTCAGATAAACTCTGTCTGCTTCTCCCCCCAGTGTGGTTATTGGCGCGACACACACCGGGCAATGAACCCAAACTGTTGCCTGCCTCGGGCACCTTGTGCAGGTAACAGTTTTTGGCGCCCAATGTGGGGCTCGAGGCTAACATTTCGCCTTGCCCGGATCCCTCCCAGGGTCGACGACTTGCGGCAACAACCAACGCCCAGTGTGCACCAGTGGTTTCATTGGGGGCCTCGGCAGAGACGTGGTTTGATCGACCCTGGAGGGCACAACGGTGCAACGCTCTCTAATAGTGGAGAAGCAATCGTGGGCAACGGTGTGGGACTGGTCCCTCGGACAAGGTAGGATAAGCTCAGCAGTCTGAGCATTGCCCGTTAAGACCTGGGGACGCCCAGTGTCTCCCTGGAGTATGGGGCAGGGACAGAGTACAGTTGGCAGGGCTGTACTTAGAATGCATTCTGACTAATTGGAAACTGTTTAAGTCAGATTTAATGACTAAAAATAATCTTAAAAGGTTTTGTACAGTGGAATGGCCTCAATATCAACTGGAGGATCAGGAAAGGTGGCCTCTGGAAGGGTCAATTAACTACAATACAATCCTCCAATTACTCCTGTTTTGTTAGCGGATGGGTAAGTGGAATGAACATTTGTATGTGCAATTGTTTATGGCTTTACGAAATAAGACAGATATTTTGCAGAAGTGTAATTTGACTCCGACAGGATCGGTAGTTGTCAGTGTTGAGTCTCAGAATTCCTCCCCAACCACTGTAATGCCAGAGTCGGCGTCCCCTTCGGCTTTAACACCTCCACCATATAAAGGTCAGATGCCCCTGGTTCCAGAGATCCCTCCCTCAGTGGGATTTTATCCTTTACTTACTGAAACTGTAATAGCCCGGCCCAGGGCAGATGGGCGTGCAGCCCAGACCATGCAAGTATACACCCATGTACCTTTTAACCCGGTGGACCTGGCGGCTTTTAAGGCACAGGCTGGAGAATTTTCAACTAGCCCGAGTAAGTTTATCTCTGTCTTTGAGGGATGTTTAGCTAGTCACAAGCCTGATTGGGATGATTGTAATATCCTTATGCGAACCTTATTATCTGAAGTAGAGTGGAATCAAGTTATTTCCAAAGCAAGGGAGAAAGCACAGCGGAGGCATGAAAGGGATCCTGTCAATGTTCCTGGTCCGGCAGATGTGGTTCCCCTAGCAGACCCTAGATGGGACCCTAACAATCCTGTGGATCATACCCGTCTTACCTCTTACAAAGAACTGCTTATGCATGGACTCAGGCACTCGGCTGTCTGACATAATAATTGGGCAAAGCTGTATGAAATAGTACAGGAACTGAAGGAAAGTCCAGTTGCGTTCCTACAGCGCATCCGGGATGCCATTCGGCAAAATACCAATGCAGACCCTGATGACCAGGTGACGGAGGCGATTATAAGGGGTATTTTTACCAGCCGTGCAGCCCCTGATATAAAGAGGAAGTTACAAAAGAAGGAAGACTTAATGGGTATGTCTGTAGCACAAATCCTGGAGACTGCAAACAGGGCGTATACTCTCAGAGAAGGAGAAAAGGACAGGAGACAAGTTAGAATGCTAGTAGCAGCAGTACAGGCTGGAGTCAGAGAAAGGCCACAAGAAGGTGGGAGAGGCAGAGGTATAAGGGGTCGTGGGCGCGGGCGCCCTGGCCCGCAAGAAAGACGCCTGGGACGGAACCAGTGTGCCTTATGCTGGCAAGAGGGACACTGGAAGAATGAATGCCCGGAGAAAGGGAGAGACTGTACTCCTGTAATGGCAGCGGAAGGACAGGAGTAGGGGTGTCAGGGGAAACGGACCACCCCACCCCCGGAACCCCGAGTAAAAAATGCGGGTGGGGAATTCAGAAATTGATTTTTTGGTAGACTCTGGGGCGGCATGCACCGCTGTAAATCAACCTCTTCAACTTCCCGTAGCGGACTCTCTCACTGTGGTAAGTGCCACTGGAAAAAAGACTCAGTGCCCAGTGTATGCTCCTGCAGAATGTGCTCTGGGAGACTGGGCTCTTTCTCACAAATTGGTCTACCTTCCAGATTGCCCAACACCCCTGCTAGGACGAGACCTGCTTTGTCGATTAGGTGCATCACTGCATTTTACCCAGGATGAAATAACCCTTGCATTGCCCCCTGAAAATGTATGGATAATGACTGTCGTGATTGAACCCTCGGCTATGAACGCCCCTCCGGAGTGTAACCAGTGGGAAGACCGGGTATACCCTTTGGTGTGGACAAGGGGGGTCCCCGGAAAGGCTACACATCAAACCCCCATTAATATCCAACTACTGCCAGGAAAAGGTCCAGTACAAATCAAGCAGTACCCAATCAAAAAGGAAGCCAGAGAGGGACTGCAGGAGACTATAGACCGTTTCCTAAAGTACGGCATACTGCGAGAGTGTCAGTCAGCCTGGAACACTCCTATCTTGCCTGTACTAAAGCCTGATGGCACATATCGACTGGTGCAGGACCTAAGGGCGGTTAACGAACGGGTTAAAACTATTCATCCCCTCGTCCCAAACCCGTATACCTTGCTGGCCTCCACAGGGGGGCAGTATACTCATTTCTCAGTTCTTGATTTGAAAGAAGGTTTCTTTATGATTCCAGTTGACACCCCCTCTCAGGAGATATTCTCTTTTGAATGGGAGGACAGAAAAAGGGTTAAGAAACAACTTTGTTGGACAGTATTAGCCCAGGGATTTAAGAACTCTCCTACCCTTTTTGGCCAGTCCTTAGCTAAAGACTTGGAGGAGTGGAATAATGAACATGAAGTTCTCTTGTTACAATATGTGGATGATTTATTAATTGCTGCCGTAGATTTAAACTCTTGCCTTAACGCCACTGTAAGCCTCCTGAACTTTATTGGACTTCGAGGATATCGGGTGGCTCAAAATAAAGCTCAAATTGCTCTCCCCAAAGTACGATACCTGGGATTTCACATAAGACAGGGGGAGCGCCAGCTTTCAAGTGAGCGAAAGGAGGCTATATGTCAGGTTCCCACCCCAAGCAACCGTAAGCGGCTCAGGGTGTTTCTTGGCATGGCAGGTTTTTGCAGAATATGGATCCCTGAATTTGGACTATGGGCAAAACCACTATATGACTGTGTAAAAGGGGCAGACCATGACCCCTTTTATTGGACTTCAGAAGCCGACAAGGCATTTAAAATACTAAAAAGAAAACTAATGGAAGCCCCCGCCCTGGGTTTACCGGATCTTTCTAAACCTTTCCAATTGTATGTGCATGAACAAAAAGGGATGGCTTTGGGAGTGCTTACTCAATTGTTGGGGGCGTGGAAACGTCCCGTTGCTTATTTCTCCAAGCAGCTTGATCCAGTTGCCAAGGGTTGGCCAGCGTGTTTACAAGCAGTTGCGGCAACTGCCCTAGTACTTGAGGAAGCTGAAAAGTTAATGCTGGGAGGAGTCATGCAGGTGTATACCCCTCATATGGTCCAGGCTCTGTTAGAAGCAAAGAGGGGTCTCTGGCTCACCCAGGCTCGGGTGGCTCGGTACCAAGCTAAGCTGTTGGAGAACCCTGAAGTGACTCTGCAGCCCTGCCCCTCCCTTAACCCGGCTACTCTCTTACTTGAAACGGAAGAACAAGAGCACGATTGTTTAGACATCAGAGATGCACAGTACTCCAGCCGTGCAGACCTACAGGATCAGCCACTTCTGAATGCTGATTGTGAGTGGTACACTGATGGTAGTAGCATTGTTGTAGAAGGGCAAAGGAGGGCAGGTTATGCTGTTGTGACCCTCTATGATGTTGTTGAGGCCAAGGGTTTGCCCGCCGGAACATCTGCTCAACTTGCTGAACTGGTAGCCCTGACCCGGGTGCTAGAACTGTCAAAAGGGAAATGGGTCAACATCTATACCGACTCTAGGTATGCTTTTGGAGTACTGCATGCCCATGCTGGCCTATGGAAACAAAGGGGACTGCTGACAGCCCAAGGCTCCCCAGTGAAGCATGGACCCCAAATTCTCCTACTCCTGGAACCTGTTCAATTTCCCTCGGCAGTGGCAGTAATGCACTGTAAGGCGCATCAGAAAGAGGATCAAGATGTAGCCAGGGGTAATGCCTGGGTGGACAGAGAAGCTAAAAATGCTGCCACCCTGAGGACGCTGAGACCTGCTGACACCCCTATGCATGCCCTCATTCCATCAGTGGGGGAGCTCCCGGATCCCCAGTACTCATGTGAAGAAAAAGAACTAGCCGATAAGCTTGGTCTCCAAAAAAAAAGGAGGGATGGCTCTGCTCCACTGACGGGAGGATCCTCCTACCAAAGAGCCTGACCCAGCCAGTGCTGCAACGGCTACATCAAACTACTCACGCTGGAAGAGAAGCTCTCACTCAGTTAATGAACAAATATTTTCTAACCTCTGGACTTCGACCTCTGGCCTCCCAGATACAGGCCAGCTGTTCGATTTGTCAAAAGAATAACCCTCGACCCAGTCTCTCAGCACCTCCAGCCACTTTGGAACCTATCCCAGGCCCAGGACTGGTTTGGCAAATAGATTTTACTGAGTTCCCCCGAACTCAAGGATTCAAGTATCTTCTCGTTATAGTAGATCGATTCAGAGGATGGCCTGAAGCCTTTCCATGTTGCAATTGTACAGCCAAGACTGTAGCTCTAAAATTCGTCCGGGAAATTATTCCCCGCTTCGGATTTCCCCAGTGGATGGAATCTGACAATGGAACACATTTCACTTTAAAGACCATCCAAAACATCTCAGATGCCTTACAGATCCCCTGGAAACTCCATACTCCATGGTGACCACAAGCTAGTGGTGTAGTAGAACGTACAAATCAGACCCTCAAGCGTCATCTATCAAAGATCTGCCAGGAGGCCTCTCTGTGATGGCCCGATGCTTTGCCCCTTGCTCTGCTTCGTATCCGTGCCCTCCCCAAGGGAAGATTAGGGCTTAGCCCCTTTGAAATTATGTTTGGAAGGGCATGGCCTATGAACGGGACTCCGGTTCTAGCAGGGGAGTGGGAAATAGGATGTAATATTTTGTCACGGTATATGTGCTCTCTGTCTGCTGTTCTTTCTTCTCTCCATAGGTACACTAAAGACTTGCAGCCTCTTCTGCTGGATGCTCCAGTCCACTCGTTACAGCTGGGGAATTCCGTGCTCATTCGTACCTGGAAGGATGAGCCCCTTCAAGAGAAGTGGAAAGGACCTCACACTGTCCTACTAGTTTCCCACGCAGCGGCAAAGGTCGACGGACACAAGAACTGGATTCATCACTCTCTCTGAAACTGGTGCCTACTCCACCTGCGGAACAGTGGACCGTCCAGCCCATCAACGACCTTGGACTAAAGTTGCTATTTAAAAGGGGAAAAGTTTAGAATTAACAGTATGAATTCTAGTTTAAGTTTCAAGACTACTGTAGCATTTTCCTTTTTCACTGTAGGCTTTCTTTTCTTGTTACCTTCTACTGCATTCTCCTTACATTCAGGGTGGGGAGGGGACCCAGCAGACTTCGTTACAAACACCTACGAAGCATTGAAGGTTACTTTTGCCTGTGAGTTTAACCTATCTAACTGTTGGATATGTTCCCAAATCCCTTATCACGCTGCAGGACTCCCATGGCGAGCCATTCCTAGTAACTGGTCAGATATCTGTCAGGAAGAAATAGCTATTAATACTACAAAATATCATGACTCTATCTTTAACCCCTCAGCATACCCCTCCATACCTGGAATCGCTCCTGGGCGGCCACACTTAGCTAACAACTGTACCAAAGAGGCTCCTTTCAGTCTCTCTAATTCCTCGTGGAAGCCAGAGTGGAGTGACTCCTATATCCCCCAGCCTATCCGCTTATGTTCAGTTCCCCCTGGGCTGCTTTGTTATGCTCAAAATGAAACCACGAACCATACCTGGTTCGCCGGCAATAGTTCATGCCAATATTATCTCTCTCCTAATCAAAACATATCCATGCTTTTGTATAATAGCTCTGGTCATGACACCGGTGAAGGCTTGTTTTTCTTTACTCTGGATCAATCCAGTCGAATGTGAGAAGGACTTAATTGAATGGTGGGAAATGGGGAAACTTTTTGGATTTGTGGTACCTTGGCCTACAAATGGCTACCTGATGCCTGGTATGGAAGTTGCTACGTAGGGTTTCTTGCCCCTCCCCTTCGAGTTCTAACCCACCTCCCACCTAGCCGCCCAAGACGCCAAAGATCCCTCTATGCAACTCCACCACCTCTTAGTGAGGGAGACCGATTTGGCATGATCCTTCTCCCGGCGTATGGAGTAGGCCGGTTAGCCAACCTGTATCGTCAACTTTCTGCGTTTCTTACAAAATTTGCCAATGACATTTTAGCTATTGAAAAGAGCCTTAACTCCGAGATTTATCAACTTCGTTTATTATCTCTTCAAAACTGTCAGGATCTAGATTATGTTTTAGCATCTCGGGGGCGGGGGTATGTGCTCTAACTGGGAACAAATGTTGTACTTATATCCCAGAAAATTCCCAAGATATTAACAAACACATTTTGTCAGCCAAACAGGCTTTTGAGCACTGGAAAAGTCAGAAATGTGAACCCACTGTTTTTGATTCTCTCTGGAGCTGGTTGCCCAACCTCGAAGGCCTAGGAATGGGCATCCTTCACCTCCTGGTCACCGGTGTTGTGTTGTGTTTAATTTCCCTCCTCTTATTTGCGTGCTGTAATGCCCTCCTGCGCAAAGTCTGTGTATCCCCCTCCCCGAGCGCTTCACTATACCCCTGCATTGAAGATCCCAATCCCCAAACAATTGCTTTTTATCTTCAGAATATGAGAAAACTCAGCCAAAACTTTGTTGAGTATTCTCAAAGGGGGGAGTTGTTGGTGTCACTGGGCATAATCCTAGGTAACTCATTGGGATGGAAGACCACAAGTGTCGATGAAGCCCCTCTGCTCTGGGTGCAGGCGAGCCAGGGCCCCCCCTGCCCAACCTTTGTAACCCTTTCTTTGGTGCCTGTAATCTCCTGTCCTCCTGGAAAACAGGCGAGCTAAAACTGTTATCTGTGGAATGCAAGGGCACCGCTCGGAGAGAGAAGGGAGGAGGGAAAGGGGAGGAAGAGGAGGGCCAACTAGTGGAAAACCACTGCAGAAAATTGACCAGGGTATAAAAATACACTGTTGCAGGGCTAAGCGCGCAGGATTTGAGACTATACAGTCTCCCTGCACCTTTTACTTGAGCTCAGATAAACTCTGTCTGCTTCTCCCCCCAGTGTAGTTATTGGCACGACACACACTGGGCAACGAACCCAAACTGTTGTCTCCCTCGGGCACCTTGTGCCGGTAACAATACAATAAAAGAAGAAGAGGAGGAAGGAAGGAAGGAAGAAAACATAGAAAAGAGAAAGCATCCCCCAAAGGGGGCAAATACTGCAAAAGGGGCTTTTTGCCATATGGAGGGGCTTCACATTGGAGGGGGGGCAGACAAAAAAAAGGTTTTTTGCTACACCACTGCTAACTGAAGAGACCCAGCCATGTACCAGGCCTTGGGAGCTGATTTGGCCCGGGCTTACAAGACCTTCAAGGTGGCCAAATTAAGTTAGGTCTTACTGAGGAAGCGTATTCCTGCAGATTTTGGTCAGAGACCTGGGACCCAAATACCTGGCCCTGAGCCATAGCCCAAAGATTAAAAGACATGTGCACCCACTAGATAAACCCAGACTCTTGGTCAGCTGCAGAGATTGTCAAACTGGTAACATTAGAACAGTTCTGCAACATCCTCCCAGCCAAAGTTGAGAATTTGGGTGTATTAGCACCTGGTGGCTGGTTTGAAAGAGGCTGCCTGGAGAGTGGAGGACTTCTTGAGGGTGCAGTTAGACTGTTGAGATTCCTGAAGAGACCAGAAGTCTCCAAGCCCAAGGAGTCTGGGATTGCAGGGAAAACAGGCCAGGTCCCTCCCCCAGTGAGGATGTCACCTACATCTTGTCCAAGGCCCCAACCAGGAGAAGGGCCCTTGAATGGCCCTGCCAGAGAAGACAGCCACATGAGGCTTCCTCACAGCTCAGAAGGAGGATGGGAGGATTAACTCAGTTGCTTCTGATGAGGGGAGAAGGGCCATCACTACCAGGATTGCCTGCAGATGAATTGTGGATACACTTGTATCTATATTTTGGAGGTGAGGCAGGAGCCCCCAGCTCCAAAAGGGGATACGTGATCCCAATGATGATTAGGGATGTACACACTGTGGGACTTGTAGACTCTGGATCAGGCCAGACTTTTGTGCATGACCACCTGGCAATATCTCAGTAGGGGAATGTACTATATTATATGCATTCACAGGGATGCCTTACCCTACCCCATAATTTGCCTAACCCTGACAATCAGGGAACAAGAAAGCCAGGTGAGAGCTGTAGTGGCCAGCCATTTAGACTACCCCATAGTGGTAGCGTGAGACTGGGGCTCAATGGGCAAACTTTCCTGGTGTGTGCAATGAGGAGATAGAAGCCAGGTGGACCCAAATTCTATTGAACCCAAGCTGGGAGAGATTTTTCCTTTCCTGGACTCTGGGCTCTTTAGGCCTGTAAGAGGGGACCCTAACCCTGTTACCTAACTGGAAGAGGTGAACAGGGGTTGGAGCCATAGGTGTAGAGTGGGGGGACCAGTGGCAGTGAGCCCAGTTCTACCCTTTAAGAAAGTGGAGCAGCTGGCATGGAGGCTGTGTGTTAATCAAAAGATGAAGATGCTCCTGTGGAGGGTGAGACAAGGCAGGCAATTGGCTGGCTGAAAGGGTCCTTAGACACTATCCCCTGGATAGGGAGAGGGAAGAAAGGGAGAAGTCTGGCTGGTGGGGTGAGAAGAGGGTCTTGAGCCTTATGAGGATGTGGTGGGGGGGAGGGAATGTGGAGGTCGGGGAAGGGGGCTCCTGTATTGTAGGTATAAGAAACTTCAGTGGCTTAGATGCTGCAAGCCTGTGATGAGTTGCTGGGAACATTGGCCCAACTCCTTCTCTGATGTTTTTATACTCTGGGTGAAAGACCTGCTGTTAAAGTGATAGTATTCCTTTTTCTGTTTTGTTTTCTTTACTGTATTGTACTCTGGGAAGGGAAAGTTTAAGTAAGGCAAAAGTCTACATTGTTTTTTGTTGGAGGTGGGGTGTTGGTGAGGCTCAACAAGGGTTAGTGTCTTGCCAGGGCTAGGCATAAGTTGGAGAAGGCTAGAGGCTGAGTGAGCCAGGATCCATAGCCCACAGGGCAAAACCAGGGTCAAGAACCTAGAATCGGAGAAAGCTGGAGCTCATAAGTTGGGCCTGGTTGTGGTGGCCCAGGCTGAGGGAGTCCAGCTAGAAAAAGGGGGTGGAAGCCAGGGAGGGCTGAAACCCCAACAAGTGTCTGGAGGTCAAAACATGCCAAACTGTGTATTGAGGCAAGGTACCTCTGGAGAATGATATCCAATAACACTTGTGATGCATGGGAAGACTGTGGGGGTGGCAGGAGGTAGCAATGTGGTGCCGATCTTCAAGAAAGGGAGGAGAGTGGATCTGGCTAACTACAGGCCCATTAGCCTGACTTCTATCCTGGGGAAGATCTTGGAAAAGTTTATTAAGGAGGCCATCCTTGAGGGACTGGCCCAGGCTAACATTCTAAGGGACAGCCAGCATGGGTTTGTTGCAGGTAGGTCTTGTTTGACCAATCTCATTTCCTTCTATGACCAGGTGACCTATCATTTGGACAAGGGAGAAGAGATTGATGTCATATATCTTGACTTCAAAAAAGCTTTTGATCTGGTATCCCATGATCACCTCTTGGCCAAACTGCCCAGTTGTGGCCTTGGCTCCACCACGATCTGCTGGCTGGGAAATTGGCTTCGTGGTCGGACCCAGAGGGTTGTGATTGATGGCAGTCACTCATCGTGGTGCCCTGTGACCAGTGGGGTCCCTCAAGGCTCTGTCCTGGGACCCATACTGTTCAACATCTTCATTAACGATGTGGACATTGGAATCAGGAGTGGACTGGCCAAGTTCGCCGATGACACCAAACTTTGGGGCAAAGCATCCACGCCAGAAGATAGGCGGGTGATCCAGGCTGACCTGGACAAGCTCAGCAAAAGGGCAGACGAGAACCTCATGGTGTTTAACACCGAAAAATGCAAGGTTCTCCACCTTGGGAGGAAAAACCTGCAGCACCCTTATAGGCTCGGCAGTGCTACGTTGGTTAGCACTACAGAAGAAAGAGACTTGGGGGTCATCATTGACCACAAGATGAACATGAGCCTGCAATGCGATGCTGCGGCTAGTAAAGCGACCAAAATGCTGGCTTGCATCCATAGATGCTTCTCGAGCAAATCCCAGGACGTCATTCTCCCCTTGTACTCGGCCTTGGTGAGGCCGCAGCTGGAGTACTGCGTCCAGTTTTGGGCTCCACAATTCAAAAAGGATGTGGAGAAGCTTGAGAGAGTCCAGAGGAGAGCCATGCGCATGATCAGAGGTCAGGAAAACAGATCTTACGATGACAGGCTGAGAGCCATGGGACTCTTTAGCCTGGAAAAGCGTAGGCTCAGGGGTGATCTGATGGCCACCTATAAGTTTATCAGGGGTGAACACCAGGATCTGGGGGAACGTCTGTTCACCAGAGCGCCCCAAGGGATGACAAGGTCGAACGGTCACAAACTCCTGCAAGACCGTTTCAGGCTGGACATAAGGAAGAATTTCTTTACTGTCCGAGCCCCCAAGGTCTGGAACAGTCTGCCAGCGGAGGTGGTTCAAGCACCTACATTGAACACCTTCAAGAGTAAATTGATGCTTATCTTGCTGGGATCCTATGACCCCAGCTGACTTCCTGCCCTTTGGGCAGGGGGCTGGACTCGATGATCTCCCGAGGTCCCTTCCAGCCCTAATGTCTATGAAATCTATGAAATTATTGCATTAAGGCTTAAATTGGAAAACTGTCCTGAAAGGGGAGACTCTTCCCATAGAGGTCAGTGTAGTGAATTCTGGAGGATTGTGCACCATGTTGGGAAGAAGCTACCCCGTTTTTTTCCTGCCAGCAACTCCTGAACTCAACAATAGTAAAATAAGATCATATTATGTCAGGCGGAAGATTGGAGGCAGAGTAGAGACTGAGGAGCTTGAGCAGGCTGGTTTGACTGCTAGGGGACCTTGGATATCAGTGGCTAGCCTTGGGCCTGCTACAGGGCCTCAACCCAGGTCACACTGAGAGTAGCGGTGGGTTAGAAAGGAGGGTCTTTCCATCCAGCAGAAATGTTCTGGAAAAGGGGTTGGAGTACAGTGCAACCTAGAGGGGGCAGAGAGGCTACTTGGGGGACTCCAAAGAGAAGGGGCTGGACCAGGTGTGGGAGATCCAGGAGCTCATGAGAGATCAATGAGAGGACCTGGTCTATGGCTCTCTATATGGATGATTAGCCTGGGCCAATGGCGTCATTGTAGATGCATGTTTACCTGCCCAGGGCCCCCACTTCAAGCTTCAGGGGGATTTCTTGATGAGGGTGACCAGGGACAAAGCCCCACAGAGGCCCAGCTGTCAGAGATCTTAATCCTAAAGCAGTACTGCTGGCAGGTGTTGAAGCTCGCGCATGACGTCCCCTGGAGGGGGATGGGGGGTGTAGCATCTGGGGGTAGAGAAGAGACAGAAGAGGGTGTCAGCATGATTCTTTTGGCCTGGGGTATATTAGGAGATCAAAGAGTATTTTGCCTCCTGCCCCAAGTGCCAATTGATTGTCTCCTAGCTCATGTCTAAGGGCCCACTGGTGCCTGTCCTGCTGGTGGAGACGGCTGGAATTGATTTGGTGGATCCCCTGGAACCTAGCTTGAGAGGACCCAGGTTCATCCTGGTCCTTGTTGACTATGCTGCTGGCTACCCCAAGGTGGTAGCAATCTGGTTGGCACCAGCACAGACAATGGCATCTAAGCAATTGCAGATATTTTCATGGGTGGGCATTCTGAGAGGAGGTCTTAACTTACTAGGGCATTGCCTTTATGTTCCAGCTTTTACAAGAAGTCTAGGCCCTGTTGAAAGTACACCTGGTAAGGACTTTTGTGTACCATCCCCAGATAGATGGCCTGGTTGAGAGATTCAGTCAGACTCTTAGGGAAAGGCTGCACAAATTTGTCCTGGGGGAGGCATGGAACTGGTATTGCCCTATGTATTATTTGCAATTTGAGATGTTCCACAGTCTTCCATGGACTTCTCACCCTTCAAATTATTATATGGGCAGGAACCCCCAGGATATGGCAGATCTCCTACAAGAATCTTGGCATTTTAATCCCTTTCTTGCAAGAAAGGGATTAATAAGAAGAGTAAATAGCTAGCAACATACATCAACCCTCATCAAGACAGAATCAAAGGATGAGGAAGTAGAAGGACTGTGGGTTAGGCTACATGGGGGGCAAAGAGAAAAGGATTTGGTGGTAGGGGTCTGCTACAGACCCCCACATCAAGGGGAAGAAATAGATTTGGGGCTCCTGAGGCAACTCTCAGAGACCATAAAAGCTAAAGAGGCGGTGGTCATGGGGGACCTAAACTACCCGGACATCTGCTGGGAGACACAGACAGCAAAGTCCCACCGCTCACGCAGGTTTCTAACCTGTGTACAGGACCTCCACCTGACGCAGGAGGTACATGGTCCCACTAGGGGGAATGCCTTACTGGATCTGGTATTGGCAACGGGGGATGACATAGTAGGGGACCTACAGATCGGTAGCCATCTGGGGGACAGTGATCACCTAAAAGTACAATTCAACATAAGGCGTCGAGTGGGTAAGGTAACCAGTAGGGTGAACGTGCTGGACTTTAGGAAAGCTGATTTCAGCGAACTCAGGCAATTAGTGAAGGATGCACTGCAGAGTAGTAGTTTTGAAATGATGGGAGCCCAAGAAGGGTGGCTGTGCCTTAAGGAAGCTATCCTTCGAGCACAAAGCGAGACGATCCCCGTGCGAGGTAAAAGAGGGAAAGGGGCCAGGAGGCTTCCCTGGCTGACCAGAGAAATCCAGGGCAGACTAAGGGCCAAAAGGGGAGCACATAAAAAGTGGAAACAGGGAGAGATCACCAAAGAGGAATATACCTCTTCTGCTCGTGCTTGTAGGGAGGCAGTTAGACAGGCCAAAGCTACCATGGAGCTGAGGATGGCAACCCAAGTAAAAGACAATAAGAAATTGTTTTTTAGATATATAGGGAGTAAAAGGAAGGCCCAGGGAGGAATAGGACCCCTGCTAAATGGGCAGAAACAATTGGTGACGGACAGAGGGGACAAGGCTGAACTCCTCAACGAGTTCTTCGCCTCAGTGCTCCTAAGCGAGAGGCACAACAAGTCTCTCACTGGGAGTGTAGGGAGGCAGCAGCAAGGCACCAGACTTCCATGCGTGGACCCTGAGGTGGTGCAGGGTCACTTGGAGGAACTGGATGCCTTTAAGTCGGCAGGCCCGGATGAGCTCCATCCGAGGGTACTGAAGGCACTGGCTGACATCATTGCAGAGCCACTGGCGGGAATATTTGAATGCTCGTGGCGCACGGGTCAAGTCCCGGAGGACTGGAAAAGGGCCAATGTGGTTCCCATTTTCAAGAAGGGGAGGAAGGAGGACCCGGGTAACTATAGGCCAGTCAGTCTCACCTCCATCCTTGGCAAAATCTTTGAGAAAATAATCAAGGCTCACATTTGTGAGAGCCCGGCAGGACAAATTATGCTGAGGGGAAACCAGCACGGGTTCGTGGCAGGTAGATCGTGCCTGACCAATCTAGTCTCTTTTTATGACCAGGTCACAAAACGCCTCGACGCAGGAGGAGGGGTGGATGTCGTATACTTGGACTTCAGGAAGGCCTTTGATACGGTATCCCACCCCATACTGGTGAACAAGTTAAGGGGCTGTGACTTGGATGACTGCACAGTCCGGTGGGTGGAGAATTGGCTGGAGGGTCGCACCCAGAGAGTTGTGGTGGATGGGTCGGTTTCGACCTGGAAGAGTGTGGGCAGTGGGGTCCCGCAGGGCTCGGTGCTTGGACCGATACTCTTTAATGTCTTCATCAGCGACTTGGACGAGGGGGTGAAATGTACTCTGTCCAAGTTTGCAGATGACACTAAGCTATGGGGCGAAGTGGACACGCCGGAGGGCAGGGAGCAGCTGCAAGCAGACCTGGACAGGTTAGACAAGTGGGCAGAAAACAACAGAATGAAGTTCAACAAGGAGAAATGCAAAGTGCTGCATCTAGGGAGGAAAAATGTCCAGCACACCTACAGCCTAGGAAATGACCTGCTGGGTGGCACGGAAGTGGAAAGGGATCTTGGAGTCCTAGTGGACTCCAAGATGAACATGAGTCGGCAGTGTGACGAAACCATCAGAAAAGCCAATGGCACTTTATCGTGCATCAGCAGATGCATGACAAATAGGTCCAAGGAGGTGATACTTCCCCTCTATCGGGCGCTGGTCAGACCGCAGCTGGAGTACTGCGTGCAATTCTGGGCGCCGCACTTCAAGAAGGATGCGGATAATCTGGAGAGGGTCCAGAGAAGGGCCACTCGTATGGTTAAGGGCCTGCAGGCCAGGCCCTACGAGGAGAGATTAGAGAAACTGGACCTTTTCAGCCTCCGCAAGAGAAGGTTGAGAGGCGACCTGGTGGCTGCCTGTAAGTTCGTCAGGGGGGCACAGAAGGGAATAGGTGAGTATTTATTCACCAAGGCGCCCCCGGGGGTTACAAGAAATAATGGCCACAAGCTAGAGGAGAGCAGATTTAGATTGGATATTAGGAGGAACTTCTTCACAGTTCGAGTGGCCAAGGTCTGGAACGGGCTCCCAAGGGAGGTGGTGCTCTCCCCTACCCTGGGGGTATTCAAGAGAAGGTTGGATGTGTATCTAGCTGGGGTAATGTAGGCCCAGCACTCTTTCCTGCTTATGCAGGGGGTCGGACTCAATGATCTATTGAGGTCCCTTCCGACCCTAGCATCTATGAATCTATGAATCTATGAACTTGCACAAGGTCAACATCATTTAAATAATGGTACATACGCTCAGGATAGACAAAATGGTGGAGGTCAGAGGCAACTCCAGATATTTATCTACCCCAGACTAACCAAAGGGTACTGACAAATACTGTTAGACCTAGCTTCTAATGAAATCAGAGCTTTTGCAGTTGCTTGGGGACTTTACCACTTTAGGACTTTTTGGGCTACATGGGGCCCCAGCAACTTTTCAACAGTTAATGGACATGATACTCTGCCCAGACCCAATATATGCAGCTACCTACTTAGATGATGTTGTAATATTTGCAAACACGTGGGCAGACCACCTCCAGCACCTGAGGCTGATGTTGCAGTCTATATGCATGGCTCGACTCATGGCCAATCTGAGTACATGTCACCGAGGAAACACAGAAACTAAATACCAAGGATATATATGGAGTAGTGGTAAAATCAGGCCCCTCACTGATAAAGTGAAAGCCTTGCTTGAGTCAGTAGTGCCAATGACAAAGAAGCAACTGAAGGCTTTCCTTGGCCTAGCGAGTTACTATTGATAGTTCATCCTGCAGTTTACTGACATTATGGCCCCACTAATGGACCTATTGTGGAAAGGGGTACCAAAAAAGGTCTAGTAGTCACCCAAATGTGAGAAAGCATTTGGAACTTTAAAACAGCGACTGTGCAGCACACCAGTCCTGCACAGTCCGGACCCAACAAAAGATTTATTATAGACACAGTTGCCTCAGAGCAAGGCCTTGGAGCAGTCATCTCCAAAGAGCTTCCCTGGGGAACACCCTACCCAGCTCCTGCTACTAGTGGCATAGGGTGCTCATTGAGTACCCAGGGAAGAGAGAGGGGAGCATCATTATGCCCATTCCACTAGCCCTCGAGTTACACTACTGTCTGCTACTACTGCCTGGGGTAAGCAGTAGAGCCTCTGTACAGTAGCCCTGGGTGAGTCTCCCTTCCAAACTGAATGGGCTAAGCAGTAGCTTCCCTGGGTTGGTTTGCTAATGACTGACACTGATAACTATTTTGGGTTTTGACTGGTTTGCTTTTAGGTTGTATGTTTGTTCCCATTCTTCCCTGTAATAAACTCTGTTTTAATTTAATGTTGCTTGTGAGGGAGGAGTTGGTTCACTTTAGAACACCCAGTTAAAATTTGTTGTCCTAATTTTCTGGGTGGGAGCTCAAGCAGATTTGAAAAGTTGGTATTAAACCCTAAATTTGAACCTGGTGCATGTTACTGCTGTCCAGTGTCTGGAAGAAGGGTACACTTATCAAGTGTTTCTTCCATTCTGCTCCAATACAAACTGGAACAGGTCTCTGAGAAAAAAATGAGAGCCCGGGATCCCCCTTACACTCCAAATAACCAACCACCTAGCAGTCAGAGTATTTAGGGAGATAGACATGGAAGTCCTACACACGAGCACGGAGTCTGCTCTGATGCCCTGGAATTCCAGTGCATCGGAGCTGATGCGATTAATAATCTGCTGGAGCATGGCAATTGCTGTGCTCCAGCAGCCTCCTGCATCTTGTGTATCAGCATCCCTGCACTTAATAATGACAGCAGGGGTGGGAGCTTTATCTAAAGCTCATCGTATGAGCTTTAGATCAAGTGCCCCTGCTGTAATTTTTAATGTGGGGACGCTGATACACAAGATATGGTGGTGCTTTAATTAGAATGGCTCTTGGAGCCACCACTCTCTACCCCTGAGGCATATGTAAAAGTGCCCCCTCGTATGAAGCAGCAGAGATGAGTCTCCCTTATCCCAGGTGAGTGTCTTAACCACAAGGCTATTAGCTATTTGTGGGTGGTGTGGTTGTCTCTCATTTTGAGCAGAAATACCTTCAGGGATCTGAGAAACATTTTGAGAGAAGCTTTGGTCTTGATGCAAAATGGATTTGGCAACAGCATCAAAAATATTGTTGGAAAGTTCCCTCCCTCCCAACTCAAACTGATCATTCAGTTCTTTTGCATGTGGCTTTTCTGTACTAAAACGAAAGAACCTCCGTGCGCTGTACAGACTGCTCATGCAACCATTCTCTTATTTGCCATATTAGCATATGCTAATAACCATTAATGTGCTAAATTGTTGCTGTGAGTCCATGAGCCTCCCAACAAAAATATGCTAGAGGCAGGGAGTATTTTGCATACTCCTAACTCCCACTGTGCACCCACATCAGGACTGAACGGAATGTGTCCTTAATTGCTTGCTTATCTGTAATTGCAACAGATTTTATCTAGTCCTACTATGCTGCTCTATTATTCCCCTATGGTAACAAGACATATTAAGGACACATAAATTGCTATGTACAGCAGTTAGGTGTCCTGACTGTGTTGGGTAAAACTCTGATAACAGCTGGAGCTTGCCCCTTAAAAGAGACTGGGAACCACCTTGTGGAACTGCCAAGTAGTAAAGGCATACATTTCACTCAGTGACAGTCTCCCCCTTTACCAACTGCCTAAAGTATTTTACTTTATTAGGTATGTTATTCATAGGTGATGTGTAAGTGGTGGACACAACTCTGCACCATCACTGCAGTGGGGGGACACAACTCTGCTGCCACCAGTGCCCTTGCTGCTGCTTCTACCTCTCCTGTGCTGGATGTTAGGTCCATCTGTATTCTAGCTCATGCTCTGCTGTTGGCACAGAAATCATGCTGCTACTTCTACCCCCACTGCTGCTGTGCCCTGGCTCTGGCCAGACTGCAGCCCCGTGCCCTGTGCCCCACTGTTGGTGCAGAAATCTGGGGGTGGGGGGGGTAGGGCACACATGCCTCCCTATTCCCCCTCAATGTGTCATCAGTGATATTATTTCTGGTTTCTTTAAATGTTTCTTCCAGCAGAGGTGCAGTATTGGAACACCCCCACATGACTAGCACCTCAGATTTCATTATTGATTCTTGGTACATCTTTGTATATATTCTGATATCTCTGCTTCTTTTTTTCCTTGGTAAAATGTAGAACATATTCTGGGAGCTCTAGTTTTAGACCTAATCAGGTACACACTGGGATAAATTCAGTGATTCAGACCTGGTGGGCATGATTTAGCTTCGATGGAATCAATGGAGGTACCTGACAAAAATTGGCTCCCTTGCATTAAGCACTGGGTGCACAGGCACCATTAGTATCCACATTAATAAAACAGTCTCATGCATAATTCAGCAATGAATACTGAACAAAAGGCATTAACCACATCAAGAGAACAACACAATTCTAATAACATCCCTGAGATCTGTATGTAAAAGGAACCCTCCATGCGAGGCCCTCAACCTTCCTCTGTTCAACATTAGCTGCTTCCACAGTTCTGACCCTCTCTGTATAAGATGCGTCAAAGGAAAGGACGGCTGGATACTTACTGACTGTTCATTGGCCTCCTAAGATTGCATTGGATTTAATTTCTGTACTGAGGCTTCTAAGGGAAAAAACAAGGGGACGAGAACATCAGAACTCCAGGTACAGGGTCCTTTGCAGCCTCTAGGTCTGAGACTAAAGCCAGGTCTAAATGGGGAGGAAGAGGTGAGAGGAATGTTAGAGGGGAAAGTGGAGCAGGCAAACACCGTGCTCTGGGAAAGGATGTAAGGAAAACTGCATCAGCAAAACCTTTGGTGGCTGCCTTCCTTCTGCAGGTGTTACTATGGGGGTAAGCCATTACCTCCAAAATAAGTAGTGGACAGGCATTTTAACCTTCTTGGTTTCCACAAAATGCTTTATAGAACAGTTGGCAGTACCTGCTTAACAATTCTGCATGTCTTATTACATATATAACATGCATTACATATTCTGTGTTTCCTTTTACAGAGAACAAGGCTGGACAGTCATTTGTGGCTAGTCAAGAATAAATCTGGGTAAAGAAGTGTGAAATTTTTAACTCATGGCCAGCTCATAGGGAATATCTGTGCTGCAGCCTCTTGGCATGTTCAGGGAGCCTGTAGATGGCCATGATCCTATTATCCACACTGATGGCTTTTTTATGTACATCAGAGGATGAGTATAACCCAAACTGGCTAGACCTGCTAAGTGTAGGTAGGCAATCTGCACAGTAGGTCACTGCCTGCCCTGCCACGTTTTATAGTATGGGTAGAGCAAAGCTACAAGTACTTGCTTGTACTCACATATCAATAGTTTTCCATTGCCATTCCCTCAGTTTCCTAGACCTGTGTCTTTTGACCTATCTATCTACTCTCTATTCACTCTCTCTTCCTTGGATGTTTCTTTTCCTATTCATTTTCTCATCATTTAATCTTTCATTTTTTGTGTAACCTACTCCAGTTTTAACATAGCTATCTCTGTCTCTTCCAAACAAAACCCTCCCAGTATGCAGATAGCTGACCAAGAGTAACAGAACATTATGAGTAGTGTTAATTTCTAAAAGGAACAACTAGTGATTTGAATTTAGCAAGTGTGGCAAGAATATATACCACTATGGGGCCATCATGAAGCGACTGCTGGTGTTCAGCATCCACTAGGGTAGAAAGCAGTGCTAAGAATGGATCAGACGCCAGAAGCGGCTGTACAGCCTAGCTAGGAATGGAAACCAAATGTCTGGCAGCATCCCCTTTCTGTGCACGTGCTGTAAGGAGTTCAACAGAGTCCTGGACAGTGTCTCTAGCACAGAGCCCAGGTCTTTCATGACTCTGTTCTGAACCTGGAGAGACTGATATACAGAGAGAAGGGATTATATTGAGGAGGAAGGCCGTGATCCAGCTCATGTGCTGGATGATGTAATGGGCACGCTCTGATTTCTCAGAGAATGGGTTCTTGGTGGAGCTGGGAAGCAGATTGGCAATCTGGTAAGTGCTGCTCATAAAATTTATTATCATAGGGGAAATCATGGTGTGAAGAGGGTAGAATTTCTCAGTTTATGGTATTAGGTGATCATTATAGACAGAAGCCAGGTCTTCCCAAACTTTATGAACACACTCTTTCCCCCCTAATGGTTCCCTGCAGTGCAGTTCAACCCAGCGCAGGCATCTCCCTGCTCTGTTCTAAGTCACCACCCAGGGCTTGTGACCTTCTAGTTTACCTCCAATTATGCAACTGATGAGAGAAGATAATGCAGACGCTGGGTTGTGTTCAGCTGTGATTGAGGATGGATGCCTCATAATTTCTATGGCTTACTTTTCTCCCTTTCCAGTCTCTCGCAATCCAAAATGGCAGGCAATCAGGGGAGAAAAAATAAGTACCAAGTCTTGCTTAGTAGTATCTTTGCAGTGTTTAGCAAGTTTACAAAACTTGATTAAAAGCAGAAATGCATATTTTTGAAAATATTGGTTTTTATTGACATATGGTACCTATGTAAGTCACGTATTGAAACCTTTATTTTTTTTTAGCAAAGCATTGTCGTAGACACTATGGGTTTCAGCCCTATGGGCTGTTTGATATGGTAAACCTCTTTGTGGCAAAGTCCCCTGGCACCAGTCTTGTCTTTCTACTTTTGTTCTTTCGTGGCGCATTGGTAGGGGAAAAGGGAATACTCTGCTGATATCATTTCTCTGTTGCATAGTTCAGTGTTTTACCAATGCTTCTACTGATTTTTCTCGACTGCTCCATAGGTGATGTTTGCATTTTTTTCATGCAGCAGGAATTCCAGTAGTTAGCTGGGTTAGCTGGTAGGGAGAACTTTGCAGAGCCACCTTGGTACTAGCCCCAAGTTTCCTTTGTGTCTGTGAATAGAACATGGCTGACCTGAAATGTCAGGTCAATTCTGACAAAATTGCCATCAAAATTATTCTAAAACTTAGATTTTTCCTTATCTATTATGTATGAGCATGAGATCCCATTTTGAAATGTAACCAGCTACAGTTCAATGCTACCACATCTACTCAGTTCAAAATGGAGCATCTTGCCACCTTTCTGGTTGATTGATATGTATATCAATTCCAGAGGGGACTTCTAGAGATTGCTTGCTCTCAGATCTGTGTATAGTATCATAGAATCATAGTGCTTAGGGTCGGAAGGGACCTAAACAGATCATCAGGTCCGACCCTCTGCTCTGTGCAGGAATGGGTCATATCACCCCAGCCAAATATCTGTTCAGCCTTCTCTTGAAGACCCCCAAGGTAGGAGAGAGCACCACCTCACTTGGGAGCCCGTTCCAGAGCCTGGCAGCCTTAACTGCAAAGTAATGTCACTTGATGTCCAGCCTGAACCTTCTCTCTAACAATTTGTGGCCATTATTCCTAGTAACCCTGGCTGGTGCCTGGGGGAATACAGCCTCCCCCAATTCTCGCTGGTCCTCCCTGGTGAGTTTGTAAGTGGCCACCAGATCCCCTCTCAGCCTTCTCTTGTGGAGGCTGAATAGATTCAGGCCCTTTAGCCTCTCTTCGTAGGGCCTGCCCTGCTGCCCCTTTACCATGTGAGTGGCCCTCCTCTGGACCCTATCAACCCCACATCCCTCTTGAAGTGCGTTGCCCAGAACTGGGTGTAGTACTCCAAATGTGGCCTGATCAATGCCACATAGAGGGGAAGGATCACCTTCCTCAACCTGCTTGTGATGCATCTGTAGATGCGCAACAAGGTGCAGTTAGCCTTACTGACCGCATCCTCGCATTGGTGACTCATGTTCATCCTGGAGTCAACAATGACTCCAAGACCCCTTTTTGCCACCGTGTTGACAAGAAGGGTGTTCCCCAGCCTATAGGTGTGTTGCTGGTTCCTGCTCCCTAGTTTCAGCACCCTGCACTTGTCCTTATTGAATTCCATCCGATTCTCATCCGCCCACCTCTGTAATTTGTCTAGATCTAGCTAGATTCTGTCCCTCCCCTCCAGCGTGTCCTCCTCGCCCCACAAATTGAAATGAATTTTCATTTCTACCTAGGAGAATTTTTACAATCTTTGCAATCTCCTATGCCTGCTGAAGGGTGCCTGTGCCCAAAAGCTTGCAAATAAAGAAATTCTTTTGCAAATATCTAGTTGGTTTAATAAAAGATATCACATCTGCCATGAGTTTTGATTCCTTTTGCCTCTAGACCCATACAGCTACAAAATGGATGCCTGAGGTCAATTCTGAAACTTTTAATATAGTTTATGCTTTCAGTGGGTTGACCTACTCAAAAAGAAGGTAAGATACAAGAAGGAGCAACAGTCTCAAGTTGCAGCAAGGGGAGTTTAGGTTAGATATTAGGAAGAATTTTCTCACTAGGGGAGTAGTAAAACACTGGAACAGATTACCCAGAGAGATGGTGGAAGCTCCATCCTTGGGGGTTTCAAATCCTGGCTAGACAAAGCTTTGGTTGGGATGGTGTCGTTGGGGCTGGTCCTGCTTTGAGCAGGGAGTTGGACTAGATGACCTCTTGAGTTCCCTTCCAACCCTAACTTTCTATGATTCTGTGATTCTATACTGATTAATACTGGCCATAGAGGCCTCATAGGGCTTATGATCCTCTCAAATTGTAGCTGGGGGCAATTTAAGAGTAGCTTCTTTTTTTTAAAAAAAAACAAGCACTGCAAAGTTCTTATGGATTCATTCAAATGCAGGATTAATTTTGGGGGATGCTATATGACATGCATTAATATTTCCCTGATTTAGATTTATTCCTGTCATGTTGGTCTCTGTTCACAACTAATGTTAAGCTATGCTTAGTTTTATTATTTCTTTGTGTGTGTGACTCATGGTATTTGGTATAAACATATTTCTGAATTTTTGTGATTTAAACAGGCAATGAGGTGATTGCTGAATTAGGTGTCAGAAATGGCTACAACCAGACAATATCTATACACAGATCTGACAGCCAGCAATCTCTAGAAGACCCCTCTAGAATTGGTATACATATTGATCAGCCAGAAAGGTGACAACATACTCCATTTTTAACTGAGTAGAGATATTGGCATTTGGTTACATTTCAATAGGGGATTTTATGCTGAGGGAGATATCTTCTCCTTCTTAAATACATAACAGATAAGGAAAAATCTAATTAAGGTTTAGAATAATTTTGATGGCAATTTTACTGGCAGAATGGGCCAGGAGGTGGTGCACGATCTTTTGTCAGGCCAGGTTGCCTAGCTCCATGTCAACTTTTAGGATATGGGTAGAGGTTCATGGGAGAAGTGATATGAAAGGGTCCCATGATTTTAGGAGGTTTGAAAGCTACAGCATTAGAAGACCCAGAGCCAAACATGATGATGGAGTAAAATTACTCTTATAACTGGGACATGAAGGAGAGAGAAATTCCATGGTATACTCCAAGCCAGTTCTTTGATAACTTCCAGTCTGTTTGGTGCTAGGATTCCTTGGGCTTGTCCCCATAAAAATTCTAGCTTTAGTCATGTGTACCTGTAATGACAGTTTGAATATTTGTGGGCATGGAGTAGGCATCTATGACACTGTAATATAGGCAATCTGTGGTGGGTTTGTCTGGCATATGCCTGCATGTGTGGGAGCACCCAGAATAGTATAGATACACCCTCAATCTTCCTCATTAGATGGGATAAGTCACCACTTTTTTATTAGCTCCTTCCCCTACTTTTTCTCCTTTTTGCAGCTATTTCCTTCTTGACTGATGACCAGTATTCTTGGAACCAAATTACACACTCAGAGGCATTCAATTAATATCACATTTTTAACAAGGGAAACTCTGCTCACCTTCAATTCTATGCTATTGTGAATAATGAAATCACTTCATTTTTCTCAGAGAAACCTGTATGATAGAGAGATTTCATCTTAGCTATCAGAAATCCTGCCTTCTTTTATCTGTCAAAGACATTAGTCTGTCCTGATCATGCATATCTGACTGGGAATAATTTGTAATTAAAAATTCAATTACATTGGAGGAGACTAAAAAAAAAAAGGATATATATATATATATATATATATATATTTATAATATGGCCCAAACAAGGGGGTATTCAGGAAAAATATGATACTGCCACTTGATGTGACATGCAAATAGCAGGATAATAGCTAGAGGAGGGGTTGTCAGCAGTATAAAGAAATGTGGATGTAGCACCAGTGTTTGATGTTTTTGTACCTCTGGTTGCCTTAAAGACCTATCATGGGTGAATGAGTGGCACTATGTGTTGTAAACTATTTTTTGATAATTTTAGTATTTTTAAGTAGCCTATATTTCTGGGAAATGCACATACCCAGTAATTATGAGTGCTAGATGTAAAGTAAGTGTTTATTGTATCCGGGACTGACCTGAGTGGGTATTTCACTATCTGAGTATCTCTAGTTAACAGATAATGTCAATAGAAAAGCATGTTATCACAGGATAATGGTCTCCTGCTGCTAGATAAGTGCTGACTTGAAACCACAATGTTTATTTTCAAGTCAGGGGACATTGATCCTGTGACAATGTTCTTTTTCAATGACATTCCTTCTATTACTTTAGATTGATGCACTTGTGAATATTTTGTCTAATGGATGGTGTTTTAGTGAAGTGACAGCTGCTCATTGTGCCTCTATGTTTTAGCTATGTTAGCTACCCTTTGATTGGCTGGGAGAAGACAATTCTTGTGTAACAGCCGTCACTGTATAGATACTTCTTGGAGAAAAGGATTTTGCTTTTTTATGAATGAGTTGCTCAAGATCTTATGTTAGTTTTACTTAGTGTTTATTACTAAGTACGGTCATTTACCTTGCAATCTGATTGAGCAACACAATTGCCATTTGCTATATACTATTGAGTAACATGAAAGTCCTTTTTACTTTAAAAAAAAAAAGTTAATGTGAGGATGCACATTCCTGTACAAACCCTACCTTAGTTGACCCCCTGACTATTTGGAAATATTCAAGTAGGAGCTTTTCCCAAGTGGGAACTAGTAATTTGTTCTTTGGAGAACAAACAAATCGCTAAAATGCTTTCAGTCAGTGGAATTACCATTTTACTGCTCTGGAGAAGACTATGTAAAGCATTACAGAGAGAGAGAGAGAGAGAGAGACACACACACAGTAGATTGATTCCCAAGGGGAAAACAACCTTTTACTATAAAACATTTTCACTGCAAGCCATGAAGTAAAGATCTGGTTGTTGCTTCCCCTCTCCTTTCTAGGTTCCTGAATATTTTAGTGTCATTACTATGGCTGAATGTTTAGATGCTCATACTCTTTCCACCTTGCAATGCGGGGCAGGAGGCAGTTTTGTAATTTGTTCTCCAGGGCTGAATTTCAGCCCTTTGAAAAGGTTTTGTAGAAAACTGTAAAATAAAGTACTCACTTTTTGAGTTTTGTACACATGGAAGAAAGAGAGGGTATGGCAGCAAACCTTACTAGCAACTGGCAAAACTTCCATAAAGATGGTTGTCATGATTGAGGATGGTGTTGCAGGAAAAGAGAACTCTGTTGAATTTATCTAATTAGTTGGTGTGTTCCTGTGATCAGCGGTGAAAACCAGATAGGAGAAGAGAGAATCAGAGGGTCTGATTCATGTCCTTCCTTCAGTGTTGTTGCCTTTTTTATTAATGTGTGGCCTCATTATCTTAAATGGGTCAGCTTGTTTAATAGCAGCTTACTGGCTTGAAGGAAGAGAATTGGAATCTAGCCTTTGGAGTCTAAAAACAAAACAAAGGGCAGTATATTTTCTGTACTTATGATATGTTTCCAGTGCATATTTACTCGAATGTAGGAGAAAGCTTGCTTGGGTTTCATCACGTAAGAGAGAAAATTAAAGAGAAAAATTCTGAACAAAAAACCCAAGAATGTAGTCCAGCTGAAATCAACACAGCACACTGCTGTGAATTTTGTAAAATGTCTCTTCCCTTAGAAAACTGGTTTAACACATTTTAAGGTCTCTTACTGTTTTGAAAGTTAGATTGCCATAATGACCAAACCTCCAAACACTTAAAAGGGGGAGCTCGAACATACAACTGATTCTCTGATGCTAAGCAGAACATAAAATAGAGGAAGAGGTTCTCCTATGAAGTCATTGTTAATCTGTTTCAGCTTCTCAAATGTTCTGGGAAAACAGATTTACTTATGTTGTTTCAGTACTTTGACTTCTATTCCACTTGACATTGCGATGTCCAGATGCATGAATATAGAAAGAGAGAAACCATAATGTCTTTGACTCTCAGGGTTATGGTTTGGTTTGAAGTGCATGTAAGTATAGTTAAATACTTTTCATAAGTAAATTATGGACAGATTCTCAACTGGTGAAAAACAGTGTCTATTTATGGCATGTGGCAATCTCTTCCAATGCATTTTGTTGGTTTAAGCTGTAACTTTTCAGGGTAATGAGTTGTTTCATAGTTTCATATTAAGGATAAGTTTCATAGTTTCTAGGGTCGGAAGGGACCTGAGCAGATCATTTAGTCCGACCCCCTGCCATGGCAGGAAAGATTACCGGGGTCAAACGACCCCAGCAAGATGTTCATCTAACCTCCTCTTAAACTCCCCCAGGGTAGGAGCCTGCACCACTTCTCTTGGCAGTTGGTTCCAGACCCTAGCCGCCCTGACCGTGAAGTAGCACCTCCTGATATCTAAACTAAACCTACCCTCTGCCAGCTTGTGACCATTATTCCTGGTAAAGAAAAGGAGGTGTTGGTTATCTTTGATTTGGAACATAACAAGTTGATGTTAAAGAGAGTCCCATCTATGTGATACTGGATGCTGACTCTATGTAGAAGTCTATCACCAACGAGACGTGTAATAGATGCTATATAGATGGAAAAAAGTGTTAGTACAAATCACACATCTTTGCTTGACTTCAGTTCCAATAAACTGGTCCATTTCCAAGCCACTGCTTAGGACTGTTGCTGCCATGTTGTTGTCATTGTATGCATTTGCAGGGGGCTTAGCCTGCTCTGTAAATCATAAATACTAGTAACCAGAGCAGCTGAGCTGGTACTGCTATTTTGGCATTATCAGATAATCTGCAGCTATGGACCCCTAAGCATCCTAGTCTGGATACAAACTGCTACTGATGGTGAAAGCATTCCTGACTCCTTAACAAATTCCCTATGCTCTTTGAAATACTGTAATCTAAAAAAGCTAGTTTTAGAGATGATGTCTTTAAAATAAGATCATCATTAACCTGGATTCAAATGTCTCTAGGCAGTGGGAAAGGTTGGAATTTGCAGCATTTTATGTAGGTATTTTTTAAAGTCTCTTTAGGTCATGCATGTCATGTAAGTGTGATGAAATCTGGCCAACAGCTGGCTGACAGTCTAGGAGTTATCTGCTTTCTCAGCACTTAAATTCATTCATTGCATGTCCATTTTACCAATGTAATACTGGTTCTGGTAGCATTACAGGAATTGCAGATTACATGTAATCTGGTACAGTCTATAAAGAACATACTTTCTCCATGGTTCCCACAGATGTGTCTTGCTCATTACAGAGCAATAGAACCCAAATCTCCCATGTTCTAGGTTTTAGCAGTTTTACCCCCGGCCTTCTTTCCTCCTGTACCATATAAAGCATTTAGGATGAAACTCACTATAGAAAGAGTTAGAGATCCTACAGGAGCCACTGACAGATAATTTAGGTTATTGTGTGCAGTTAAATATCTCTTCTTTCACTGGGCTGTTAGACCTTCCTGGGCTTCCCTTGTGTTGCAAGGGAGATGCACAGAAGGAGATCCATCTTTTCTGGAGAGAGGGGAGTTTTCCTAGGAAAACAGGCACAGAGAGTATGTTTTCAAACTTATGAAAGTCCTGGAGAGGAGAAAGGACAAGTGTAGCTGTTTCTTGATTCAGGGCAGGGAGCCCTGGCCTAGGATTTCTGAAAGAAGGAGATGCCTATATGCAGAGGTTGACACCCTAGTTCATAGAAATAGCACTTGCCTATATTTTGTAAATAAACAAATTACATTAAGAACATGCTTGGAACACACTTGCCATGGTTAGGTGACTCCAGGCACTGAGTTCTCCTCCATGAAGAAAGCTGATGACCTAGAAGTGAAATCTGTTTCTGCCCAGGAAACAGGAAGCAAGCTATTACGCATAGCATTCCCCCCACTGTAAACAAGCTGAGAATGATATTTAATAAGAATCATTGTATTTTCCATTGCTCCAAGTCTTTGGTTTGAAAAGTCTTGGTTGAAAGTGAGGTTGAGTCATTAGGGCACTAGCCCACTGTGGCCATGTTGCAGAATTGCACTGCCCTTTGGAACTTTTAGGAAAGGATGGTACAGCCGGTGGAAACCTTCAGATGTACAATCAGTTCTGCAGGCCACTACAGAAAGGGTGTGGGAAAGCAGGTGGGAATTATAACTATGCCGCCTCTCCTTGCCCCTCAGCTTCCTTTAATTGGCAGTCCTTGGGGCACAGTGGGTAGTGCAGGGACTGTGGTTGTCTGAGGTAGCCACAAGGGACTTTACAGCCATCTACTGTGTCTTTATGCAAAAGCCAAGCACAATCTGTCTGCTCCTGAGCAGCCCTGACGTTAAATCTCTTGACAGTGAACTGCTGCATAAATGACCATCAGTCGTAGAAGTAGTCTGTATATCAGAGAGATGAATTCATTTACTACTCTCTGATAAAATGACATATCAGCCTAATAAGATACCTGTCAAAACTCTCTCTCTGTTCACCTGCTTATCTAGACTATGTGGAACAAACCCATAGATATAAAAAAGAGACATGAGAGAATAACTGGAAATTAGCCTGATTTGTATCCACTTGCTTTCATTTAAATCCATTCCTATCAAGTGATTGACAGCATAACATAAATCGAGAATTTTTTTACTTATTAATATAATATGAACTGCAAAAAGATTAAAGTCTCATTTACATAACCTGAGATGAAAGGAGGTGAAATATTGTAATTATCTTTTCAAGCTAAATTTGCACTGCCATTTAAAATTAACCTATGCAAATGACAGGTTAAACCTTAGGAAAGCTCCTGCTCTGTAAAAAGTCTACTTGTAATTGTGAGTGGGTTTATACACTGGTCACTTAATTAGCCATTTGCTGTACAAACATGGACCAGCATTATGAACATTGTTTAGTTCTGTCTCCACAACAACACGCTCGGCCTCTGCAGCACTATGTTAATAGGGCCAGATTCCCTCACCCTTCTGCACTGTATAAGTGGAACCATTGAAGTTAAAAGGAGAGTGAGGTATAACTTAATGTGAGGAAGGAGGTGCGTCTACACGTGCAGTTAATGCGAAGGAGGCTTACTGTGTAGTAAAAGTGCTGTGCAGTAAGCCTGCTGGCAAGCAAATCTACACATGCTCCCTCTTGGCAGCAGATTTGCTCCCACCCTACTCTGTCCCCCTGCCAGAGGGAGTTCCAGGCTCCTCCTGGGTGCTAGCCCAGGGTCTGGCAGAGAGCATGAGGCCAGGAGACAGCCCTGTAAACATAGGGAAAGGTCCAGATGTGCATGGGGTGGGAGAGTTGCTGCTTCAGACCTCTCCTGCCCTGTACACCTGGGGACAAGCTCTGTGCCTAGTGAGGCTTTCCCAGGACCTATCCCCATATGGGGCAGGTCCTAGCCAGCTCCAGGCTGTGCCCCTCTCCTGCAGCTGTTTCCCAGCTCTGTGCCATGGTTAGGTGATAGGGGAATGGAGCTGGGAAGAATCCCCTCCCCCATAGCTCTTTCTGAGCCCCATGCCCAATCAGGAAATTAGAGCAGTGGGTTGGGAAGAGTCCCCTTCCCTGCAGCTGTTTCCCAGCCCTGTGACCTGATTGCATTTGCAGGTAGCAAATTAACTGTGAAGTAGACCAATTTACTGCACAGTAAGCATCTGCACGTGTAGATGGTGATGCTTACCATGCAGTAAATTGGTCTACTGTACAGTAAAGCATCTCATGTAGATGTGCCCAGAATGCCAGAATTTAATACTGGACTTATGGTGCATTGCGCACCCCAACCTCAATGGTAGAGGGAGATTTTAACAGGGGAATAAAAAGGTAATGGTTCTTTCAGGGGTCCTCCTTTTAGGGTTTGTGATAGGAGAGTAGCCAGAAGGAAGGGTAGATAAACCTTTATTTCCAGCAAAGATTCAAGAGAGGATAAAATATTATTGATTTCATTGTAGGCTGGCTGGTAGGTTAGGAGTACTTTAGCAAAACAAACACAGAAGCCTATGGCCCTATCCAACTTTTCACCAGGTAGATCTTTCTGGGGGTTGAGTCAGAGACTTAGACCACTCGTTGTTAAACTGGACAGAAAAGGGGATATTGTGTTATGGTAGTGTAAGAGTGATGTGGCCATGATGAGGCAAGGATTTCTTAGTGGGATATCATTTATTGAATCAGCTATGTAGTTGGAATAGAGTTATACAAGCTTTTGAGTGAAAGACATTCTTTGTAAGGTGTTATGAGGACATACAGATGTGACTGACTGTGCTTTATTGTGGTATTCCATGTTAACTGTGTTTACTTTATTGCTATAATATTGTGCAACTCAGTTTACCTTCTTAGCCCATACACAGGGAAAGAGGTTCGGGATGGTGTAACCCCTTCAGTGAACAGCTCATAAGGAATACAGAGCAAGTTTTAAATTGATAATCCTCTAGTGGAATAAACTGTGAATTAAGTGCCAGTGCTGGCTCCCTGCAGAAGATACCATCAACAGTCAACTTTAGCTTCAACTTTAGCATCAATAGTCTTGAATGGCTTAGTTACATATCAGAAAGGTGAGATGGCCAATATGCAGGAGTCAGAGGGGATATTATACATGACCGTGGGAGAGCATATTGGAAGCAAGCAGCCTGGCAGCCCCTGGCAGAAGAGTCTGGGGACTGGAGGAAGTGGAGAAGCTTTGTGTGTTGGTGGGGTAGGGCGGGGGAGGGAGCTGTGGAGTATCTTTGGGGATGCTCAGGGTTGCATGGGCTTGATTTGCAAGTGAAGGGACTGCTTAACTTCTTTGGAGGGGGCAGAGAACCTCTGGGTGGCTGGCCTTTGCCTCAGTAGATGTCTTTACTGAAGAGAATGTCTGCTCTGCCTCTCTGAATGGTGGGTTCAACTGGGTCACTCCAAGAGCAGGTGAGGTCCCTCTCTCAGGAGTGGAACTGGATGCTAGCTCCTTGAGTCAGAGCCATGAAGAACAAAGGAAGGTGAGGTGCCAAAATGGTCTTAGAGTGGGAAGGAGTCTGGGTTCTTTTTAGGCTGGCTTCAAAGGGGTACTCTCAGACACAAGACAAGGTCACAGTGGTCCTGAGCAAGCCATACTCCTGGAGAGCCCTCCGTGATGAGGGCATTTAAGAAAATTATAAGCTACAAGTTTGATCATCTTAATTTTTTAAGTGTACAGGATGGGTATATTGCATTTAGCATTTGATAGTCTCCTTAGTCATGCCTGGATCCAGTTAATTATTAAGGTTAAATGAAGAGAGGGTCATTTTATTGAGGGTTGGAGAATCCCTGAATCAGTACAATAGACTTTCCTTGAAGGATGGATTGCATACCTAGGATAGACCTGAAAGTCAGTTTGGATATGTTGAGAGGCACTGTCTTGCAGATTCCAGGAGAAAAAATGGAATTCCTTTAATGTGGAAGGGATCCAATGAAGGTCATAACCTTATTGGAGCTCTTTCCTGTCTGGGTGACACCAATTTATGCAAACACCAAAGAAGCTGTTCTGAAGTAAATGGCAGGCAATGGTCAATGTTGGTAATTGCTGATTCTTTAGGTCACTCAAGTGATGTGACTGGAATGCAAGAGCAGAATTATTTCCAGTAATTGATTTTGGTTTGGCAGCCATACTATAAAAACAAAACATAAAGTACTTGATTCAGATGGAATGGCATTTACAATTTTTCATTTTTTTCTTGCTAAAGCTAAAAACCACAATACAATCCATCACCTTTTTGTTTGAGGCGAAAGGTTCTGTTTGACATGAAATGAAAGGATTTGTTTTTAAGTATTAATATGAAAAAATAAACAAAGTAATGTTCAAGAGGAACTCATAAAACTGCCAGAGGAACAGGGAAGATGGGTAATTACTTAACAAAAGTTTTGCATTTAGTGCGTGAATTGTTCAGGGATATGGAAGATAATTCTTCAACTGGGGAGGATGGTGTAGTTTTGGCTTGGTGGTAGAGAAGGACATTTGTTAACTATATAGGAATCTGGGTGGAAGGTAGAAGGAGACAGCCAGTCAAGCTAACTGCTGATGACTTTTTGTGGCAGGTGTCCAGTGTGGGTTTTGCTTTAGGAGTCTTATTTCCAATGGCCACAAGCTAGAGATGGGCTTAGGTAAAAGGCATCTGACAAAGAACCTGGGGAACAGGCTTGTGGCTCCTAATATCTGGTGTAGTGAGGCCACATACCTTCTTTCACAGCTTCTTAACCCTATCATGGTAGGGTACTGGATGCGTCTGCCACTTGAAGCACTCAGGCAGCCTGTTGAGCCACCAGCAGGTGAGGGTCAGGGTTAATTGCAGTCAGCTGAGGCAGGGGGAAGGCAGGTGAGGCTAGGCCTGAGCAAGGGAGTCTCCGCACTGGAGGAGGGGTGGGTGTAGACATGGTATAAGCCCAGACCCTGAGAGCAGGGCTGGCAGTAACATCTTGGCAGCTGGTGAAGGAACATCCCCCAGCAGGAAGGCTGCTGCTCCTGAATGCCAGCAAGGAGAATGACATCTGAAACACCTCGATGTTTGGGTAGGAACTAAGGGGGTTGGAGGAGGCCACTGAAGACCATAGGCAAAGGAAGAAAATATTTATTTGCTGGGGGAAGGGGGGACTGAGCATGCGTGCAGACCCTCCCAGGACCTAAGTCTGCGGAGGGGAAGGGGCAGGGGGAGAAGGAAGGGATGGCGGGCAGATTGTGGCCCCCACAGTGAGGGAGGGAGTGGGGCAGGCTGGAGTGAACAGGGCCCTGGAGCAGGTTGTGGGACAATCAGAGCCCCAGGTGGCTCATCCAGGGGTGTGCAGGGGAGGGGGACTCCCACTGCTGCGTGCACTCTGGGAAAGGCTGGGGGGGCCCCATGCATTTGTGTGCAGGCCAGGGGCAGGCTGCCATTGTGTGCTGGCCTCTGCGCCCCATTGCCTTTGCTGCTGCTGCAGGTGCTGTGTGATGCCATGTGCCTTCCACCCTTGGACTGTGCCACGTCCCCTGCCTACCTGGCGGTAGCAGGTACCTGGCATCACACAGCTCTCACAGCAGTGGCAAAGGCAGGTAGGAGAGGTCAGAGCCCTAGCTCACAGTGACAGCCTGCCTCCACCCCACACAAATTAGGGGGTATGTGCCTCCCTGTATCTCCCCCCAGGGTGCACACAGTGGCAGGAGCCCCCCGGAGTCCCTGGATGAGCCTCCCAGGGTTCCAGTCATCTCACAACCTGCTCCAGGGCCCTGTTCACTCCAGCCCCTGCCTCTGCTCCACTCCCCCCCTCACTTTGGGGGCCTTGATATGCCCCCTCCCACTCCTCCCTTCACAGACTGAGGCTTGCCTTCCATGCTAGGCAGTGATCCACATGCTGGGCTGTGAGTGTCTGAGTCTGTGCTCACCCCTCTCCCCTTGCTGCAGCCATCTGGAGCCCATGCCTGGGCTGCCCTGTGTTTGGGGGAGCTAAGCCCCATTAGCCCCAGCCTTCTGCCACCTATGCTGGGGACCCAGTGTGGGGGACCAGAGCCCTGAGAGAAGGGCTGAGTGCCTGGGTGCTGTTGAGAGGCCAGACAAACTTGAGGAGAGAGGGGCCAAATGCAGAGGAGCTTATTGAGAGAGGGGCTGAGAGTCTGTGGGCTGACTGAGGGCCCAGAGAAGAAAGGGGCCATGGAAGAAGATCTATGGAGGGCTCTGAGCCCACAGAGAGTGAGTGATCTATGGAGGCGTCCAAGAGGATGGACCCACAGAGGCAAGGGGGCTGACTGCCCGAGGACTGACCCTGGGAATATCAAGTGGCCTGTGAGAGGGCCAAGGGGTGCAATAGACTACAGCAGAGATTGCTAGAGAAGGGTGGGCCTGGAGTTTGACTGGGATGGGGCCCCTAGGGGTACTTTGCTGAGAGAGGAAGGGGTGGAGGGGCATACAGCCCAGGATGGTGATGGCTGGTGGGTCTGAGTGTGAGCTGGGTCCAGAGATGGAGGCTCAGGGCCAGGAGGGCCCGATAGTTAGCAGTCCACGAGGTGCATAGAACATGTAAAATCAGGAAGGCCTGAAGATCAGTCCTAGGGAAGACCCGAAACGGCACCCTACTGGACCTGGTAGGTGTGGTAGGGCTGCCTGTGGCAAGGCAGCCTCCGTGAAATACCATGCATGAGCCACCAGGGAAAGGTGAGGATGGGGCACTGGAAAGTGTCAGTTCCCACTGCTTTGTGGGTTATCCCATGGAGGAGAGAGGCTAGGGGAGCACAACCCAACAGAAAAGCACTTGGCAGGGAGACTGGGGACTATGTGGGTCCAGAGGCCCAGCGAGGAGCCAGGGCAGACTGGGGACCATATGGGTCCAGCAGCCCAGTGAGGGGCTGGAGAGTAGAGTGCAGGGCTGGATGGGTCTTAGGGCCTGGCGATGATATCACTTTAGGCTAAAAAGACCTTGTTGTGAATGGAATTTAAGTAAAGAAAAAATTCATTTCTGTTTTTGTATTTAGTAGTTGAACCAGAGATGGAAAGTTCTTTAGAAGAGCTGAAATTTCTTTTTAGCAGCCATCTGTTGGGTCTGAATAAGTGAATGTGATTGCCTGATTGCTCAGCTAGTAGACTTGATAAACTTAGAACAAAGAAAACAAGATAGAATTATGTAGGAAAAAGGACAGAAAAAGAAAAAAAAAGAGACTAATTACCTGTGTTGTTCCCAGAAGATGCCTTCAGTAACCTACTTCTTGTTTTATAAACATCTAAAATAGAAAACAAGTAAAATATTTAAAAACTGGAATCTTCAGTGAAGCTAATGATATTTAAACTGCTGAGAGAATGAAATATGAGGGTTTTTTTATTCTTAATTGTCTGAACTGATTGCTGTTCTCTTTCATTTTTTTATCTTTGTATTTCTGCAAGCAAAATTAATAACAAAGATGAACTGATACCTTTGTGTCCAGGCAACCTGTTTAGAACGCAACCTTACTTGTTGCTCAGAATGCTTTGGATGCTTAATTTTCCAGCTCCCTGAATTTAAAATATAAAAACCAAATCTCGACAAATCTTACAATGTGGATTATGGAAAATCATCTACATGATCAATATTCAAGTTTTTTAAGCATTTTACTTTTATTAAAGGCATGAAGTTCTTGTAATTGGAATATTTTAATAGTTTTATAGACTATTTTAATAGTCTGCAAAGAAACTTTTTATGCTTTGAAAAGTCAGAAACTATCACCTGAGGTGTTATACTAATGTGGTGTCTTAGTGATATTCTAGCAATTCGTATAACCTCTTTGGCCAGAGGTTTATAGCACTGCTGGGGTTTGAAGCTGTAAATGGGGATGCTCTTTGAATTTTAGTCTTTGCAGTCCTGGATGGTTGGAATGTCCTGCCATCACTCCAGGCATGGGGAGGGTCAGGGAGATTTGGCTTCTCTGAAGAATCATAGAAACTAGAGATGAAAAAGACCTAGTGAGCCATGTAGTTCATCTGCCTCTGGGGGAGAAGATATAGGGCAATAGCAGATGTCAGTCGGAAACTCCCAGTCAGCCATTATAGAGGATTAAAGGATTAATTGCCTTTCCATGCCTTTATGCAACAAGTGAAAAAAATCTCTTTGAAATTTGTACTAAATAATGTCTTGGGCATTTGGCATTAAATAACGTTTTGAGGGTATGTGTCACATGTTAGCAATGAGTTTTGCTGTTAGCTTTATTCTCATGGTTCTAAGATCATCTACAATATATAGACATCTAGTATAAAGCATTTCCTTCTCCTCCTCAGTAAGCAGTGATGGGTCCCAAACCAAAAGCATGCATCTGAATATCCCTGCATGCTAGGAAGTTCTGAATATGGGTCTATACTGGGTTATAATTTTTCACAAGTTGTGGTACTAGGAACAATACAATTGTGCTGGGGTAATGATCTGCCCAGGGTGATATACCTTGTTTCACAGGAGATGTTTTTTAGGAAAAACACTTTAATCTGAATAAGAGATTCAGAATCTGGCCTGAAGTAATGTTTCAATTTAAAAATGTGGCTGAAACCCATCATTTTCCTGACATGTGAGAGGTCACTCAGAGTAGATTGCATTTGTCTTCAGAATATGGCATTCCCTCCTTTTTTTGTACATGCTTACATGAAATAGCAAAAATATTGACGTGTCATTGGCATAAGATTTACTTGCCATTGAGGTGAATGGGATAGTTTATCTCTCATGGCTATTGTTTCAGGCTCTCTGCAAGCTCAGATACAGGTTCCCACCCCACTTACATAGAAGTCCTATTGCCAGGTTTGTTTGCACAATATTTTACAGCTTGCTTACAAAAGCAAATAGGGAGTTTGGAAGACTGCTTGTGTAATGACATGTCTGTCTTATGTCTTACAAATGATCAGAGCAGTAAAAAATGATCCTTACCAACAGATGCTGAAATACTCAACAATAGAAGTGCAAAAAAATTCCCCTGAAGAGCTAGAATCTAGTTGTTATGCTGTGAGCACTATACATTACCATATTTCATTCATGATATAATCCATTGTAAAAGGGCAATAACAAAGCCACTAAAGACTGATTGACTGCAATGTTGGTTTAGCCACAGGTTTGTTTATTTTTTAAATTGTTGACCATCTAGTTCAGGTTTATTAGAAACAGACAAGGCCGTGTCTCATTGAAACCTAACTGTTTCAAATCATTAATAAGCAAAATAGGCTTTTATCACTATCAGTAGTGATGGCTGTTTCATACAGTTAATTTTTAAAGGTCAGCTTGCTTTATTTTGCCTCTAGTCCTGAACAATTTAAATGACTCTAAATGTAGCTACCGAAATGATTATTGGCAGCCAATATTACTGAAGAAATAAATTCCCTGGGTTATCATTTCAGCAGTATGTACACAGTGGGCGCGTCTACATGTGATGCTGTGTCGCTGTAGCAATGCACTACAGTGATGTAACATCCACGGGCAAGACCATGACTTTGCCACTACATTGTCGGAGCAATGTGCTCCCTTGGTATAGCATGTTGCTATGGTGATGTAGTGGCTAAAAATAACTGTGCACTGCCACTATGGTGCAGTCTGGGCTGTTACTGTGCCATCATTTAGTACTTCCTTTTGGCGCAGTAACAATGGTGCCATAGGGGCACGTGTAGATGCACCCAGTGTGTCACAGTTTGAAATTTCAGGATTAACTACTAGTCTTGCCAACACCAAGTGTGTATTTGTGACCTTGACAATCACAATTAATATTCAGGTGGTAATGAAGGGGGGATAGTTTGGTGATTGTCAGGTCATTCTTCTTGGTAATAAATGGGAGAAAAGAATGCATACTTCTGTTTTAATGCAGTTCAGAGTCAGTTGATAAAGTTGTGCCTGTAACTGGTACACAGTCAATGTCAGTTATGATACAACTCTATTAGAGATTTTAGAAATTTACATAACAACTTTCAGCACCATTGCATATATTATTTATAGCAACAATGTAGTATCGTTGTAGGGTATTTATAAACATTGTGCACTAGGGCAGAATTTCAAGTTTGGGCCTTCATTAAATTTTAATTCAGCAACTTAATGCAGCTAGGTAAGTGCTGATAGCAAGAACACCCAAACTCTTCCCAATTCTTGAAATGAAAATGCTATTTTGTGCTCAGTGCCTCAACAACCCTGGGGGACAAATTTTAATGTGCTTATAAAAATGTATTTACCTTCAGCATATTAAGTCAATTTCTCTTCCAAATGTTTAATTTTAAGCATACCAGCCCAATGGAGTCACAATCAGCTGTGTACTGATGAAGAATGTTGCATTAAAAATGATTGTGCAGTTGTTGCGTATAAAACATATGACAGGTTGCAACCCGGTTTTATCCATATTTCCCATGTTTGAATGTTCATCACTTTGTTCATAATAGCTAAGAAAGGGCTGATTAAAGGGAAAATGGCTTTCATTATTTCTATCATAATAATAAATGTGTTTGTAAAGGAACCATAAGGGGACAAGTAACTAGCTAAAGGTCTGAGGAAAAAGAGGGATTCAGATCCTGATCACTTTCCTACAGCTTGGACTGGATCCTGGGCTCGTTACAGAAACTGGCTATGCAGGGATATAGAATTCTACCTGCTTTTATTCCATGTTAGGACCAGGGCCCCAGCCTTTTTTCTCTTTGTGCTTTGTTTTCCATCCTCGACAGAAGGTGCCCCTACTTCTTCTATTACATTTAGTCCCTGGGAATCCATAGTGAACAAGTGGATCTGCACAGATGTCCCTTCTCTCTGCTTTGCTGCCCAGCCACATTTGCATTTTGCTGACCCAGCAGAACCTCAGCTTCCAGTGCTGGAACACTCTCCAAGGGGAAGGGTTGAGAGGAACCCAGAGCATGAAGTGGAAAGTAGACAGAGTTTACATAACTTTAAGGTATTACAGTCATTATTTTATTTTGTGGTTTGGGCCAGGGGAAGATCTGTTTTCTTTTTGAACTGGTCTATATTTGTCCTACCCATTGTGATATCACCTATCTGGAACACTTCCCAAAAGGGACAGCATGCAGCGGAGGTGGACATTCCTGCTTATGCAGGTTCAGGTTCATGTCTGAATGCAGGAGGAGGAAAATTTTCCAAGTCATGGTGTGAATTTTAATGAGTAACTTTAGCATTAAAATGGAATAGGTATTAAGAGTAGTATTCTTGTAGTGAACCTGGGGCTTGGAAGATTTGGTTTCTCTACTTTGCCATGATCCTTCTTTGTGGCATAGGGCAGGTCATTCACATTTTTCTGCATAAATGTTACCTTCTGTGAAATTGAAAGCAATTGTATCAGGGCTGTGCAGCATTTCTTAAAGAAAGAAATATACCAAGCCATTATTTTCCATTGCATTTCTACAAGTTAATATTTCTAGTTCACAATTCACCATTTTACCATTGAATTTGTGGAAATTTTTAAAATTCAATGCTTTGATTTTTTTTTTATCTTGAAAACATTTTTTTTGCAGCTGTTTACCCTATTAATTTTTTTTAAGAATTTTTATAAAAATCGAATAGAATAAAAAGCATCAGACTATGAGTTTTTCAATATTGTATTTAAAACTAACACTTTGCCTCTTTCCTTTACCATACAAAGCTACATTTCTTATTAATTAATGTCTATAGGTACTTTCATATTCTTGGATAACTGGAATTATAAAATGTTCTTAACTATTTTTTTCATTTTTTAAGATTTGTCTATATTGTAGAAAATATATTTATTTTTTCCCTACAGATCAATATAATTGTTTCCAGAAATAGTTTGGACAGCACAGAGGCATTGTAACCAATGGAGACTTTCATTCATATTTATATATGAGGTAATTAACTAGTTCTAATATTATCAGTGTTTCAATATTATGCATTTTATAAGGTAAAAACCTTGAAAATTTATATGGTGAATTAGCCACTTAGACTCCTTCCTACATTACAGTGATAGCTTATGTTTATGTGTTGGTTCTCTCCCCCACCCCAAAGGATCTTGGGTAAATGGCAAACTGCTGTGTGTGTGTGTAGTATAGGGTCTGTGTGTATGTGCGTATCTTATATTGCAAGAATTACTCAAATAAGCTTCAGCTTATTTTTTAAATAAATAGAGCCTCTAGGAGAAGATCTCAGAGAGAGGGATACAAATCTCCAGAAGTGACCTATGAACGCCTCTATTGAGACATCTCTGGCCTGATTCATAGAAGGGTGAAGGATCCAGAGTTGCAATTAGAGTCAATGAGAGCTGTTGGTATGTCTGAAAATCTAACCCTAATTTCTCCAGTAGGGTACCCAAAACTCATGGACAATTTAGAATTTGAACCTAAATCGTCCTATAGGAGGCTATCAGAAAACACATTTAAAGTTTCTGTTAGTTCATAATTGTGCATTCCTTGATGCAGGTGCCTGTTTCTAAAGAAGCAGTTCATTCTGGGTGCTGTAAACAATGTAAATGATGGTAAAATACTGTTTTTTATATAAATACCAGTTTTAGAAACTGGTGAGAACAAAATATAAAGGACCTGATCTTAAGCCCATTGAAGTGAAAGGAAATAATTGCATTGACTTTAATGGACTGTTCTCTCAGCCTGGGGTGACTGTTTTTCTCTGTGTGACTGTTTGACTCCTGTTTGGTACAGGTCAGTCAGTGCAAGTACTCTTTTGGAATTCAGCATCTTTCTAAATCTTCCAGAAAGGTGGATGTTCTTTGGGTTGTGGCACCACCACAGACAATTTCCTTGTTTTTGACATATTTCCTGGTATGCATAGACTTTAAAATAGAAAAATCAAGATAATGTGCAACGTCAACTAAAATTAATACTATCCTGAAAGTGAAGGAGAATGAAAAATGCTTGCAAAAATATCTATGCTAGAAATAGATACTGTGATAAGAGGTGACATTCGGGCTTTGAGACTTTCTTTGGGCTACAGACATGAAAGAACAAAGTTAACCTTGTTCTATTTTTTCCCATAGCCTGAAGAAGGCCTCATGGCAGAGATTTCACTTCTCATTTTATTTTCTGTTTCTAGTGTGTCTTTCTTTTTCATTCTTTTTTATTATTTGTATAACTTATGTGTTGATACAGCACCAGGTTTGTTTTTTAAGTGAATACGTTATCTGTTTACTATTCAAATACCATTTTAAGCAGTTTTGCTCAGCACATTTGAATTCAAAATCCTATTAAAGATGCAATATTCCTTTGCCACTTTGTTCCCTACTGTGTTGACATTAGGTTTCTCCATTTTAAATATAAATATAATATTGTATATCTGTTCAGGGTGATGTAATTTCCAGCATTGAATTACTGATATTTGGACAGGCTGTTCACCTTCCTATCATGGAAATTTTGTACTCACACACCTTTTTCCCTCTGCATTTACAAAATGCATTATTAGCTTGGCTATCTTGCAATTGCTCCACAGAAACACTTTCATTTTAAATCTGGAAAGCTTATCTCTGTTTCCTACCATCTGATGGAAGTCATGAGAATTGCTGAGTTAAGATAAACACCCTCATTTTGCTGTAGAGAGGGGAGGGGGTGAGAAGCAAAATGTTAATTTGTTTTAAAGTTAAAAGTACTGACCCATGCACTGAAGATAAGCATATCTAATTTTAAATCTTCCATATCTATTGTAATGTCTAATTGCATAGTTAAATGAGCTGTAAAAGCAGAAATGTCGCTATAACCTCTAAACAATTTTACACAGTTCTAGAACATTTGAGATAACAAAAGAAAGCTTTTCTCCTCTAGTAATACTCATACTTCAGAGGACACAGTTTATTGAACAAGAAATGGTTTCTGCTTGGCCAGCATTTTCTTATTATTGTAGGTACACTTATATTTTAGAAGGCAATGAGATACATCATATGGTCTATAAACAGTATGAAATGGACTAAAACATTAGTTGGTCAGTCGCTATGGGCTCAATTCTGATCTTAAACTGATGTAAATCTTGGGCAACTGCCCTGGATTCAGTGATTTTTACTCCAGATAAATTGAAGTACTCTCAACTCTTAGTACTACGGTAGCATCTGGGGTCCTAACAAGGTCAGCTCAGAATAGTGCTAGGCTCTATGGGTGTTTCCAGATGTAAACCCCCCCACAATGACACTCTACTTTCAAGCTGGCGTGTTCCCCCACTGAGCCCCATGCATGCCCAGACGAGGCAACACGTTCAACCTGGTTTGCCCAACGTCTATAGATTGGGTGCTTTAGTGGGGATTTTTGGTGCTTTTATCTAACAGCTGATTGACTCACTTTTGCCTTAAAGCACCAAAACCCCCAGCTGAAGCACCCAATCTTTACAGATGCTGCAGAACTAGGTTGAAATAACGTGCTGCTGCTTCCAGGAAAGTGCATTTTTTTAAATGTCTGCCAGCAGCCTAAATATATTAAAAAAGACTGTTCTTGCTCAAATAGCTTTCACAATGATTGGTTTAAGACAAACTGCAATGATTGGAAAGCTTGTCATACAAGACTGGCTTTAGGTGCTTCTCCATGGGCAAAAAAGCCAGCATCCAAGTCCCTATTCTGCCATAGCTTTTTTTCTCTTTTCTATGACCTCAGGCAAGCAACATAGGGCCACATCTCATGTTACACTTAGCATGTATTAAATGCACTTAAAATGTGAGTGACCACATATATAAGCAGTAAAACATGTGCTAAATGTGCTCACATCCCGGTAAAGTTATGACTTTTCACACAAGAAGTATTCTGGATTGTATTAAGCAACATATTCAGCTGACATCTGACTGCTCCCTGGAGATAATACAGGCAATTTGCAGTCCTCACCCAGCCATGACATCAGCCAGGGACCCCTCTGCTGTATCAAGCCTCCAGGTAGGATAAAGAAAGCCACACATGTGAGGAGGAAGGATCCTGGATCTTTCACTTTTCAGGTTCCTTCAGGATCCTAAAAGTCAAGTGCCTGCAACCCTGAAAGTCCTAGGGTTAGGACTAACAATCAGCTGATTTAAAATGTTCCATGTGACAAGGCCCATACCCTCTTTGTCCCTCAGTTTTCCACCTGCAAAATGGGGATAATAACACTTCCCTACCTCACAAGGTTGTTGTGAGGATAGACACATTAAAGATTGTGAGGGACTCGATTTCTATGGTAATGGGACTACATACATATCTTACCTTGACTGTATTGGATGAAACCAGAAAAGACTCTATGGATCTGTACCCTGAATCAGATTATGTTGCATTTACTGACTTAAATAATTCCATGCAGCTGCTTATGTTGGTAAGATCTAGATAATACACCTAAGGATGGCAGACTTGGTAAAAGGGGTGGAGGGAGGAGAAAAGGGTGACAGTAAAGTTGAACTTGCTGCACAGATGGTATGGTTTAAAGATGTAATAAATAGAACAGAAACAGTATCCCGGGCTGACTGAAATTAGAATCTGGCCTTTTGTATACTACCTACCAAATGTGTATTATGTAGCACATTGGATGTTTGATTTCCTTGGACAGGATATCAGTCCTTAATTTTTGGTACTGACATAATTATTTGTCTTTGTTTCTTCCTGTACTAACAGTAAACAATGTAGCTTACATTGAGAAATAAATTCACTTGCCATGTTCTGAGGGCAGTGTCACACCTTACACTTAGGACACGTTAACTGTACTTAAAATGCAAACACCTGTGCATTCAAGCAGTAAAATGCACTAAGTGCAATGGTATCAGCAAAGTTAGGCCTTTTTTGTGTGAGAAGTTTCTCCAGATTGTATTAAGTAACATGTGTTCTCCTATTGTCTAACCACTCCACAGAGATAATAGGAGCAATCTGTGGCCCTGAGACTTTACCAGAGTCTTGAACTGGCTCTAGTGCGGTGCAAACATGCTTTTTAGGAGCTGCAGACATGGGGGTTGGAGTCTTGAACTGGCTCCAGTGTGGTCTCCAGGCTGGGACTGACAATCAGCTGATTGGACATCTTACAGATATCTTGAGGGCCCCAGTTCTGTGCTGGGGCTGGGTTTGACAATCAACTGATTGTAGGTGTGATCAGAAGCATGGAAGCTTTTGTGTACTTGCAGAGGTTTGTTTATTCCCGTGAGACTAGGTAGGAAATAATGGGACAGCCATCTTTATTGTACTGACAAAAGACTGAACTGAATCCTTTTCAAGCACAGCAGCAGCCAGCAACAGGAGACAATAACAACATGGAATATCCCACCTACTAGTGAGAGTGCAGATCCAGACCTAGAGTATTCCCCAAGTACAGCGCTCCCCCCTTAGATAATATAATCCTTAAAGTACAAGGGCTGGATCGTGACTTCTTAAATGATCTGATTTCAGGGGTTGGAATTATCTCATTGGAGACTTGGGTCTTCCTGAATCACTTTAGTAACTGGAGGATTTGAAGGGTATAGAGGAACAGCTGTTGGATTACTAAGAATTGATGCACTATCAAGTCTTCTAGATTGGGAGATAGTGCATCATCTGGAACTTGACCTCATATGAGGTCACCACGTCTGCAAAGTGTTTTGCCAGCTGGAGTCTTGGTCTTGTATGACACCAGTTACATAGCTTCTAGTACAGTTGTAGGCATTCACTGTGGCCCAGTTGCATTGTTTTGGATGGGCACAGGATCATTTGGTTTTATGAGGAGTACAATGGGAGTGAACTGCAAGGGATTTACTACTGCTTGTAGAACAACTTGTTCTATAAGATGATCAATCTCTGCACCAGTTTTTGGATGGGAAGTGTATGCAACATGAGGCTTCATTTGAATTGGTGCCACAGATGAATCCAAAACAAATGAAATAGATGGGCCTAGCTACACACCTAGCTCTTCTTCAGAAGCTCCTTAAATTCCTAAATTGTATCTGTCGCAATGCTGTGTGTCTTGTTAATTTAGGGCCTGGACACACATAACATTTGAACTATTCCAAGATGTCACTGACTGGGAACTGGTTTACAACAGTCAGATTAGAGGTTCAGAGGTATCCACATGGACACTGCCCGGGTCCTAAGTAGAAAAGTCACCTTTCAGGCATTTCAGTGCTGTCAAACCACCACCAGAGGGTAGTAGTAAATACCCATCCCAGCATGCCTCTGAGGGGTGAGTGCCCCAGTTTCCCTAGTGTTCCTTGAGTAGGGAAGGAAGACCCAGATTTGCTGGACACTAAGCAAGTCTATTGCCCACAGTTGCAATTTTTGATCTCTCTTCCCAGTAACACTGAGTTCGGTAAAGACCCTTCCTGCACTTTTGTATCTGCATGGTAGTACACTGCCTGGTGCCCACATCTGGGGGTCAGCAGGAGAGTGAGGGTGGGGGATGCCTAGACCCTGGCTTCTGGGTCCCTGAGAGCGGCATGCTTTTGGGCTGTTGGAGCTTTCACAGATTTTAAAGATAACTCCCCCCGCCCCCTCCACAGACTACTACCAATTTAATTCAATTCCTGGAAATGTGTCATCGTTTGGTGCTTCACAGGGTGATTTGGGGGTCTATAGGAGTGACCAGTTGGTTGAGGAGGCTACCTGGACCCCTGCTTCTTTCTTCCCAGGGGGATAGGTGCTTCAAGGGGCTGCCCAAGGTCTCTGGCTCAGGCTGCTGCCTTAAAAGGACTTTCCCTAGGAGCAGATGAACCTCTGCTCCTGTGTTCCTGGGGAGCTGGGTATTCCAGGGGCTGTGCAAAGTCTCTATCACTTTTAAACAGCATTTTTCCCCAAGCTGCTTATCAATTTCACTACATTTATGGCAGTTGACCAGGCTTTTGGGCATCCCAAGTTGATGTGGCATGGCAGATGTGGGGGGGAGATGAGGGTGGAGAAAGGGGTGTCTCTGTTTTTGAAAATAGTTCAGGGTTCTGCGGTGCTGGGTGCTCTGGGGGGCTGGGGTTTGCATAGGGTCTCTATGTCAGTTGCCAGGAATGGAATGCAGTTGACCACTGAATTGGGGAAAAGTGCTGTTTAAAAGATGTGGAGACCTTGAGCAGAAGCACAGGCACCTACTCACTTAGCCAGCCCCACAGTCCAAATCTGCCCGGGATGCCCTTAAGCCTTATCAGTTGCAGCCAATCTAATGACTCTGACAAGCTGCTTGGGGGAAAGTACAGAGACACTGGGCAGCCCCCCTGACCCCAGAGTCCTCAGCATCCTGGGAACCAAGAAGAAAGGGTACCCCTGAAGTTGCAGTTCTTGGACTATCAATGCAACTCAGCTGTGTAGGTGACAATCACTTTGTCGGAAAGCTGGTTGCATTTGAAGTGGAATGGACTGTTGTTTCAGACTGAGTCCTTGTGAAGTGATTTTTTAAATTTTTTTGTTTTTTTAGTAAGGTGAGGATTTCTTTGTCGGTCTTGTCACAGGGTTTGACTAGGGGTATCAGTGAATAAACAGTGTCAACATGGTGCGAGTCAGTGACAGTCATTATCACTGCTTGCTTCTGGTAAGCTTCCAGGTAGACGAGCCGGTTGGTTTAGGAGTCGCAGGAAACTCCTAAGTGTGGCCCAAGGTAGCCACTGTGGAGAGCGGCTGCACTGAACATGCCATGGGCAGGAAGGAACCCTCTGGTCTGGGTTCCCTGGTGGCACAAATCCACTTCTTCCTTGGAGCACTTGGCATTTATGACAGTATCCTGCTGATTGGGATCCTGTCCTTGTTGCTATTTTAGTGGATTGCAAAGGTTTATTTGTCCCAGTGAGCACAGTAACATGGGAGCAACAGGACGATTACCATTACTGTGCAAACAAAAGGCTTAACTGAATGCTATTTAAACATAGGTAGCAACACAAGACAGACACAACCTGGAATTGCCCCACCTACTGACAGGAATGCATGTATGGATGCCTGCCCTCCTTTGCACCTCGCTCAGTCTTTGCTTGGTACATAAAAAGAGCATAAAAGAATTATAGTGAGCTATGAGAGGTGTCTAGGTCTGGGGCAATCCTCATTAGCGTAAGTCTGGGTTCTCCTGGATCCTCCTGACGAAGAGCAGCAGTTGTATAGCTGTACTAGGTATGTCTTATAAAAAGGCGCTATGGAACAGCTCTTGGGGCAGACCCAACTTGTTAAGAGTCTCCCATTGCCACACAAAACCTCTGTGTGGTAGGAAGTGCTACTTGCTCCATGTTATTTATGGGGATGAGAGAGACTGAGGCCAGGATCTTTAAAGGCATTAAAATGCTGACTTCCCACTAAGGATCTGGGCCTATTCAAGGTCCCATAGGAAATCTCTGGGAAAGTAGAGGATCAAACCTGGGTTCTGGATCCATAGCTAGGATTATCACACCCAGGATCTCTCATGGGTTCCACTGACCCATGCTTCCTCCCTGAGGACAGTCTATTCTCCTGCCAATGTAGGTTTCTTACCTAGCTAACCTAGCGTGTTGTCTAACTCATTGTTAAATGACTCAAGTGATATAGGTTCCATGATTAATCAGCAGACAAAGGGATTTACCCAATAGAACACTTGTCCTCACATTTGTCCTATTTTTTCTTTTACTTTAAATTTTCTTGCCTTGCCTCCTTTATAGCACCCGTACCTACTTGGGTCACCTGCAACCAATAATGAAAAGAAATTCTTCACATTGTCAAAGAGTGCTGTTCTATTATACACGTAGTAGAAAATTAGGCTGGCAACACTAAAAGATTTACCAGTATGGGTGATGAGATATACTGTAATTTTTGGCTGCAAACTGTTCACATAGTTTAGCAAGAAAAAAGTTCATTTAAACACCAGATGGTTCAGTACTGTGATGAAAGAACTAGAATTACAATCAGATTGAAACTACACTCAGACTCAAAGCACATTAGTAGCTTTGTTGAAAATGGAGTGAATTTGCCACGCTGCAGGAAGACATTTAGTGGATCAGGGATCAGAAGACAGTCTAAACTTTTTATATATGAAGTTCTCTAATCTCTTTCTAAAACAGCATTAAAATTAGTGATAGTAAAATAGAGTGGGTGCAATCCTGGCCTACCTGAAGATGATGGCAAAACTTCAGATGACTTCAGGGGGCCAGGATTTCACTGAAAGCATCTGGATGTTCAATGTGGTTACATTTAAACCTCTGGTAAAGCATTGCCCTTTTCCTCCCTCTCACTGCCGTACTTATAACAAGTGTATCTCCATTTTGAGTCCTCTCTCAGTATCCTAAAAGCAGGAAGCATTTAATGGAGAAAGTTTTAAGCTTCTGTTAGCTTGAAAAATTTTCATGGGGAAGCCTGGGGCATCTTGGTGATAGCATTTGCTGTTTTCAAGGTGAGTTCTTGGGCTATGTTCCCAGTAAAGAGTCACAATATTGTATAACTTCATCAATCATAAGAGCAATCCTGATTTTCAGCGTCTTCGGTATAAGGTCTTTTACTTCTTTTTAATTGACTGTTCCCATCCTAGAGCATTGTTTTTAACCCATCACATTGTCCATAAGACTTTTTGCTATTGGTTATGGCCATAGTAAAAAAATATTTCCATAAACACATTGCTTTAGTTTGACAGGGAAAGCCAAATATGATGTTGCCCAAAGCATGTTATTTTATCAGTACTTCTTGCCCAAAAGCTAGGAAAGGTTGGAGACTACTACTTTAGAGAGATCAGTGACCTACAGCCATTGGTTTTACAGGTCTCATCAGAAATCTCACTTCTTCCTATCATTTTTTTCTGAACCAGAGAATTAATCAAATTTTAGAAAATAATTTATGAAAATCTTTTAAGTAATGCAGTGAATTTACAATGGCTTATATTTTCAAACCTATGTTTTAAGGGAACGTGATTAGAAATTGATGTCAGTATATTCAGTATATTCATAATTACCTTTAGGTATATTTGTATTTGAGTTTGAAAATATTTTATTGAAAAAGAGGGTTGTTCTTTATGTTTATACCTTCCCACAAATTGAAGACTTTCTACCTGATATGTGAAAAGCTAGAGAATGAGTCCCATATGTCATGAAAGCCAAACATAAATATATTTTAGTGGCAAGTCCTAGGTTTTGCTGGGGTTGGGTTTATTTTATTTTATTTTATTTTTTTACTGCTACTAAAGCATGTTCATTGTAATTAGCCAGAACTGGGAAAGGAAAAATTAAAGCAATTAATTCATCTGCTCGGTTTGTAGATTTGTGAGCAACTGAACAGCAAAACTAGGGGTCATTACCTGAATTAATAATATTTCATGTTTTATATTGATTATTTCTAAATGTTAATCAATTCAAACCAAATGGTTGCTGTTGATTCATTCATTTTTCAATTTGCTATTTGTTTGACTTCACATAACTGACAAAGTATTAAACCATAGCTTCAATTACACTGTTGTTGCTACCAGAATTAGTAGCTACATCTTTATAACATGTTAACTTAGTAATAGTTAAGATACATCTATACATGAATAACAATGTGTTCTTGGTCATTTTAAGGTGGTTGCTGTAATATGTAAATGAAAGTTATAACATATCTTCTTTGTTAGAGAAACAGGACAGATTTGAGAAGTGCACAGAAACTCTACAGAAATATAAGTGTTGTTAAATTTTTTGGTCATATTTAATTTGTGAAAATGTATTTTTGTATGCTAACCCAAGCAACAATGGCAGTCCTGACTTTCAATGTGTATGTGTGCGCATATGCATTTTATATAGTGGTGAACTTTTCTGCCTTCTATGTGTGTGGCATCTTTTATTTCAACACTTCTTCATCGTCTCATCTTCTGTCACTATGTTCAAATTTGAATAAAAAAATAGGTACATACTATTACCTGACCTGTAACTTTAGGCAGGCCAGTAGGTTTTCTGTAGTCCAAAAGTTTCCTCCATATTCAAACGTGGTGTTTGTATCATTAGAGTATCCCCACAGTTGCATGTTAACTTTAAACTTACTGACCCATATTCAGAGACAGTTCAAGCTTCTCCATGTTGGTAAATCAAGTTTTGTGCATGCAGGGAGATGTTCATCAGTTTTGATATTCATCCTGACTTCCTCCTGGGTCATCTCTAGTTATGATTGCCACATTTTTATTCATGTGGCTGGTGGTGTTTCATCCAGCAACTGCATGGTAAAGGGAAAATGTTTTGGTGATTTTAGTCAACTGGGGGCTACAACATGGCCATGTGTTTGGGTGCCTTTTATCTTCTGTCTTCCAGGTGCATTATATTTTGCTTTCTACTGCTTTCCTAATATTTGGAGGGGTGAATCCAATGAGTAAGGGGAGACTATTGGCATTTGTTGGTTCAAGATATCCAGTAATTCTGTTGCAACTTTCATTCAGCATAGTGTCTAGCTTCTGTGCGTGTGCCTATCTTTCCCAGCTGGGTATGTATGTTCAACTGCTGAATAACAAAGTGCAAGTGCAGTAGTTCATAACGTTGTTGGACTGGCCTTCCCGTTTGTACCTGATGAGCTTCTTGAATATGTTACTCTGGGAACTAACTGCATTCCATCTTTTCTACATGTGTATTATACAAAAGTGTGCAGTCTAGTGTTACTCCCAAGTAGATAGGATTAGGGCAGTAGACAAGTGCTATTCCATTCCAAGTTTTGTTGAGTATTCTACTAGTATCTTGGTTTTGAATATGGAAAAGACTAACCTTTTGATTATTTGGATTGGCACAGTCGATTTTTAATGAAATAGTCTAAAAACCCATTGAATGCTCATGCCAAAGTAGCCTTGACTGGGGTGAAGTTAGAGCTGTGGTACTCAAATCATTTTTCATGCTTGGCTAAATTGGTTGATTGTTGGTGTACATGTTAAATAGTATACGTGCAAGTACACTTCCTTGAGGTATAATATTCCTTCATTTATGCCATTGGCTCCACTTCTTACGTAATTGGATGTGGAATTCTTGATTTTTTTTTTTTTTTTGGTAAGGATCATATTACCTGTAGTAGTTCGTAATCTTTTATTGTATCATATATTTTTGCAAAGAGTCTTCAGCAGTTTACACTACCGTGTCATAAGTTGCTGACGGGTCTATGAATATGGCACCCAGTGACCATTCTGTTTTTGTAAGGTATCTCTGAAGTGTTCCATGATGTTTAAAACTTGATCAGTGTATGATTTCCCTTTGTGGGAGTCAGTTTGATCAGGGGTTAGGTGCTCTTTGACAACTGGTGTAAAACTTTTGCTTCATATAAAAATGAAGATAAAGTGTTCAAAGAGTAAGGATATAAGTCTTAGGGTCTTTGAATCTGAGGGATCTTTCTCTATTTTTAGTAGTGTGACTATATATCCTTTTTGTTATATTTTAGGTACTTTGTATGTGATTACACATGTATTGTATAATTGGAGTAGCCAGGCTCTTGTCATTGGTCTGAAGCATTTTATTTGTTTCATGTGACTTTTGTCAAGGCTAGTGGCTTTGTCATTTCAAGTCTTTATTGCAGTTGTGAATTCAGCCATAGTAAAATGTGTCCCAACTTTATGAACTTCATGGTGTTCTTTTTTCTTGATTCAAACCTTGGGTTATTTATTTGGTGCCCTACCATTTTCAGTGAGCTAATTATTCAACCTGATTTGCAGTGACACTTTAGTGTTGTTCTTTCTTTTTTGGATCATTGGTAAGTTTCCAGGTGGTGATTGATACTTATTTGCTATTATGTGTTACAGCTGTGTTTTAAATGAGGTTCTTCCATGACTTCCTTCTTTTGTTCACTAGCATAGTTCTTGTCCTGCAGAGTTATCTCGGCAAATGGGTCTGCTTTTTACAGCTTGTTATATTTTGTGCCTCTACCAGCTAATTCCAATGTTAGTTCTGGCACATGGCTTGATCTGTACTCTCTTGCAATATGTATTTTTAAGATGCTACACAACATTTTTACAAGCTGCTCATAGTTTTCTGGTATTGGCTCAATGTATACTATGGTGGTATCAAAGTTTTTGGTGAAATTATCTCACTTTGCAGTCTCAAAGTTGAAGTGGCATCAAAGAAGAACTAAGATTAACTAAGGGTTATAGCTGTTTTTATTTGTAAGATGTTGGTCTATGCTGTGAGTGGAGAATAGGTTTCACAGTGACTGAAAGTGAGACTTCCTTGAGTGTTGTTGGCTATAGAAATCAGCTTGCCTTAACAATACTAGCCTCATGGGCCAAAATTATTTTTTGCATTTTTTTTGACACGTTGACTGTACCAAATCTTAATCTAAAACATCAGTTTCACTTAGATGTGATTGTGAAATGTCTTCCCTTGTTTTGCTTCTTTTTCTCTAATTCCATTTTCCTTTTTGGTTTCATATGCACTGATTAAATTTTATTTTCAAGACTTCTGCTCAAGAAAAACATTCATTCTGGCAACGTGGACAGAGATCAACACCATTCATCATGGAAGCCATATTGTGCCCTTCCTCAACCCCTCAGAAATCCTTCACCTTGTCTGTGAGTTATGCAGTTCTGCAAAGTTTTTATTAAAATGTTTTCAAAGGCAGAACGTTAGGAATCTTTTCAAACTAGAAATCATATTTACTACAGCTTTTGCACTTACTATTTCAGCATTTCCACTTCTAAAGCATCCTTCTTATTAGCATAGAGGAGTATGGTACAAAGTTCAGTGACCAGAAGCTCCAAGAAGTAATTAAAAAATTCTCAAATGATATCTAATTAAAAATTGTTTCGGGCAAAATGAATTAAACTTAGTCTTAAAGTTGCTTATTGCATCCATCTTCCTGATGTCAGAAGGAGCTGAGTTGCAAAGGTGAATAATATAATGGCAAAAAGCCCTTGCAGTAGCTGACTTCAGAAATAATTACAGAGTAATCAACAATCAACTGGAGTTACAGAATAATCAGCAGTTCCAGAATGGCATCATAAAATTTCTAGACTTGCCAAAAAACAGGAAAACAAGTTTCATAGGCTATGAAAGTCCAGAGCTATGGATGATTTTGTGGTAGAGGATACGAATTCTATGAAGTTAATCAGACTCCTGATGAGAAGTCAATACAAGGTTTTAAAAGGAGGGGTAATATGCTGGGATGTTTTTGTGCAGGTCAGCATATTTTCAGCAGCATTTGGAATGAACTGGTTTCTGTTCAGCTTAAAGCTAGGAAGGGCACCAAGGAAAAGAATTACAATAATCAATCCATTGCACAATTGAGAACAGTGAGTGAGCTGCTTATTGACAGAGTTGATTCAGTTCAGCAAAGTTTTCTGGCAGCATAATGAAGATACACAACAGTGAATAATCAAATTCATTCCAAGGATCATTATTTTTAAGGCTGATCTATCAGGGTTTTATGAAAAGAATCTGAATAAAGCAACCTATTAGGTAGTTTTGGTCTCAGAACTGAGCAGCAGTAACTTAGTATCCATCATGATTCATGTTCATTTCCGTGACACTGGAAATGTTCAAGGGGTAGGGACATAGTAGGAGAAATTTTAAGTAATTTTCTAACAAAACAGTTGCATGAGACAATGATGACTTGTTGATTCCATTTTTTTCAGAAGACTTCCTTGGATTTGACCAGCTTTCACTGAATTACCGGCAGAGTTCTGACAGAATGCTGGCAGGCCCCTAGGGAACCCACGCTTTACAGGATCTACTGGTCTGGGGTACTTCCCCTTCTCTCCCAGTGCTCCTGGGGCTAGCAAACACGAATCAGTCAGGGTCTACTTTTCCAAGGTTAGTACACCATGGTTACCTGTCATGGAACTACTCTTGGCTTTCCCAATTCTAGTAAGACATCACAGCTTGAGGAAGTCCAGAACACTTGACTACTAACTTCAAGTAATTAGGAACAGTTGTGATGTTCCTAGAGCCTTATATTTAATAATATGGATCAGTTAGATTCAGGATAAAGGAACCTTTTCTTAAACTTTTTGGCTGAGAAGCAGGGTAAATTAATTCACACTGAGTAATGTGTACCATGGCTAGACCACTTTCTATATTTACCCATTGGCACATCTGAAAATGTGACTTTTGGATTTTTTGAGACGTTTCAGGGTCAAGATGCTATGCAATTGAAAACAAACTTTATAGAAAGATGAGCCCAGGGTTTTCAGACTTATTTTACAGGGTTTCTGTCCAAACATAATGCCCCTGAGCAGAAAAATTCTCAGTGCCTTGGGCCATAGTCTTTTCCTTCATTTTAGGGTAACATGCCAGATCCACTGAATGTGATGAGAGTTTTCTTATTGAATTCAGCAGATCCTGGATTTGACCCAAAACATTTAAGCCTGGATTTCAAAATGAAATATGTACGGAGGAGAAGAACCTTAGGGCTCCAATATACATGCAGGGAGCCAGCTCTGACGTGCTGTAAATCAGAGTGTGGAAATGAACATGCTCCAGCAGACTCTAGTATCATGAGCACAGTATCAGTGTCCCCGCACTGAAAAATGGTGGCAGGGCCCTTTTGAACTAAAGCTTGTTTGAAGAGCTTTAGTTCAAAGTGCCCCGCTGCCATTTTTCAGCATGAAGGATGCTGATACATGTGATGCTTGGGCACTTTTAATTAGTATGTCTTGCTAATTAAAGTGCCACCCCCCCATGCCTCCCAAAGCATGTGTAAAAATACCTTGAGCATCACACGAGGCACAAAACAACTTTTGTATCATTCAGATTCTAGCAAATCATCTCAATTACCATGTTACAGATACAGTTGAATATAGGGGAAGAAATTCTCAGAAATAGTAAAAGTTTAAAATATGATAAGATAGCTGCAGTCCACACTAAGAGGAGGCTGCCACATCTTAATAAATAATAAAAATTGAGAGCTAGCAAAGATGAAGAATGAACAGCTAATTTTTAGGGCTGTGCAAAACAACACTCTTTTGTTTCAGCTTCTGTTTTGCCATTTCAATGGGACAGTGTTTCGTTTCAAGTTTCATTTTGTTTTATGAAAACTGTTTTGATGTTTCACCCATAGGCTATAATGGGGAATCACAAAACTGCCTATAACTTTGTAATTTCTTGCCTGATTCAAATGATACCAGCAGGGAAGGCAGCCTCTCCTGAGGCACAAAGCCTGTCAAATTTCAAGGAGATAGGTACAGGGGTCCTGGGAAACTACACCTCAAGCCGCTGACAAGCAAAACTCATGATGTGTGTGACTTTGTGGGTGTGTTAAAGCACTCCCTCACTGGTGCTAGGGCCTCTACACAACATGATAGTGTGCCCCAATGAGGCCTCCTCCTCCCCTAAAGCTTCAGTCTGGTTCACCACTTTAAATAACAGCAGGTAATAATTTAGTAAGCAGCACAGTAGCATTAGCAGGATTTCAGGCAGCAAAACTGTCACAGAGCCTTTCTTTCCTCTCCTGCAGGAGCTTCTTCTCCAGCAGCTGCCCGAGAACTCCCCCTGCCAGCCCCAGCCCTGGGGCTTAGATGTGCCCAGGGCCCTGCATCCTTCCAGTCAGGTCCTAGGGGTGTTGGTCTAAGGACATGGCAGTGGCAGACAAGGTTCTTTGGGATAATCAAATCTGGTATTGTAGACCAACTGAATAGTTACAGAAATATATCTTAGTAAGCTTTCAGGTTGAAAAACCCTTTGTCAGGCTGAGAGAGCACCTGCAGTTTGTGTGTGTGCTGTTTCTGGATGGAAGGAATAGTTAAGAAGCCTGAGGCTGGCATGCAATGCAGGCAAGAAAGCCAGTCAGTAAAAATGGAAATGGAGGCATCAGGGGATGAGAGACAGGCTGGGGGGTGTGGGGTGGGGAGTGGGGAAAGGGGGATGCAGCAGGTAAAGGTGGAGAGGTACCTGGGGAGTCAGGTGTCTGGCAGGTTGAAGTGTGTCAGAATTCCAATGTCTATATTGAGTCCATGAGTTTCTGTACCTAGGAGGTTGATGAAATGCAATTCGTAGGCTCGTCAGTGAAAAGTGGTTTATAAATTCAAACAAGTATTGAACCTCGTTAACCTCATCACCAGAAGCCAACTTCCTACAGCCCAAAACACACTGAATGGATCCAGGCCATGCCATGATGAGATATACAAAACCTGTCAACAGTATCTCCAGTATGGAGATATCTTCACAATACAATACATATCTCCATCAAGAAAATATGTGGAGACCCCAAGCAACAACTGCACACCAGAATGAGCGCACACTGAAAGTCTATCAAAGACAAGAAAAGAACACTGCCTGTCTCCAATCTCTTAGGCCTGATCCTCAAAGGGAATTTACTCATCAGTGGTGGGGCTCAAATTTTGTAGAGTTCCTCTTTTCCCATTTTACTTTGCATCCTAGTTGCTTCTGGGATGTCTAGGATGATAAATACCCGCCCTTGCCCTCTAAGATATTAATTCTTCTTGATCCTACATCCCCCTCACACAAGTTCATTAGCTCACACTGCTGTCATCGGACATCTGCTTATCAAATAAATTGGAAAGTAGGGAGTGAAAAGAATAAAAAGGTCTAAACTGTGATAATTCATTCTTATGTCAAAGATTGTAAAGAAAGGAGGAAATGCAATAAATTAATTCATTCTAATGAGAAAAGATTGTAGTAAGACTGGAGAGATGCATTCAGCTAATCCATCCTTAATATAATCCTAAAAGAATGATCTGGTTTTCCACTGATGCCTTATCTTGAGATATGACAAGGCTATTCTTACCCAGCTTTTCTGATTATAGAAAAAGTGTTATGCAAAACCATCTAAGCAGTAGGCAATCTGAGCAGAACAGAGAGAAGTTCACTTAACAAAGAAGCAAGTTGCTTTATAGCACTCTTTCAAAATATCAAGGGCCATTTTCACTTAGATAAGCTGGTCAACCCCTTGATTCACATGGTGGCTGAAATAAAGTCTTTACATAAAAATTTCAACAATAAGAGACGGAATGTAAAAAAGAATCTACATGGGAAAGGCAATCAACATGTAGGTAGTTAATTTATCTAGAAGTATGCAACATCTCTGTTATTTCCTGCCATTTGTTACCAGCAACTGTTTTCTGCCCTTTTAAAACTGCACAGCTCCATCCTGCAGACCTCACATGGACCTTGCAGAGTGCTTTATGCAGCTGTAGCCACTTTACACGCAAAGGAAAAGCCCTAGGCCCCTACTCATTCATGTAAAGACTCTCCAGTACCAACACTTTTTGCTGATTTTAGAAAATTTTATCTCAAGAAGGAATAGGGCCCTTCTTGTTCATTAAACATGATGCAAAACTTCCAGGGTGTTCACAGGATTTGATTTAGTTTATCTTGTAAACCATCATAATTTGCAGTTCTGGAGACCAATGGCTTGTGCTTTTACTTTCAGATTGTATTAATCTTATTGAGATTATAAGAACGGTCCCCTGGAATCACCTTTACCTTTGTTTTCCATCACATGGTTGTTATTAATTAGGGTTGGCATCTAGCCTACTGTTCTCTTCCTTGTTGGGTGACTTGCATACTGAATAGGAAGGCAGATCCGTGTAATATGTACCTATATTCGTCCATATTTGTTTCTGTCATTCAGTATAGTGCAGAGAACACCTGGATAGTTAAAACTGATCATTAAAACTCTGGCTTTCTTGCATGTTTCTGTTTGTGGTTATTTCGTAGCCCAGTTGTTTTCTCTGGTCAGGTGTTCTTTTACATACTTTTACTGATAGCTAGCCCTCTGAAGTATCTTGAAACCGAGTAGTGCACATTATAATTAATGCTAAAGAGGCAGCCTTTCAAATTGTATAACCTTGCTAGAAATTGGTTTCTAACATTGCCTTTATTTTATTTTTTAGTTAGGGTACTAGGCAAATTTTGTTTGTATGGTTTCAGGCCAATTGAATTAGGCTTTTATTTTGTTTTGTTTTTCCTAAAAAGAAATGCCCCTCTGGGTTTGGAACTGTTCAGAGCACAGAGATGGTCCAGCAGGGTGCCACTAATCACTTGCTTTCAACTGTGTCTGGCACGGCTGCATTTATTATGTTAGATCTTTTAGTAGCATTTGACATCAGTTGACATTGTTCATCATGGGATTCTTTTGGAGCATCTGGAATTCTGTGTTGGCCTAACAACCATTGCTCTACACTGCCCAAAGCAGTCAGTTTTAATCTCGCTTAATTTGTATGCCTCCAGTACAGTAGCTCTGCAGCTAGGCTTCCTCTTCGTGTCCCTGAATTCTTGATGTCTACATACTGCTTTTGGCTGTAGTGATTAAGTAAAAGATGATTGGCCATAGAAATTAATTGGGTAATAAAGTCCTGAATACGTACACTTAAGAACCGGGGAAAATGAAATGAAAAAGTTTCACAATAATTTTATACTGCTCTGTAGCATTAAGTTGTGGTCAGCCATACTTGGAAGTATTTAGAGAATTATTTGTAGTAAATAAATTATCCAGCAAAGTAGTTCTCTTTTTTTAAAATTTTAAATTGTTCATAGATTGACCATTTTAATAATTAATTTCTGGTTTATAATTGTTAAATGAATGAGGGGTGGTTTGTGAGCAGGTCATTGAATATTTTCTTTTCCTTAATTGTGGTATATGGTTAGTCCTTTTATTCATGTGGGATTGTTTATATGTCCTGCCTGTATCACTGAAAGTCCAGTGATTTATAGTATTATAGTAGAAATACCATATTTTCCCTTATACCACACGCCCCCTAGTAAGACCGGCATCTCGTTTTTCTCGATGGAGACCTGCAGCTGCATGCAGCAGGCACAGAGCCTAAAGTTCAGTTCATTCACCCTTCCTGTTTCTGCTCAGGAAAAGCTCCAGTTTTAACTCTTTTACCGCTGAATTGTCAGCAGCTCTTGGCTGCTCAACCAAAGGCTCAAACTAGCTGCTGCTGAAGCCTGGACTCCATGGACAGATCTAGGATTTTGGAAAGAGAGAAAAACAGACTTTAGGCTGTGAAATGGTAGGAGAGAGACCAGGAGTAGCTAAATTGCAAATTCATCAGCAAAACTGTCAAAGAAAAGATAGCTTTATTAGTGGAACATCAAGGCCGTTAAAAGGAGGGTGGGTCATTAACACCTGTTGAGTGCAGAGGAATTATCAGGACTCAAGTAGATTTCAATCAGCCATGAAGCCAATTGACTCCCTCAGTGCTGCCTGAATAGAAATGTCCCTGCTTTATGCAGGGTAGAAAAATCAGTTTCCCTTTTTAAGAATCACACCTTAGTTTTGCAAAGTTATATTTTTGTGAGAAACTGCATGTGGGAGGTGAGCAAATATGATATTTTAACACATGCCCATGTGTACACAAAAGTGATTCAAGACTGGGAACTCCATTAAACAACAGTATGCCTAGGAGTAGAGTCAGCGTTGACTCTTGGGCTGCATCTAGATGAGTGCGGCCATGCAGTATGTGCTGCCGCAGACACATCTGCGGTGCTACATACTGCACATTCAGCTGTTTCCGCCCCTGCAAGGTAGCAGCACAGGAGGGTTTTGGCGGGGGGGGGGGGGGGTTGACCCCTGGATATACCAAGATCTAAAATACTTGTGAAACCCCCTTCCCCCCCCCAACAAACAACAACAACAAAAACTGAGTGGTGCGCACAGTGGCAGTGGGTGCCACCAAAAACTGGAACCTGGCCAGTCAGAGCGATGCTCCAGCTGCCAACCAGGCTCCAAGTGGCAGGATCGCTGCTGCTGCAGTCCCAGGAGGCCCCGAGGACCCCAGGTAAAACCCGGTGCTGGCCCCAGCCTCCCTTACCCCACCCAGGGTAACCTGCTGTGCACAAGAGGGCATGTGCAAAGGCATTTCCTGGGGGCAAGTAGCACCAGCACAAGGTGTGCTGCTGCTTCTTGTCCCCAGGGAAACAAATGTCTACACTTGTGTGGATGCAGCCTTGGAGGCCAGTGGCCAAAGCTAAGGTAAACCACTCTTCTCTGGATAACTTGCACTAATTTAACCTAGTGAGGCCCTTCTATAGAGGAAAACTGGACAATTTTCCTTACTGCTTATACCTAAATCTGCTGCTTATACCTAAATCTGGCCATATCTAGGAGTGAGGCATTACAGAACTCAAATTGAGGAGAAGTTGAGTTCAAGCATTACATGCATTTGACATGAGTTATGGTGCTATCAGTACAGAAACTTTTTCATATTAGAATGTTTTCAAGTGGTATAATTTCCAGATCTTGGCCCAGAAGGTTTGGAGATGAAGATATGCTGGCTGTGATCCCATTGATGCTTGACTAAGTAGTTTGGCATGGCGTATTAATTACATTCTGTCCAATGCTGCTTGTTGTGAATTGAAAAAAAGGATTGCCTTTTCTGGGATTATGCATATGTTGTAACATCTACTATCTGACTAAGCAGAAGGGCACCTTTTCTCAGCACCCTTTATCACATGAGCAGTTTTACTTGAGAATAATAGAAATAAAATATTTGTATTAACAGGGGGCTTGCAGAATCATACCTGATGGTATTTTATGCTCTGTTCTATTTTTCTCTGTTGGTGATTCTAGTGGGGCAGCATTGTGTTTATAAGGTTTGTCTGTACTCCACATTTCCATCTTTGGGAATTTTGAGTAAATTTGTATTAGAAAGGCACAAACTTTATAATTTGTCTTTTAAAATAACAGTGTTATTGGTTTTTCATCGTAAAGTAGTGCAGTGGGTCTGATTTTAATCTTGTTCATGGTTTAAAAAAACAGCAAAACAAACAACTCCCTCCCCCGCCCCCGATAAATCTACAAAAACCTCTCCTCCCAGTCATTAAGTCAATGAAGATATCCTATTGTAAACCTGTGAGGTCAGAGTCAGTCCCTGAGGCTCAGGTTCTTTGGACTAATGGAGTTGTGTTTGGGGAAAACTCTTCAAATTAAACCCGGTGGAATTTTGCTGTGGGTTTTCCATGACATAAGATAGTATAACCTGTTTTGTCATAGGAGTATCTTTTCCACAAATACCTCTTATGAGTTTTGTCTACTCACTTTGGATGGATATTTGTAAATCTAAGATAGATCTGATATGAATTATTGATGCTATGAGAAGCAAAAATGACAAATAAAATAACTTGTTTCCCTTAAAAATATTTACTTGAAAATAGTGATAAATTTCAGAAAAAGACAATATTTGTTTCCCCACATGAGAAACTGTTCCATTAGTCCTAGCAATGTCATTTGTAAGCCTATCTTTCAGAAAGTTTCCAGGATCTGTCAATATTATCTGTGCATAAATAGCAAATCATTTCATTTTGCCAACTGTTCAGAAATTATCTGACCAAGCAAGGAAAATTAATCTAACTCTTGTTACAAATGAATGTTTGCTGGGGTTATGAACTCTCAGGAATATGATGGAACCTCTCTCTCCTCTGCTTCTGAACTCTCTGCTTTTTATCGTTGTTCTACGCTTTTGATCTTTTTTCAGTTGTAACTAATAACAGTGTGTTGTTCAGGTCTATTGATCTTAATCTACAAATCAAGCCATTAGCAGCACGTGTCTGCATGATGGTATACCAATTAAATTAGGAGATTAAAGAATAATGTCCTTGCCCATGAGTAGTTTACACATAAATATCAATTTGCATAGTTCTTCAAAGACACCAAACTCAGATATTTAGTGAATTTGGTACCATTAAACCTTAAGGCAACTGGGGCAGTAATACAAAGGTTGAAGGGGAGTGGAGAGTTTTTATTTTATCTTTATGTAGTGAATGGGAGTGATATTTCCTCTGAATTTATTCACTGCACATATATGAGAAAATGTTCTGTGATTTCTCTAAATTTAGTTTGCTCCTGAAATGTTTGTTCATTTTCTGTCCAGTTAGCCTAAGTACAGACACTCACCAAGCCTGAAGCTGAAATGATTCAACCTTAGCAGGTTAGTGTAAGCTGCATAGATTGAACCAATAAGCAAGTGAACAGACATTCAGTTTTGATGCCAGAAATGCAGCCACATGCCTGCAGTGACTTAGGCCAGAAGCTAGGGCATGCCTCCCTGCTTCACTGAAGCAGATAGCTTGGGTCAACTCTAGCCTACCCACCCTGTGAGGGGGATATTGTGGGGGAGGTGCAAAGTATCCTGGGATGCTGGAGGACTGTAAGGTAACTTGAATCTCAAGGGGATCCGAGACAGAAGTTCAAGAAAAGGATTTAACTTAAATCAGTGAAGTCTGATACTGCATCCATCCAGGTTTATCTTAAACTGGTTTCAGCTATTTTGAAAGCTGTCTATATGCACTGAACTTTTCTTGTATTACAGGTTTGAACCAGTTTCCGATGCACACAAACCACTAGAAGTGAATTGTTGTCCCTAGCCTTAGTGTCCAGAGAATAACATATTTGGTTGTAATCACTATTTAGAAAGAAATAGCTTAAAGCCAGTGTTGATAAACCTGTACACCATCTTTGGATTAAATAAAGACAAGGTTAGAATGACTTACCACAGAATGGAACCAGACCAGGAATTCTTGGCCTTGCGGTCAATTGGTGTGCCTCCAGAATCAGGACAGGCAGGGCAACAGAATACATGGCAATATGAAATGAAGCTATTGGCTGAAGACACGCTTGAAGGGCACAATGTAGATAGTTACCTCAGAGCTTTGAGGAATATAAAGTATGTCATATGAGGAAGTTGCCAGACTGATATGATATCAAGGTGACAGAGTGTTCGCTGAATAAGGCTTTTAGCTGTCTGTCATAGGTTGCCTACCCAGTTATTCTTGCTTCCCAGGTGATTTTCAAATGAGAGAAAAAGTTTTATGGTGCCACCATAGGAAGTGGATAAAACAAATTAAACGTTTAGGATAAACGTACAGAGGTTCAAAAAGTCTGAGGTGGAATTGATTCAATCTTTGCCGGTTTTTTGAAGCTGCATGGATTGGACAGATAATGAACTGAACTGAAGCCTGCACTGGCCCAGGCCAGGAGCTGGGGGGTGCTCACACATGCTTGCCATCATGCCAGAGCCCCAGCCTGCCCCTTGCCAGCCTCTGGCCTCTTTGAGAGGTGGAAGGTGCGGGGAGAAGGAACGCACCCCCCCCCAGTCTGGCACTGCCCCCACACCAGCAGGCATCTGCATGGCATGGAGGGGAGAAGCCCTTCATCTGGAGTACTGTGTTAAGTTTTGGCCTCCCCCCCCACAACAGAAAGGATGTGGACAAATTGGAGAGAGTCCAGCAAAGGGTGACAAAAATTGTGAGGGGGCTGGAGGACATGACTTCTGAGGAGAGGCTGAGGGAACTGGGCTTAGTTAATCTAGAGGAGACTGAGGAGGGACTTAATAGCAGCCTTCAACTACCTGAAGGGGTGTTCAAAAGAGGATGGAGCTAGACTGTTCTCAGTGGTGGCAGATGACAGAACAAGAAGCAATGGTCTCAAGCTGCAGCAAGGGAAGTTTAGATTACATATTAGGAAGATTTTTTTTTCTCACTAGGAGGGTAGTAAAACACTGGAACATATTACTTAGAGAGGTGGTGGAAGCTCCATCCTTGGTGGTTTTCAAGATGCAGCTAGACAAAGCTTTGGCTGGGATGATCTAGTTGGTGATGGTCTGGCTTTGAGCGGGGAGTTGGACTAGATAACCTCCTGAGGTCCTTTCTAACCTTAATTTTCTATGATTCATATGGGGGTTTTTCCCTCTGCCCATAGCTCAGCCCAGAGAGGTTGGCAGTCAGGGAGAAGGGAGGGTGTGTGTGTTCCCACCCAAGCCTCTCAGGCTAGAAGATGGTGAGGGCTGGAGCTTTTACAGCTCAGGGGCTCACTAGACTGTGGGGAGAAAGCTTTGGAGACCTGGACTGGGGGGGCCTGGGGATCTTTTCCCCACATCCTGCCAGGCTGACAGGTGCAGGCAGAATGCAGGCTAGGGAGCAGAGGCTTTACTGCCTCTTCACTGTGACAGCTAGAGGCAGGGCCAGCCCTGCTTCACTGGAGCAGATAGCACAGCCCATGGCTTCAAAGCATCCTTGGAGTCTGTGACGTAATTTGAGTTGGGAGGGGATCTGGGAGACCAGTTTTATAGATTGATTTAATGTAAATACTATATCCAACAAGGCTTATCTTAAACTGTGTTCAGCCATTTTGAAAGCAGTTTATATGTACTGAACTTCTGTTATGTTATAGGTTTGAATTGGTTTTCAAACACTTATCCCAGTTTATGTGCAACTTCTGTCCCTAGCCTTATGGTCTAAGCTTAAAGCTTGTCTAAAGTGCAATGATATGACCTTTTCTGATGTTGCCACATTGAGTGATGCCTCATGTTTCAACATATTCTTCAAAAGGAATGAGTCATGCAGATCTTGAGGCATCTGAAAGAGCAGCCAGCCTCTGGCCTTGTCATATCTGTACATTTTAAGATGCGTTATTTTTCTGTTCAGTGGATATAGCTGATTATGAGACAATTTATATGTGCATAGGATAATTAGGGCCTGAAAGGCAGTTGTTTTCTTGTCCTTTTCATGAAAGGTCATGGTAGGATGAGCCCAAGACCTTTCAAAACCTATCCTGAAAATACAGGGAAAGAAAATGCATGATGGGGCCAAACCCCAATGCTCAGGGCACTGCCCTAGGATGTGGGAAGTCCTGATTCATGTCTTTGGATCTGTCATTCTCTCTTGTATCCCAGGGGAGTGCCCTATACACCAAGTTATTGGCTATTCATAGAAAGGTCTGTGAATAAATAATAACATGCCACATTTTCTTGCATACAAATGCACCTTTCCCCCCAAATCACCCCCTTCAGCCCAAATTGTGGTGCTTTTAGTAAGTGGGGAAGCTATTTTTTTGCCCTGGATCTAGGCACCCTTCTTTGACCCCTGTTTCACAATGTAGCAGTTGTGGAATTATATTTCGGCCACTGAGGGAGTCCGTTAACTTAATGGCTTATTTTTCTTCACTCCACAGGTATTAACTATAGTCTCCTTCTTTAATGGGCTTGATGTTCTATTAAACAAACTAACCTTTATTAAGTCAATTTTGGTGTCTTCTAGTAGCTCCTAGTGTCTCTCGACTTATTTTATAGCTTTGGAAACTCTTTAGTTCTTTTCAAAATCATAGATCCACCCAGGAGACCAGTTTTCAGAAACAGGTAGGGTTTCAGCTTTTGTTAAGCAGGAAGGGGAGGGTGATTGAGCTGAATATTAGGCTGTGCCCCTGGTCTATACAGCCATGTGACAGGAGTATCAATATTGGAGCCTTTCTGGGAGTGGCTGCGTCCTCCTGTAATGGGCCAACTGCCTGCTTACTCATCTCCCATGCCTTGATCTTATTTGATTAGAAGATGGTTGTAATCAGTGGGAGGCTGCCCATTTTTCCATGACCCGGTGACGGGGCACTACCTGTGGCTCCTTTTCCTCCCCTACACCACAGCCCAAGCCTTGCAGATGGAGTTGACGTGGTTTAACCTGGGCCTTGTTGTTTTCTGGCCCTCCTCTTTACTCCCGGGGCTCCTCGCTGCCCCCTTCTCTCACTCGCTCTGGGGCTCCTCGCCGACCCCCCTAGCTCTGGGGCTCCCTGCTGCCTCCTCTCGCTCTGGGGCTTCTGGGCTGGGGCCAAGGCACCCCCTAACAATGCTGCACCCTCTCCGGCGCCAGGAGGCCCCATGCTACCGTGAAGCTCCTATGAGGCCTCCTCCACCCCTAATAGCCTCGCCTGGTCCTCCGGTCAAAACAGTAAACATAAAACATAAAGCCCCTGGGCTACAACATAAAAACTAGACCGTCTGGTTGAACAAAAATCTACTCCCTACTAGAGAGCGAGGGAAGAAGGGCTCTACCAACCTCAGCAGTGACCAGGGGATGCTCTCATGGCCAGAGTCCTCCCCTCTGTCTGTCTGAGCTGAGTCCTTACTCCTACAGCTGCTGGAGAGGGACTGCCTTCCTGGCCTCCTACCTGGGCTTAAGAAGTGATAAGCCCTGCCCCTTCCTGGTCAGCTGGTTTTACCAGTTGTCCTGGCAACCAGCACCTGTGCAGCCCTGGTGACTGGCAGCTGAGCCTCCCCCTTTCTGCCACTAGGGGTCTCCCCAGAGCAGTCTCTGCTCTCAGGCGCAGGGCACCTGAGTGCACTGTGACAAGCCATAACTGGAAAAAGTCTTTTTTTCCTTTATTCTACCTGTCAAAAACTAGGTTCCAAGTTCTAAGTTTTGAATTAAGTTCAAAAAGTGGTGTTCTGGGGTGTGTTATATACAGAAAGTACAGTATCGAATGGAGCTTCTCTCTCTGTCATCCTGTAGGAGTGCCTTAAACCATGGGCTGTTCCACACTATGGGTCCTTTCTTGCCTGTGACTAGAGATTGCATTCAGGAGCTGAGAACCTTTTCTGATGAAAGCTTTGTGAAAATTACAACCTTTCTATAAAATGTTCTGATTTTGAAATTTTTCTCATGAAAACATGTTTTGTTAGAATTTTCCTAACTTTAATATCTGTAAAGTTTTTAGATGCTTAGGCAATGATGAGTGTACCATAAATGCTATAAATGCTCACACAATGTGCTATGTTTTTCCAGCCCCTGATGTGGGCATGGCAGGTGTTTGTATGGTGGAACAGATTGATGAAGTGCAAGCACACTTGGGCTAAGTACAGACAGTCAAAGCCTGAGGCTGAATTGATTCAGTTTTTGCAGATTAGTCTAAACTGCAGAGATTAAACGGAGAACAACTGGACAGACATTTGCTTTTGATTCAGGCAGTGCAGTCACATATGTGCAGTGGCTCAGGCCAGAAACTGGGTGGGGGGGCAGAATAGAGCATGGCTCTGGCATGTAGCCAGCATGGGCTATGTGTTTGCTTCCTTTTCCTGCTGACACCAAGCTCTCTGGGATTTGCAGTTCACAATAACTACAGCAGAAATTTGCAGGGTTGCTCATCACTTCCTCTTCCTGCTTCCAGGTGCCTCTGGAATTTGTAGTCCACAGTTGCAACCAGCAGTAAGTTTTTAGCAGGGTAGGACAGATCTGTACTTGGGGGAAGGGAAGTTTAACTCCCCCAGGCCCCAGCTGGGGTTTGCCAGGAGAGAGGGCAGTCCCTGCCTTCCCACCCCCTCACCTGCCAACTCTTCTCTGCTGGAGCAGACAGCACAGTCCAACCCAGGGCTGGAAAGCATGCTGGGATGCTGTGGGACTCTGATTTAAATTGAACCAGGAAGGGACCTGGGACAGAAGTTTCATAAACTGGTTTGTCCCAAATCAGTTAATTCTGATACTACATTCAACCAGGTTTATATCAAATGAGTTTCAGCCATTTTGAAACTGGTTTATGTGCACTGAACTTCTGTTCTGTTACAGGTTTAAATTAGTTTATGATGGTGACTTAAACTGGGTTATGTGTAACTTCTGTCCCTAGCCCTGGGGTGCCAACAAAACACATAGCCGGGACCCCAAGTTTAAGAATCTTGCTGGATACTTTCTGAGTAACATTGGAAAATATGGGAATCCTCTTTTTTCTCAGGTCTCTACTTTCAGTGGCCAGAGGCAGGAATAAGCATGAGCACTGTCCTGCATGGAACCCATTGTGCATTCCTCTGACAGACTTCTGACAAATACCTGGCAATAAAAAGCTTCTTGTGGACTACAGTGAAGTATTAAGTGGGACTGGAAGGGCAATGAAAAGGGGCTGGCCTTCCGCTTTTTGGAAGAAGGGAAAGGAATAAACCTTGTCTCTAACTTGTCTTACAGGTTTTTGGCAGACGCCCCTGTTAAGTTTCTAAAATTGAAAGCTTTTGCAATCCATTGTGCAATGATAACTGGTGATGCCTTCCTGAGAAACATGTGCCTTTTTCCTAGCAGGCAGATGGAAGGGTTTGCCAGGCTGAAGTAAGAGCATTTAACTGCTTTTACATGAACTCATTACATAAGATGCTGACATATTACTAACAAAGCACCAGACAAATAAAAACAAACAAAATATCCCCTTTTCTCTTCCCCAAAAGCCTGTACTGCAGCACAGCATGTTGTTATTCTGTGCCTGCACCAGGCCTCTCTTTCCATCTTCACATATCTTTTCAAAGGGAAGAGAAACTTGAGGTAGGGGAAATGGGCAATGACAGGAGAAGTGGGGCTGGGGAGCCAAAGGCAGTAGTTGAGAAAAAGCCTGGTTTTCTGCTCATGTCAAGTACTCCTGCCTGTCCTGTAGGACTTTTGGTAGCACAAGAACAGCGAAGGTGGCATGATGTGATAGGCCTTGTGTACAGGATGGTACTTTTCATTTTTCCAGGATGGCACTGTGCTCTTTTCACTTTTCCTGTTCCTGGGAAATAGGATTGGCTTTTGCGTGAAGTGGTGAAGAGGATAACCCTAGCAGGTAGAGATGGCCAAGTTTCATTGTCTCTGAACTCATCCCATTCTCCTGTAACAGAGCAGCTGACACCCTCTTCTCTGAGCACACAGTAAAACAGTGGATAACTGTATTTCATAGATTTCATAGACATTAGGGCTGGAAGGGACCTCGGGAGATCATCGAGTCCAGCCCCCTGCCCAAAGGGCAGGAAGTCAGCTGGGGTCATAGGATCCCAGCAAGATAAGCATCCAATTTACTCTTGAAGGTGTTCAATGTAGGTGCTTGAACCACCTCCGCTGGCAGACTGTTCCAGACCTTGGGGGCTCGGACAGTAAAGAAAATCTTCCTTATGTCCAGCCTGAAGTGGTCTTGCAGGAGTTTGTGACCGTTCGACCTCGTCATCCCTTGGGGCGCTCTGGTGAACAAACGTTCCCCCAGATCCTGGTGGTCACCCTTGATAAACTTATAGGTGGCCATCAGATCAGCCCTGAGCCTACGCTTTTCCAGGCTAAAGAGTCCCATGGCTCAGCCTGTCATCGTAAGATCTGTTTTCCTGACCTCTGATCATGTGCGTGGCTCTCCTCTGGACTCTCTCAAACTTCTCCACATCCTTTTTGAATTGTGGAGCCCAAAACTGGACGCAGTATTCCAGCTGCGGCCTCACCAAGGCCGATTACAAGGGGAGAATGACGTCCTGGGATTTGCTCGAGAAGCATCTATGGATGCAAGCCAGCGTTTTGGTCGCTTTACTAGCCGCAGCATCGCATTGCAGGCTCATGTTCATCTTGTGGTCAGTGATGACCCCCAAGTCTCTTTCTTCTGTAGTGCTATCCAACGTAGCACTGCCAAGCCTATAAGGAAGCTGCAGGTTTTTCCTCCCAAGGTGGAGAACCTTGCATTTTTCGGTGTTAAACACCATGAGGTTCTCGTCTGCCCATTTGCTGAGCTTGTCCAGGTCAGCCTGGATCACCCGCCTATCTTCTGGCGTGGATGCTTTGCCCCAAAGTTTGGTGTCATCGGCGAACTTGGCCAGTCCACTCCTGACTCCAATGTCCACATCATTAATGAAGATGTTGAACAGTATGGATTCCAGGACAGAGCCTTGAGGGACCCCACTGGTCACAGGGCACCATGATGAGTGACTGCCATCAATCACAACCCTCTGGGTCCGACCACGAAGCCAATTTCCCAGCCAGCGGATCGTGGTGGAGCCAAGGCCACAACTGGGCAGTTTGGCCAAGAGGTGATTATGGGATACCAGATCAAAAGCTTTTTTGAAGTCAAGATATATGACATCAATCTCTTCTCCCTTGTCCAGGTGATAGGTCACCTGGTCATAGAAGGAAATGAGATTGGTCAAACAAGACCTACCTGCAACAAACCTGTGCTGGCTGTCCCTTAGAATGTTAGCCTGGGCCAGTCCATCAAGGATGGCCTCTTTAATAAACTTTTCTAAGATCTTCCCCAGGATTGAAGTCAGGCTAATGGGCCTGTAGTTAGCCGGATCCACTCTCCTCCCTTTCTTGAAGATCGACACCACATTGGCCTTCTTCCAGTCTTCGGGCACTACACCAGAGCGCCAGGAGTTTTCAAAGATCTCTGGTATGGGTTCTGATCATGGGCCATACTGTCCTCTGTGAAAAGTTCTGGGGCTGGCTCCCCACAGCCATCAGACAAGAGCCAAATGGTAGATCATGGGGTGGTGAGACTGACATTTCAGTGCTGGGCCATCCCTGAGCACCTCGATTTCTGACACAGAGCCATAGAGTGAAGAATGCCAGCCACACAGAAGAGAGAGTCCCTCCTCTGCCACAGATGCATGATCGTGCTCTTGTTTTTGCTCTTGCCTGTTTTTGAAACCAGTGGTTTGTCTTCATGGTTTACTGATTATCTTCTTTGGAGAAGGACTGTTTCTTCCCTTAGGCTTGGGTATATCTGCGCCACTCACCTAGTCTTTGTGAAATTGCTGCTGAGAATTGAGAAGCAGCATCTACCCACTTGCTCTTGTTCCTGACCTGCAAAACACAGAAATGAGGTAGTGAAAGTGCTCCTTGATGCAGCTTTTGAGATCTCTCTGTCTGTTGTTCTTGAGATTGGTGCTGGGGCAGGGGAGGTGAGGGGAGGGAGGGGAGCCTTTCTGGCCTCATTTCTGGGTTTGTCTTTGGAGAGGGAACATGTTCTAAATAGCTGTCTCAGGAGCTGCCACATGTCCTCTGCTATAGGCCTTTCCAAGTTGGATTTTTAATCTTTCTTGGAGTCTATAGGTACTACTATAATATAACTAAAAAATATCCTCCTTTTGTTTTATTGCTTATTTCATAAGTGTTTTCTCAGGAAGGTGAAAATTCACCCTTTTAAAGAGAGACTGCATCAGACTTTTTAAAAAAAAATCTTTCAAAAAGAGTTTCATTGGGTGCAACTACGCCTGAGCTGACTTTCATAGATTTTCATAGACATCAGGGCTGGAAGGGACCTTGAGAGATCATCGAATCCAGCCCCCTGCCCAAAGAGCAGGAAGTCAGCTGGGGTCATAGGATCCCAGCAAGATAAGCATCCAATTTACCCTTGAAGGTGTTCAATGTAGGTGCTTGAACCACCTCCGCTGGCAGACTGTTCCAGACCTTGGGGGCTCGGACAGTAAAGAAATCCTTCCTTATGTCCAGCCTGAAGTGGTCTTGCAGGAGTTTGTGACCGTTTGACCTCGTCATCCCTTGGGGCGCTCTGGTGAACAAACGTTCCCCCAGGTACTGGTGGTCACCCCTGATAAACTTATAGGTGGCCATCAGATCAGCCCTGAGCCTGCGCTTTTCCAGGCTAAAGAGTCCCATGTCTCTCAGCCTATCATCGTAAGATCTGTTTTCCTGACCTCTGATCATGCACGTGGCTCTCCTCTGGACTTATTAGCTCCACAGTAAAGCATCACCATCTACATGTGCACTGGTATTAGGGATCGGTAAATTAATTAACTCTGCCATAAGATAGTATTGTTGGGGACAGTACTATTTTATGGTGGAGTACTTAACCCCTCTGAAATCCATGTGTAGATGGCAAGAGGGGCAGGTGGGGGCATGAGGATGGTATAGTGTTGGGGGCTGGCTGCCTGTCACTTTATCTCCCTCATGCCCCAGCCAGGCTCACTGCCATCTGATGCTACCACCCAGAGCCTGGGGCTGCTCTACTTCAGGTCAAATTGCTGCTGTCCCAGGTGCACATGTAGATGCTGCACCCAGGAACAGCTGACTCTGGCACAAACTGTGCCAGAATTTATCACATCACCTTAATGGCACATGTAGATGCACCCTGTAGGACTTAAATTGGGTTACTTCCTATAACATTTGCTTGTCTTCCTGGTGATGAGAAGTCATTTTATAAAATGAGATTCTATAGAAAAAAGACTGCATTAGTGGTTTGCTTTCTGAGTTGGGAGTTAAGAACTTTGGAGCTCTAATTGACTAAAAGACACTGATGCCTTCTGTGTGTTTTGCTCCACTGTACATCAGTTTTTATATCTGTGAAGTCAAGATAATTCCTGCAGGCTGGAAGTACTAGTTAGATAATGTCAATGACTGCATTATGATGTTAAAAACATCATATAAATGTGGTGCCTTATTATAGGAGTTATTGTATTTATTTAAATGGAATGATTTGACTTCATATATGAAAAAATGATTTCTCTGTCTCTAAATAACCATAAAAACAATTTTCTACAGGAGATACAGTTAGTCTGGGGCAGTTAGACATATTAGTGTCTGGAACAAATAAGTGAATCATCTGAAGAGAGCCCTGTTATAAGTAGTAAAGCATAAATATATTTAAATGACAGTTCGTGCATAATTTCTCTATGGCTTCATTTCCTTTTAACATAGCACCTGGCAAAACACAAGTTCAATACATTGTGCTCAAGTGAAGTGAATGCATTTGTTCTACCAAAGGTGGGAAAAAAGGGAAAACGCAAAATAAGAGACAGATCTAATCTTGGCGATACAATATGTGTTACTACATATCTTTAAGCCCAGCACTAAAACTCTACAGCTCAATGCAAATAATGTGATTCTGCAGATGCTATAGGTAGCCAAACAATTCAGTGCAACATTAAAAAGAATAAAACAGTGCAAGTAAGTTACAGACTAACATTTTAATATGGAAATCGTTCTAGAAAAGGTACATCTTTTAGCGAGTGTGTAAGGACTTCAAGTCAGAGACCATCTGGATAGCATGCAATGACTAGCAAAATAGGATTCCAGGCCTTGACTGGGGGGTTTCTGCATGGTAATAGGAAAAATAATTGGAAAAGACCAGAGAAACAAAATGAAACAACTCCAGATGCATACATAGAGAAATGATAAATGGGTATAGATAGCATTTTGACTTCTATGCATGTTGTTTCACTTTTTATTTCTTTTTACCTTATTAGGTAAAAAAGTTATACTTGTTTGTATGAATTCATTCTTGTTTGTGGGCAGCTGGGATATTACAGGGATCATAAAAGTATATATTACAGTAATTGACAAGTTGAAACAAAACCAAAATACAATATAAATGTTGTAGGCTCAACTTGTTGATGCACACTCCCTGCAACTTTGACTGCAGTGAATTTACAAGTTTGTTAGGGAAAAAATCTTAACAAACATTTTTTTTTTTGGGTACAGGAGGATGTTAATTGAGCATGTGACTGTTGGCTGCAACTCCAGGGAAGATGTCATTTTGACATTTTCACTGTACAATAGCTTTTTTGTTCATTCTCCTCACCATCATCATTGCTATTTATTATTGACTGTGTTATGGCTCTCTAAGATTTTGGGCATTACAGATATGCTAATGTGTTTCAGCAGCTAGGTTAATCAGTGGATATTTACCAGAATATAAAATTATGTCTCTGTAGTTAGTAAAAGAAAACAATTGTTGTAAAGCATTTTCCTTGAGTAGTTATAAACAGATATGACACAGAGTGTAAATACCATAGTCTTTACTTTTAGCATTAGACTTAGCTGTTTTAATTGGCTTAATGAATATTTTTCAGTCCAAATATTTTACAGATATTTTGTGGAAATGCATCCATAAATAAAGAGACTTTGGGTTTTTTTGGCTGATATAGGGAAAAAAACCAATGCATTTAAAGCGCAGTACAAAGGCAGATCACAATCATAGTTGTTAAATCATAGTGACTATAATTTAAAAGTGATCAGAAGATTTCCAAAGGCACAAGTGTACAGAATAAAATAGGATGCAGTTCAACAAAGACAAGTGCAAAGTGCTGCACCTGGGCAAAAAGAACCACCAACACACCTACAGGCTGGGTGATGACCTTCTCAAGAGCACAGCAGCGGAAAGGGATTTTGGAGTCATAGTTGACTCCTGGAGGAACATGAGTCATCACTGTGATGAAGTGATCAGTAAAGCTAACCACACTTTATCGTGCATTAGCAGATGCATGACGAAGAGGTCCAGGGAGGTGATGCTTCCCCTCTATGTGGTACTGGTCAGGCCACGGTTGGAGTACTGCATCCAGTTTTGGGCGACGCGGCAAGAGGGATGTCGAGAATCTTGAGAGGGTTCAGAGGAGGCCACTCGTATGGTCAGAGGCCTGCAGGCAAGCCCCTATAAGGTGAGACTGAGGGACCTAGATCACTTCAGCCTTTGCAAGAGAAGGCTGAGAGGTGATCTTGTGGCTTCCCATAAATTCATCATGGGAGGGCAGCAGGGAATAGAAGATGCTCTGTTTACTAGGGCGCCCCCTGGAGTAACTAGGAACAATGGCCACAAATTGATGGAGAGCAGGTTTAGATTGGACATTAGAAAGAATTTCACAGTAAGGGTTGCCAGAATCGGGAATGGACTTCCAAGGGAGGTGGTGCTCTCCCCTACCCTGGGGGTCTTTAAGAGGAGACTGGACAAGCACCTAACTGGGGTTGTCTGACCCCAGCATTCTTTCCTGCCCACGGGAGGGGGTCGGACTCATGACCTACTGAGGTCCCTTCAGACCATAACGTCAGTGAATCTATGAAAGGCACAAATCACTATTAGGTGCTTAGTTTTGTTCATTTTTGCCTTTGAAAAATTCCTCTCATTTTGTGCGGAACCAGAAAATGTGCAGAAATTTAAAATTTGAAATGGTCAATTATTAGCAGCTGTGAAGATTCTTTCATTGCTTGCTTTTGGCTTTCAGTCATGCCTTAATATGCATTAGACACAACTTGCTTTTGGCTTTTTATATGGTATAATCATATACTTGTTGAGATGATCATAATCAGTTAATGTTCTGTTCTCTGGAGATTCTTTGGGAGCGGCGGTTAAATCTGTGCTTTCCTTCCTTTGCTTGTTCAACAGATTTGGATGCAGTTGAGAGCTCAGTGTAATCTTTCTTATTGCTTTGAAAAACGTTCATTGAATGAAATAATTTTAACATTCAGCCTTCATAAAATCATAGAAAAATAAACCAAGAAGGAATTGCAAGTGGTCATTTAGTCAATCTCCTGTTCAAGGCAGGGTTATGCTTGTATAACCTTGTCTAGACAGTAGTAGGTATGTACAAATGTTTGCCACACCTGATCTACAGTCATATGGCTTACCTGAAGCTGTATGATTGTAGATAGGGAGCAGCCTATACAAGCATTCACCATTTCTGGGAGCTGCACTGGGAAGGGGCGAAGGGCTAAAGCGTATGTTAGTGGGGGAGGGGTTGGCGGGCCTCCCTGCAGGGAGGGGTTGTCTGTCCTGGAGTGGGAGGGCCGGGCACTAAAAATAGCTTGGTTGGGGTTAGAATAATAAGAGAGCAGCCCTGAGGCTGGGGTGAGTGACGGGGCTTTCCCAGCTCCAGGGCTGCACTTTAAACATATGCAGACATTTGCTGGATTGGGTTAACCCATTCCCAATGTAAATTAGTTCAGCTACTCAGGTAAATTAACTTAGAACAGGCTTGCTATTTTGGCCTGATTCAAACCTCCCAAATGTCTGCACAGAGGGACATTTAGATGTCCCTAACCCTAGTTAGGTTGATAAATGTAACATCTGCATGTACTCTGTGTGTCTAAACTGCTCTTATAAATTTCCAGGGCTGGAGATTCTGCACACTCTCTAGGTAGTGTGTTTCAGTGCTTTACCAGCTGCAGAGTGAGAAAGTTCTTCCTGGGCACTGCCAGACGTCCCAGTGGCACTGACAGATGTGACAGTTTGTTGTATGATTGGCCATTGGAAGTGTTCTACAGCCATTCACTGGCAGACTGAACTCATTTTCCTTCCCTTTCCCTCCTTCTGAACATGGCATGAGGAACAGTCGGCTGCATCAGCTGAGCCCTGCTCCTGGCCATGTTGACAGACATTAATGAAGGTGCTTTGGAGCACCCTCATTTGAGCCCTGCTGTAATGAGGGTTCATTGTCACCTGATCAAGCATTTTTAAAGCACTCTGCAGCCATGCACTTCTGTCGGTGCACACTACCTAGAGAGGTTGTAGAACCTCCAGCCCTGGAAGTTTTTAAGAACAGCTCTGCTCCATGCACTATATTCAGGATGGGAGGGTGGGGAAGGAAGATGAGTGAATTTAGTCTGTGGGTTCCATAGCCAGAGCTGGAGAGTGGAGCAGGTGGATTGGAGCCTCCTCCCCACCCCCCCAAGATGGTGAGGGCTCCAATCCACACTCCCCCCATGCCAGTATATCTGGGAAAACCCCAAACTGAACTCACTCCATTGCCCTCCCCTCTCCCTGCCATCCTGGGAGAGCACAGGAGCTGGGAGAGAGGGGTGGGGCTAGGGAAAAGACACTGCAGACTTGCAGCCACTCTCTTTCTGATCAGCTCCAAAAGGGAGGTGGCTCACACACCCTTCTGATCTAACAGCAAATGTCTGTTTGATTGGGAGGGTTGGTCTAACTCATGACACTTTCTGTGAAGTGTCATGAGTTAGCTTGGGGAGCTGCACATCTGTCAGCTCCCTCTGTTATCCAATGAAAATTTCACTTGTTGCAATTTAAGCCCATTACTTCTTGTCCTATCCCTTGCAGCCAAAGAGAATGGTTTAACACCCTTGCCTTATAATCACCCTTTGATGGTATTTGAAGGCTGTTTTAATCCTTCTCAGTCTTTTCTCCACACTGAGTAATCCCAGATCTTTCAACTTTTTCTTGTAAAACCTATTTCCTAGACTGCTAATTATTTTTGTTTCTTGCCACTGAATTCCTTCTAATTTATTTGTCTTTCTTGAAGTGCAGTGCCTGAAAATGGCCACAGTCTCTGGCTGGAATGATTTGGAATGATCAAGTTTTTTTTTTTTTTTTGTTCCCAGCTCCAGTGAGAGGTGCATGGGCAGAAGTCCATTGTACCCCCCACTGAGCCCAGGGACCCCAGAATCCCCCAGTGGGACCCTGACCCAGATCCCCAGTGCAGCCGGAGGCAGGTGGGGCCCATGGAAGGGAGGGAGGGACCCCCAACCCAGTCAGCTGCAGGGCAGCTGAGTGGAGTGGAGGAGGGAAACACCCCTCCCCGCCTTCTACTTGGCTCAGTCTCCAGGGAGCCATGCCCCTGGTCCTACCTGGCATGAGACAGAGGAAGGGGGGGAACTTACCTGTCCCCTTCTTCCGTGAGGCAGGGACCTCCCAGCCCTTAGAGCAGTGCAGCGCCATCAGCGGACCCTTCTACATGTGTGCAGTTTAAAAGGGGCCTGCCAATGGCAAGCCACATTTTGTCCCTGGCTCTGGTGAGAGATGCATGGGTGGAAGCCCATTATGCCCCTGTTGAGCCCAGGGCCCCCCAGCAGGACCCCAACCTGGACCCCCAGCACAGCCAGAGGTAGGTGGGACCTGCAGTAGGGAGGGAGGGACCCCCAACTCCATCAGCTGCAGGGCAGTTGAGTGGAACTGAGTAGGGACATGCCTCCCCTGGCTCCTACTTTGTCCAGCCCCCAGGGAGCCACATGACCGGAGCCTCACTAACAGGATGAGCAAACAGGCATGCTTCTGGGCCCAGCACACGAGTTTGCATGGAGGGCCCTATCAAAGGTAGTGACAACAGTAGCTGGACTACCAGTGGCACGATGCAGATGGCCACACACCACACCCTTCAGGTCCCCTCAGAGTCTGTGATCTCCCCCTCTGGCACTTCTGATGTCTCCACCCAGAAGGAACCCATGGTTCTGGGCTCCACACAGATGGAGCCTCTGGCTCTTGACTGTGTGGGGACTGCCTGGCACATTTCCAGGCACTTGGGACCAGGAGCATGGCCACCTCCCCTTGTGAGGATTGCTCTACTTTGGAACCTCTGGGGTGCAAGATAGAGGAGCTCCAGGCTGCAGTCCAGAGACTGCGCGCCAACATGGATGGTGAGCAAGAGATATACTCCTACTGCCAGGCCCTTTGTCCCCTGGAGGCTGAGGGTAGACCAAGGTCACCTCCCAGGACAACAGAGAACTCAAGGATATCCCATACTGTCCAGCCAGGGGGTTGGACCAAAGTAATCAATGGCCCAAGGCCCGCTGCACCAAGGTCCCCTCCCCTTTGGAGCTTTGCAACAGGTGTGAACCTCTTGCAGCCCCACTAGGGCCTGCAGAGCTGCCAGGTCCTGCAGGCAATGGAGGCTCACTCACAGCTACCATCCCTGCTCTCCCTAAGGCCAAACTTAGAGTGGTCATTGTGGGAGACTCCCTCCTGAGGGGGACTGAAGGCACAATCTGCTGCCCTGACTCCTTAGCCCGGAAGGTCTGCTGCCTCCCAGGAGCCCATATCTGGGACATAGCTGAGAGGATCCCAAAGCTCATCCAGCCCACTAACCACTACCCTATGCTCCTTATCCATGTGGACATGAATGACACAGCTTGGAGCAATCCCAGCCAGGTCATGAGAGGCTACAGGGCTTTGGGAGCAGGGCTTAGGGGGTTGGGGGCACAGGTGGTGTTTTCCTCAATCCCCCAAGTTTTGGGTTATGGTCTGAGGAGGGAGAGGAGAATCAAAGTAGTTAATCAAAGACTGTGGTGCTGGTGTCATAGTGAAGGCTTTGGGTTTCATGATCATGGTCCCCTCTTTGGTGAGAGAGGCAGTGGTCTGCTGGGAAGAGATGGCCTCCACCTCACTGCACTGGAGAGGAGGCTCTTCTCAGCCAGACTAGCTGACGTGCTCAACTGGGCTTTAAACTCAGTCCACTGGGGGATGGGGCGGACTACCACCACAGGAAGCCCACTGGGCAACTTTTGCAAAACCAGCAGGCTAAGGCACTCAAGGGAACCCAGCCTTACCCCAGTCCCAGAATGATGTGTATGGAAGACTAGGTCTTTCAGTGTGACACTTACATGCCTGTACACCAACGCTAGAAGCTTGGGGAATAAACAGGAGGAACTGGTCCTCCTGATTAAACAAGAATGACAACGATTTCAGAGGGATAATGGAGACCTGGTGGGACTTCACCTATGACTGGAGCACAGGTATAGCTAACTATACTTTGTACAGGAGAGATCATGTAGAAAAAAAGGGATGGGGCTGTAGCTCTCTGTGTCAAGGAAAGCTACACATCCCTGTAAGCTGACATTGTTATTCAGGCTGGATGAGTGGTGACTCTCTGGGTTAAAATCCGTGGTGAACATGGTACAGGGGACACAATGGTAGGAGTCTACTACAGACCTCCTAGTCAGGGTCAAGAGCTCGACCAGGAATTCGCCAAGCAACTGGTTGAGGCTGCATGCTCTCAATGCATGGTTGTCATGGTAGATTTTAACTACCCAGACATCTCATGGGAAGAGCATTTGGCCAAATCTGAACCATTAAAAAGCTTTCTCACATGCGTGGATGAACTCTATCTGACTCAAGAAGTCTATGGACCAACAAGAGGCAAAGAGCTGCTCAACCTGGTACTGGCAATGGGGGATGACCTAGTCAGTGACCTAATGAGTGAAGGGAAGATGGGAGATGGTGACCATGAGCTGATCACTTTCACCATCCACTGTAAAGCTGCCAAGTCAGTCAGCAATGCAGAAGTCCTCAACTTCAGGAAAGCTGACTTTGACAAGCTCAGGAGACTTGCTGGCAAGGCCCTAAGGGACCATGGCCCGAAGGGGATGGGAGTTCAAAATGAGTGGTTGCTTCTCAAGGGAGTGATCCTGAAAGCACAAACAACATCTATCCCATCTCGTAGGAAAGGCAGCAAAAGGGCACAGTAGCCCCTTTGGCTCTGCAGGAACTTGTGGACCTCCTGTGTCTAAAAAGAAAGACCTATAGAAGATGGAAGGCTGGAACCACCCCAAAGGAGGAGTATTCTGCACTGGTCTGGACCTGTGAACCAGGAAATCCAAGTCTGCAACTGAACTCCAACTGGCTACACATATCAAAGACAATAAAAAGTCCTTTTTAAGATGTGTGGGGAGCCGGAGGAAAAGCAAGGGTAACATTGGACCCCTGCTAAACCAAATGGGACAACTGACAACTGACACCCAGGAAAAAGCCAACCTGGTTAATGGGTATGTTGCATCTGTTTTTCACCAGCCCCAAAGGACAGCTCTGCTTAAGATGGTACAGATGGCCAGGGTGAGGGAGAATTGTTATCCTACATCAGTGTAGATCATGTGAAGGAACACCTTGAGAGGCTGGACACCTTCAAGTCAGCTGGCCTTGACAGTTTACACCCCAGGGTACTTAAGGAGCTGGTAGGCACCAGAGACTGCGTGCCATCAGGGACTGCGAGCAGGAGATAGACTCCTACTGCCAGGCCCTTCTCCCCCGGGAGCCGCAGGGGAAAGCTCCCTCTCCCTCCATGACTAAGGAGGACTCTGGGACCTCCCACTCTGCCCAGTCAGGGGCATGGACCAAGGTGGTCAAGGGCCCGAAGGCTCGCCGCACCAAGGGCCCTCCCTCGCCAGAGCTTAGCAACAGGTTCGCACCTCTTGCAGCCCCAGCAGAGACTGCTCAGTTACCAGCTCCTGCAGGCAACCCAGGCTTGACCACAGCTACTGGCCCCGCTCTCCCCAAGTCAAAGCGAAAGGTGTTTGTTGTGGGAGACTCCATCCTGCGGGGCACTGAGGAGGCAATCTGCCACCCCGACCCCTTAGCCCGGGAAGTCTGCTGCTTCCCGGGGACTCGCATCCGAGATGTTGCGGAGAGGATCCCGCAGCTCTTCCGGCCCACAGACCACTACCCCATGCTCCTTATTCACGCGGGCACCAATGACATGGCTCGGAGCACCCCCAGCCAGGTCATGAGGGAGTTGGGAGCGGGGCTTAGGGGTCTGGGAGCTCAGGTGGTGTTTTTGTCGATCCTCCCAGTCTCGGGCTATGGGCTGAGGAGGGAGAGGAGGATCCATGCAGTGAACCAAAGACTGCAGCGCTGGTGTCATCGGGAAGGCTTTGGCTTCCATGACCACAGCCCGCTCTTTGGTGAGAGAGGAAGTGAGCTGCTGGGAAGAGATGGTCTCTACCTCTCTCCCCTGGGGAGAAGGCTCTTCTCAGCCAGGCTGGCTGACCTGCTCCACCGGGCTTTAAACTAAGCCCGCTGGGGGATGGGGGGACTACTGCCACTGCTGGCCCACTGAGCAACCCTTGCAAAGCCAGTGGACCAAGGCACTTAAGGGAGCCCACCCCTGCCTCAGCCCTGGCACAATCTGTGGGCAAGACAAGAGCCCCCAAGGGCACACTTGCCTGCCTGTACACTAATTCCAGAAGCCTGGGCAACAAGCAGGACGAGCTCGTCCTCCTCCTCAGTGCAAAGAAATATGATGTCATTGGGATAACAGAGACCTGGTGGGACTCCACCCATGACTGGACCACGGGTATAGAGGGCTATACCCTGTACAGGAGGGATCGTGTTGACAAAAGGGGCGGGGGTGTAGCTCTCTATGTGAAGGAAAGCTACATGTCCCTGCATGCTGATGTTGGCGACCGGCATGGACAGCTAGAGACCCTCTGGGTAAAAATTCGTGGGGAATACGGCACAGGGGACACAACGGTGGGAGTCTACTACAGACCTCCCACTCAAAGTCCTGAGATTGACCAGGAGTTCGCCCTGGAACTGACTGAGGCCGCTTGCTCTAGGACCTTGGTTGTCATGGGTGACTTCAATTACCCGGACAACTCCTGGGAAGATCACTCAGCAAAATCCGAGTGGTCGCAAAGCTTTCTCTCATGCGTGGATGACCTCTACCTGACTCAAGAAGTCTATGGGCCGACGAGAGGCAAAGCGCTGCTCGACCTAGTACTGGCTACGGGGGACAACCTAATCGGTGACCTAGTGATCGATGGGAAGCTGGGTGACAGCGACCACGAGCTGATCACCTTCCCCATCCACCATAAAGCTGGCAAGTCAGTCAGCAACACAGAAGTCCTTGACTTCAGAAAAGCCGACTTTGACAAGCTCAAGAGGCTTGTCAGTCAGGCCCTCAGGGACCGTGACCCCAGGGTGATGGGAGTTCAAGAAGAGTGGTTGCTCCTCAAGGAAGCGATCCTCAATGCACAAGCTAAATCTATTCCAACATGGAGGAAAGGCAGCAAGAAGGCACAGCAGCCCCCCTGGCTCTCCAGGGACCTAGCGGACCTCCTGTGGCTTAAAAGGAAAGCCTACAAAGGATGGAGGATGGGATTCACCTCCAAGGAGGATTACTCCGCGCTGGTCCAGTCCTGCAGGGAGCAAACCAGGAAAGCCAAGGCTGCAACTGAACTCCAACTAGCTTCAGGCATCAAGGACAACAAAAAGTGCTTTTTCAGATATGTGGGGAGCCGGAGGAAAAGCAAGGGCAACGTTGGACCCCTGCTAAACCAGATGGGGCAACTGACAACTGACGCCCAGGAAAAAGCCAACCTATTAAATAGGTACTTTGCGTCAGTCTTTCATGAGTCACATGGGATGCCCATGCCTGCTATGGGACAGGGAAATCTGGGTGAGGGGGATCCCCTACCCTCCATAAATGCTGACCTCGTGAAGGAACATCTTGAGAAGCTGGATACCTTCAAGTCAGCCGGCCCTGACAATCTGCACCCCAGGGTACTCAAGGAGCTGGCGAGCGTCATAGCCCAGCCCCTGGCATGGATCTTTGAAAACTCCTGGGGCTCTGGTGTAGGTGCCCGAAGACTGGAAGAAGGCCAATGTGGTGCCGATCTTCAAGAAAGGGAGGAGAGTGGATCCGGCTAACTACAGGCCCATTAGCCTGACTTCTATCCTGGGGAAGATCTTAGAAAAGTTTATTAAGGAGGCCATCCTTGATGGACTGGCCCAGGCTAACATTCTAAGGGATAGCCAGCATGGGTTTGTTGCGGGTAGGTCTTGTTTGACCAATCTCATTTCCTTCTATGACCAGGTGACCTATCACCTGGACAAGGGAGAAGAGATTGATGTCATATATCTTGATTTCAGAAAAGCTTTTGATCTGGTATCCCATGATCACCTCTTGGCCAAACTGCCCAGTTGTGGCCTTGGCTCCACCACGATCTGCTGGCTGGGAAATTGGCTCCGTGGTCGGACCCAGAGGGTTGTGATTGATGGCAGTCACTCATCGTGGTGCCCTGTGACCAGTGGGGTCCTTCAAGGCTCTGTCCTGGGACCCATACTGTTCAACATCTTCATTAACGATGTGGACATTGAAGTCAGGAGTGGACTGGCCAAGTTCGCCGATGACACCAAACTTTGGGGCAAAGCATCCACGCCAGAAGATAGGCGGGTGATCCAGGCTGACCTGGACAAGCTCAGCAAATGGGCAGACGAGAACCTCATGGTGTTTAACACTGAAAAATGCAAGGTTCTCCACCTTGGGAGGAAAAAACTGCAGCACCCTTATAGGCTCGGCAGTGCTATGTTGGATAGCACTACAGAAGAAAGAGACTTGGGGGTCATCGTTGATCACAGGATGAACATGAGCCTGCAATGCGATGCTGCAGCTAATAAAGCGACCAAAATGCTGGCTTGTATCCATAGATGCTTCTCGAGCAAATCCCGGGATGTCTTTCTCCCCTTGTACTCGGCCTTGGTGAGGCCGCAGCTGGAGTACTGCGTCCAGTTTTGGGCTCCACAATTCAAAAAGGATGTGGAGAAGCTTGAGAGAGTCCAGAGGAGAGCCACGCACATGATCAGAGGTCAGGAAAACAGATCTTACGATGACAGGCTGAGCCATGGGACTCTTTAGCCTGGAAAAGCGTAGGCTCAGGGCTGATCTGATGGCCACCTATAAGTTTATCAAGGGTGACCACCAGGATCTGGGGGAACGTTTGTTCACCAGAGCGCCCCAAGGGATGACGAGGTCGAACGGTCACAAACTCCTGCAAGACCACTTCAGGCTGGACATAAGGAAGATTTTCTTTACTGTCCGAGCCCCCAAGGTCTGGAACAGTCTGCCAGCGGAGGTGGTTCAAGCACCTACATTGAACACCTTCAAGAGTAAATTGGATGCTTATCTTGCTGGGATCCTATGACCCCAGCTGACTTCCTGCTCTTTGGGCAGGGGGCTGGACTCGATGATCTCCCGAGGTCCCTTCCAGCCCTAATGTCTATGAAATCTATGAAAATCATAGCTCAGCTACTGGCACAGATCTCTGAGAACTTGTGGCGCTCAGGTGAAGTTCCCAAAGATTGGAAGAAGGTCAATGTGGTGTGTCTCTTCAAGAGAGGGAGGAAAGTAGATCCAGGGAACTACAGGCCTATCAGCCTGACCTCTATGCCAGGTAAGATCTTGGAAAAATGAAAGAGACCATTCTTGATGAACTGGCTGATGGCAACATCCCGAGGGGTAGCCAGCATGGCTTATCCTGTTAGTGAGGCTCCAGTCATGTGGTTCCCTGGGGGCTGGACAAAGTAGGAGCCAGGGGAGGCATGTCCCCTGTGGGTAGGTCTTGCCTGACCAATCTCATCTCCTATGACCAGGTGACATGTCACCTGGACAAGGGAGAAGAGATTGATGTCATATTATGATTTTTAAAAAGCCTTCAATCTGGTGTCCTATGGTCTCCTCATGGAAACATTGGCCGACTGCGGCCTTGGCTATGAATATGAGCCACCAATGCGATGCTGCTACTGGTAAAGCAAGCAAAACTCTGGCTTGCATCCATAGATGCTTCTCAAGCAAGTCCCAGGATGTCATCCTCCCGTTGTACTTAAAAAGGATGTGGAGAAGCTTGAGGGAGTCCAGAGGAGAGCCATGCACATGATCAGAGGGCAGGAGAACAGGCCTTATGATGAGAGGCTGAGAGCTGTGGGACTCTTCAGCCTGGAAAAGCGCAGGCTCGGGGGGACCTGGTGCTTGCCGATAAGTATATAGGGGCTATACATCAGGATCTGGGAGAATGTCTGTTCACCAGAGCGCCTTTGCCAACAAGGTCAAATGGTCACAAACTCTTCCAAGACCATTTAAAGCTGGACGTAAGAACTTATTTACTGTCTGAGACTTTAAGGCCTAGAACAGACTGTCTCCAGAGGTGGTGCAAGCACCTACTCTGGACTCTTTGAAGACACATTTGGATGTTTATCTTGCTGGGATCCTTTGGCCCCAGCTAACTTCCTGCCCCTATGGCAGAGGGCTGGACTTAATAATCTTCCAAGGTCCCTTCTAAACCTAATGTCTATGAAATCTATTAAATCTTGTTGGGGATGGTCCTGCTTTGAGCAGGAGGTTGGGCTAGATGACTTTCTGAGATCCCATCCCACCCTAACGTGAATGACTGGTGCTTCCCGAGACTGGGGGTGGTGGTGCACAATTTGTGGGCAGCAGCGTTAGAGGCATCAGCAGCAGGGTGGCAAGGCAGCAACTGCTTGTAGAAGCCAGTGGTGGTGTCGGTGTTGGGGCGGGGGTGGTTGTGAGTGGTGAGAAGGGATTGGTGACCGCTCGCAGAAGCTAGCAGCGGCGGCAAGCGGGACCGCCTGCAGAAGCCATCGGCAGCGTCAAGCAGTGACTGCCTGCAGAAGCCAGTGGCGGCAATGGCCAATCTCAAGGGGGCATAGGTCCCTCTGTGCCCTTCCTACGAGTCGCCTATGCACCCTAATTTTCTATGATTCTATTCCAGTTGAGGCTTCACTAGTGCTTAATGAAGTGGAAGAATCACTTCCCTTTCTATTATATTCACCATGTCTCTTCTAAAATTGCAGTTGGTGGAAACTTTTGGTCTGTTGACTAGTGATCCCTTTCAGTTTCTTCAAATTTTAAGGCTATGGTTTAAAACAAAAAATCTAGTTTAGGTCTCAGTTGTGAATATAACCTCCAAAATACAAATTTCTGTTGATTCTTCTTCTGGCAGCTGAAGTGAAGGGAATGGAAACAGTCTATTATGGACACTAATGACAAAGTTGTAAATGATTCTAATAAATAAGAACTTTATTCTCTACCATATATTAATACTCTTTAAAATGTTTGGTTACTCATTCCTTCTTAATTATGTACTGTTGCTTTCAGCTACTAACAACTACTCTGAATGTTTTCTTCCAAAGGTTTTACTGTTTTTTGGCTCAGTAAAATAATAAAAATCTTCTAATGATTGCAAATGATAAGAGTTTGTCCCTTCATTACAGCAATTATTGCTAATATTTCAGGGTCTGCCCACAAACACATTTTCCTATAAAGATTAACTAGTGATGGTTCCTTCATTATCCAGTGGCAGTAGTCCCAGGTTTAAATACATAACACAGTGCTGATCCTAGTAATTATCATTCAAACTAAAGCTACATGCAGAATCTCATTTATTCAAAGCTACATTAATGAGTCAATAAAGCTCTGATGAATCTGGCTCAGTGTCCCTGTATACATTATGTTGAAATCTGGGTTGCGACCAAGGCTAGGTACAGATGTTAAACATAATCCACACTAAATGATTGGAATTCAAACCAAATCCATAACCATACAGAAGTACGGGCCACATCATCTGGACTAAAAATGGTGGAACCCAGTCCAAGGTGGTCCTGGATCAAAGTGCATTCAAACTAATTTGAATTAGGTTAGTCTGGAAGGCTGACTGTCTATACCAGATCCCCAATCGAATCAAGTTAGTTTGGTGTCTTCCAGCATCCCAGGCTCCTTTGTGGGAGCTGACGGGGAGGAGGACGTGTGCCTGGGAGCCAGTCGGGGGTGGCTTGGCCACTGGGTTGTACTTGACAGTGCAGGAGAGTCCCCAGGCTTCAGCCCCCAGCCAGTGCAGAGGCAGCCTGTGTGCCTCCCACCACCAAAGGGCAAGCTTGTGTTCTGTTTGGTACTGAACTAACTTTGTCTGCTTAGAGAAACCCATGTACATTGGTCTGAATCTGCCTCAGGGTTTTTTAATGTCTCTGCCTAACCCAATAGACCAAAGAAATGTGTTTTATGTTGCAGTGTTTTTCAGTGGATAAAGTAAAATTCCCTAGCCCAGGCATTTTTTGCAACATTGCAAAATGTCATGTCAATCATGGATTTCAGATGCAATCATCCTTTGGTTCATGGTCCCATGCTAGTGCCCAAGGTTTTACTGTACAAAGTATGAATGTATTTTGTTGATTCAGCCCTGTGAATGCCCTTTTGCAATGGATGACTCTATTTATGCAAGTTCGCTTCTGCTTTTTTGACAACCCATGCTTTAGCAGAAACCAGTGCAGTTCTTTGGTGTTGCCAACTCCAGGGCGTTCAAAATTCATGAGATTAATCTGAAAGTCTTGAGATGTTTTCCTTAAAAAACTTTTTTGCTTCTTTTCATTTACCATTTAGTTTTTGAACCATTAGCTTGTATTCATTTTTCTTCACAACTTGAGGGCTAGTAATTCCCATTTTTTTCTTAAAAGGAAATATATAATTCTAGAAGATTCCAACCCTTGCTGAGATTTAAGAAAAGCAGCGTGTACTAAAATCTTGAGATGAAAACTTGTGATAAAATCAATATAGTTGGCAACCCTGGGCCTTAACAAGTCTTTTTCCTAATATAAGTAAATACGTTGCCAATGCCTACTGTCCCACTACAGAAGCACTACAGAACATTTTTATAATGTTTAATGGAAAGGAAAGAAAAACTCTCTTAAACTAATGTTAATTATGACTGAGATTTGACCTGCCTAGAAGGCAAAAATTCAACATTCTGCTTCCCATGGAAGATAAGCGTGCAGACACACATACACACCAAAGAGCTCTAGAAACAGAGAATACACAATTGTAGAACATTAATGTATAACCAAAGTAAGGATGCTTGGCTATAATTGTTCTGTGGCAATGATATAAGCAAGTGAAAGCAGGAGCTTATTATGGAAAAAATACAGATAAACTACAGACATTGCTCAGATAAAATGCTTAGGGATTCATGCCCTTAATTTCTCTTTTTTTGTTCTCTCTTTCTCCCTCTCGTGTGTGTATAAAAGTTGTATGTAGGAAGGCAATATATATTCACAGAGTACATTTTCCACAGGAAAGCAGTCTGGATTACAAGAGGGTACTGGGGTCATCTCTCTCTCTGAAGGGATTTTAAGAAGGATTGGGAAGCAGGCTGGGTGTCAGTGTGGCCACTGCATTTGGGTGTTTTTTTCAGAGAGTAGCCTTAGTTTATAAGTATTTGTTAAGCATTTGGGAGGGAACATGTTAGTGACAGCATACATGAAACACTAAGATGGTGCGTGGGAAGTTTTGAGTTGAACAGAGCTCTGAGACTTGAGAGCTGCTCCAGACAGGAATTTTTCAGTGACTGACAATGCGCTGCTATTAAACGGAGCTGTTGCATTTGCCAAGTATTCTTGGACGCTTTGTATTTTGTAAGCACTTGCTTTGTCCAGAGTAACACCATACATTTTCTTCCTGAAAATACCTCAGCTTTCAGCATCTAGCTTGTATAAAATAATGAGCTTACGATTTCAAAGCACTGTAGGATAATTTCATAACTTTATGCTTAGACTCATTTCTGGAATAGTTTGAGCACTTTGAGTACAGCTATTCAGTGTTTTCATTTAGAATGGCAGTCAACTGTGAATCTGATTTATATGGATTTTCTTTCCAAATTTGGCATTAGCAGAAAAGCTAAACAAAAAAATGTGAATGAATCACAAAACAGCTCTTGCTTGTAATTAAAACAATTATTTTTAATGTTTGGTAAATCAAAACATTTAAAATATTTAACTTTGAGATGCTTTGTTTTAGAAAAATGGAAGTAGCTTATTTTAATTTTTAAATAAAAGAAATATTGAACTTGAAAGTTGTTTCAGCCAGAAAGTATAATGTTTTATTTTGAAAATATTGAAAATTAGCTGTCCAGAATAGCTTGAGTTTTTAAATGAAAATTTGGAAAAATTAAAGCATATTTGAAAAATGTTTCAGTGAGGTTCAAACTATATTATTTCAACTGTCAGGAGTCCCAGTTTTGTGCAAAAAATTGTTGCCTGGCTCCAATCCCCCTGTCTGAACCATGTGTAGCACTGAGCCTAGTCAGAAAAATAGTACTTAAAAGGTGAGTAAATGTTTTTAATGCAGACTGAAGGTACTGGTGTAGAAGTACGGTATTCCTAGCTTGAAACCCGGCTTGAGAACATTTTAAGAATCTGGTCCAGCTGGTTTCTGTTAGCAGAACATGTGAAACCCTGTAATGTTGTATTTTTGTATTTTCCCTTATAAATAGCAGCACATTTTAAATCTGTGAAGATCAGTGCATGACCAGTCTGATATAACAGAAATGACAGGGCCTGAAGGACATACTGTGTGTGTGTCCAGGTGCAGCTCTCATTATTGGGTAGTTTGGACATTAGTATAGTAACTGTGTAGTAAGGGAGGCAAGGTAATTCCTTACCCTATACTTATAGAGGCCACACAAATTGTCACTGATATCCTAATAAGTCTCCATTGCTTGTTAAGGATACAGCACCGGTGGCATCAATTAACAGGGGCCAGAATGTCACTGTGCCTCATCTGCTTGTTGTAATTGTCTCGGTGTCCTCAGTTAACCTATGATGGGAGCTAAACCTGGAGCAGCTTGTTACTTTCAGCTCTTACTTACCAAGGGGTAATTTCAGGCACACAAAAGCTCCCATGCCCCTAAGCAGTAGCATAACTTGAGGGGAAGAGGGAGTGACCAGGGCACAACCCCCCAGTGCTGATTCAGAGGGGTGAAAGAATGGCTGTCCCCTAGGCAGCCTGCACTGCCACTGTAGCCCATGTTGGGGAAGCTTGCCCCAAAGCAGCCTCAGCCCATGCCACCACCATGTGCACTGGCGGTCAGCTCTCCCCCTCCTCCCAACACTGCCCTAGGAGCCAAAAATATAAAGTAATTCCTCTTGTCCTCAGCTCCTCTGCAATAGTTCTTTGGAGGTCTGTTTTTACCCTGAAGTAGGTGGAAGCTACCCCAGGGAAGCTAGTGTTTCATTCAGGGCTAAACTTCTTGCTTTATCTCCTGAGGTGGGTCCAGGAACAATTACCATGGGGTAGATGAGGTACAGTAAATTCTTGCCCTCTGTTAATTGCAGGCACATAACTAGTGGCAGCTGTGCGTACAGCGTTGAAAGAAACCCTCCCTCTGGAAAGCATGGTTAGGACTGGATAATGTTTTGAGACAACTTAGTGATACCTTCATTTTCTTTCCCCATCCCTTCCCTTCTTATGTTCATCTAAATACAATTTTAAATTCTTCTAGGCAGTGAACGAATTTGTGTGGGTGTGTGTGTGTGTGTGAGAGAGAGAGAGAGAGATGAGCAAAGCACAGTCAATTCTCAGCCTGATTGGGGCCTCTGGTTCTTCTGTGGTGCTAATCATCAATATGGGCTACGTGGGTATTCTTTAGATTTATGGAGTTCTCATTTAGGTTCCCCATGAGCTGATCTTGATTCCTAGTAGACAGTAGAATTTTGGACCTGAGCGGACTCCTATTTGTATAATGAATCAAGTAAGTGCTTTGCAATAATAACAGTCTTTTCATTACATGTTTGTACCGTGTGTATATCTTTGGGGCCTGCTCCCTGCTCCCAGCAGCTAGTCAGTATTGCTGTACAAATAATTGAGCATTGTTGTTCAAAGGATGTAACTGCACCACATGTATGAAATAGATATCTTTTTGTTCCAAAAAATGTGGTTTCTTGAAGCTTTGATGTTTCACATCTTTTAAAACGTAGGTACAAACAGGTAGAATTGGCTGCATGTGCCACTTGATTTTTAGCCAACATGATATTATTTTAATGTAAGCGTCAGCTAGATGAACGCACCAAAATTAACATTTGATGTCTTATTCTTTGATAGCTGGAATTTTTCACAGGCAGACCATAATAAAGAAGTCAGTTATTGCTATTAGATATATTTTAGAAGAATTCCTTTTTGATGCATATCTCTACTTGAATTATTAAATTTAAATTACTGCTGCTATCAGTTTGAATACTAATGATATAGTCTGCCAGATGGAAACCTTTAATACATTTCCATTTTTCTCATACAGTCAGCTGTAAATCTTAAACAAGTGACTCTTTGAGTGAACTGTGTCGATGCCAGCTTTAATGCCTTATGTCCACACTGATTTTCAATGTCATCTGTACCTAGAAGGCAGGGAATTCTTAATTAAATGCCATTTTCTTTCTCTGCGCTTGAGCTGCAGCATAGCACAGGCTCTCCTTGGTTTGTTTGCCTCTTGAGGTAGAATACCTATGCATTTTATTTGTTACATGTGGGTTCTGTTTGAGACATTTAACGGTTTTTGTGGTGTGCGCACTCTAAGTACCTGAGACTGTCTCCTTTGCTGTGTCTTTCTAAAACTGTAACATTATTTCTTTGCTTCTTTTTTCTCTGGTTTGATGAGAGACACATGATCTAGTCTCTTCTTACACTATGAGTATTTCTCCAGACACATTTGGTACACTCACTTTCAGACTTGTGAATCTTTGTAGAGGAGCTGTTGGGCTAAAATCTATATTAGCGTGGCGGGGGTGCATCCTTTGCAGGTTAACCGTCACTTTCCTGTTTTCTGTCCAGTTTTGAACAGCTCCTTAGAATCAGTGTTGCCCATCACTCTGTTGAAAGTGCTGGGAAAACGGACCTGGAAATCCTGATCATTCAGTTGGGGAGGAATAAAACCTGGGTAAAACAAAAGCAAATGAAACCAGAGAGTGTTCAAACTTTCTATACCCTGGGGTGGGGGGTGGGGCGGAGAGAAAGCTAAAATACTTCTGTGAGTCAATAAGTATTCCCAGTAGAAATCTTGGAAGGCCTACAAGTAGAGCAAATTTTTCAGTTATTGAGTTATTTTCTCACCACTCTGTTTCACTTATTGATTTGTTTTGCCATTAAATCTAAAAACCATTCACATAAATGTGTTTCCTCTGTTGTTAAAGTGTTTTGCACCAAGCTCTCCAAGGAGTTCCATTAAAATCATTATCTAAAGCGCCGATAATAAGAAAATAATTAATAATACAATAATTCAGAGAACAGATTTTGCTGAGCTGTGTGGGGTGGTACTTTATTAATCAGCTTTCTGCTTTGTTCTTGGCTCACAGTAGACTAAGTAAGGAAAATGCCCATCGAAACATCCCCTTTGCAGAACAAAAGACATCAATTATAAAGAAGTATGGGCACCAACAAAACATTTCAGACCATTTTAAGAAATTTTCTGACATCGTAATGGTAATTAGTGTATTTCAATTTCAACAACTGTAATTAAACCTGACCTTTAAGTTAATTATGTCTTGACATTTATGATTTTAAACTAGTTTTCCCTGTGGTAATGGTGTGTTATGTAGAGATGCTAATAAGTAGTTTCTGTAGTGTGAGCAAGCAGATTTCAGATGTGCTCACACTGCTCTTCAGAGAGCCACATTATGGATATACTAGAATCTTTAGTACATTAGTGCAGTTTGAATTAACATTGCTCCTAGATCTTGTAATAGCATTTTGACATGCGCGACTAAAATCACTGGTGGATTTTTGCAAGAGCCTGATTGAACTGCAATTTATGCTGCTGTTGTATAGTTCCTTATTATTTATGTAGTGCCACAAGTTAGCATGGCACTTCAAAGAAAAATAAAACAGTGTCAATGCCTTGAGGAGTTTACAGGGAGGCATATAGAACTACATAAAAGACAGTTAGCCAAGGGAATAAGGGATGCAGGTTATATGATACAGAACAAGTTGAGAACTGCTTTTTGCTGATGGCAGAATGTTATTTCCAGGCTATTTTTTAAATATCAGGCACCAAAATGGATCAGATGGTGCCAGAAAAGAGCTTGGTGACTGAAGGCTGACAGAAAGAGTTTAGAGGAGTAGAGGGACACTGTTCTAGGATAAGATATAACTGTCAAAAAAGGCACAGTCAAAACTGCTTTCTGAAAAGATAATATCAGCGATAAGAGAAACTACCTGACATTTGTCTGATGGAACAGTATAAAACAGCTAAGACTGCATCAGATAGCAGAGTGAGGTGTTCCTTCTTTAGGTACAAGGATAGACCCATAGGTTATAATCAAACTAGATAAACCATGGGTGAGATGTTTCTACTGAAGTATTCCATTTCAAAGATGCATCCCTTAGTGACATGAGATCAGATTTCTCATGCCTATGTTCTACTGTGGGCATTTAATAGTTTCTAGGGTCGGAAGAGACCTGAGCAGATCATTGAGTCCAACCCCTGCCATGGCAGGAAAGAGTACTGGGGTCAATTTCTCATGCTTCTGGGCTTTGCTGGTTGTTCTATGGAGCTGGAAGGGAATTTGTGTCCTCACCCTCCTTCCTCCACTCTTTCTGCTTTGTGTCAGGATTTTATTTTATTTATTTTGTTAAAGACTTCCTCAGAGGCACTGGGAGTTGACTGCAACCAAGGCTGGAGGTTTTGATTGGGGTGTGCCAGTGCTCCTGCTGGGACTTAAAGCTGGAGGTTCCAGGCTAGAGGGTGTTGCTTCATTGCTCAGGGTCAGACTGTTCACCATATTTGGGGGCAGGAAGGAATTTTACCCCATGGTCAGATTGGTACAGACTGTGGGGCTTTTCGTTTCCTCTGTAGCAGGAGGCATGGCTCTCTAAATGAGATCTCTTGAGCATATATTGAGAACCTTTTACTGAAGCAGAACGTTGGTTGCCATGATCCCCCTACTTTACCTGTGGTAGGTTAGGGTGTTGTGTCTTGTGTCAAGGATGGTGGTCATTTTACTAAGAGGTTAAATTATGGATTGGTATAGGATGGTTTGGATAGGGTTGAGCCCACCTAGGGCAGGGGGTTAGAGTGGATGACTTATGAACGTTCCTTCCATCCTTCCTTTAATTCCTCTTGGATTTTATATACAATTAGGCATTAGGTCTGTTCAAACACGAATTGAAACTAAATTATTTGGAAAAAGGTAAGCCATCACCTTTCTTAATGGATCTAACAAATTAGGCAATACTATACATGGATATGTGATTCTTGTTTTCTAGATCTTCAGATGATTGGTTAACGTATATGACATGACTGAGAAATTGGTGGTGTCCATAAATGATGTGGACAACATATCATGTTGTGCAGTTTCCACGTGGAATTCTGTAGATATGAAAAAAATAATACACGGGGTTGGTATTCCTGTGTTCTGTAAAATTTCATTATGATATTATTAGTATTGATCATGACTGTAATGCTATATGCAAAACTAAAAAGCTTACTGAGCTTACATTACTGTGTTGTCTTTGTCATTTTATTCAGCCAAGATCATTTGATAATTAAATATGATCTGTAATTAAGTGGGAGATTAAAATGGAGCAAATTACATGTCTACTCCATTTACTGATTTTGAGTGTTCTTAGTCTGAATGCTTGTTGGTTGATTTGTACTTCTCTGATTAAGCATAACATTGAGTTAATTTATGTTTAACCCAGGGAAGCTAAAAACAAATTGTAGAACTTATATTTTGACTATGAGATCAAGAAATTCTTCTTCCCCTGTGTCCCTGGTTTTCAGTGTTAACAGTTCTGTAATGATCTTTCCAAAGTCATTTGTTTTGACCGTGCAATAGTACATGGCATTTGGATAAGCCATGATTTTTTTCTTTGTCTTTGCACATATTTTTGACACATTTTTATGGAGGGTCACTTATGATGAGGAAAAGGTCAAAGTAAAACTCTAACTTTAACTGAATGGCCTAATCTTGCTTACAGTATCTGGATCCCAGTTGTCTGACCTATTCATTGACTGTGTTTTCTAATTGGGTCGTCATTGCTCTACAACCAGCAGTGCAATGTTGCTAACTGCTTGTTTATCCAGAACATGAAAAATCAATCTGCTGGTAACTAAAAGGGCATAGCAAGCACGATCCCTGTAGAATATAGTATATTTTGCCTTGGAATTCAGTGGATGCATGCTCTGAGCTTTCCAATTGAATATTGTAGATTTCTTTCAAATAATGAATGGCCCACAGTTATTGGTACTGTATATTGTTCTTTTGTGTCTTATTTAGATATGATCTTTGATGTAAATACAAGATGTGGAACATATGGGTATGAGATGTGTATGGAAAACAATTCCAGTTATCCATGGGCCTCTGCATTGTAATGCAGTGAATATTTATTTTGATACTCTTTGCCTTGCATGTTACAATTAAAAGGCTTTATACAATGGATTACCCCCAAAATGCAACTTAAAGAGTGTTTAGGTTTATTGTGTTAATAGAACACATGAAAAAGGAGGTCATACAGTATCAGTGGCATAGAAGCAGTGCCTCATTCTTTTTCTGAATAAGTTTTCCTCTAGCTATGCTGTTCTTGGTATTTTAGAAAAATAAAACAATTGATCTCATCTGAAAGCTGCATGAAAAGCAAGAATGCTTTCATCAAAGTGAAAATGAAAAAATAAGCCCTTGACTTTTCTATACTTAAGTTTGTCAGATCCAAAGGAAATGAGACAAGCATGTGCTTGGATTGGAACTTGATTATAGAAATGACTTGGAAGTTAGCTTGGAAGTGGTACTAAGCCACCCTATCCCTATAACTGTGTTTACAGAGTGCCATGCTGCTAGCCTCCTTCTTACATTTCCTGCCTAGATTAAGGTTGGAAGGTATTTGATCTTTGCCTTTCCACTTTGTTCCACAGTAAGTAAATCCTGGAGGCTTATTTTAATTGTGTAAAAGTAGCTTTTCTTGCAGGTTTGAACTTTTCTTTTCTGAATTGAAATGTGAATGATCTCTGACACATTTCTGTGGGCTGCAGCTGTAAAAATGTAGAAATCCCTCTGTTATTTTGAGTAGGGATATCATATCAAGAACGTGGAATAAAATATAAAATTATTCACAAGAGAGAGTGAGTTGAGAAGGGCAGACAGGAGAATTTAGCATACATTTAATACACTGTGTCCATTATTATGGGCCTGATCCAAAGCCTATTGAAGAAAAAGAAACTTCAGTGACTTTGGAAAGACTCCAAATCATTTCCCTAAAGAAGACGTTTGAGCTTTGCTTAGTCTTAGCTAGCACAGTAAAGCATAGGAATCATAGTTTTATATGCTATCTTAGATGTACATGGTGCAGTGCAAACAAATAATAAGGTAAGGTCCCTGCTCTCTACAAATCTCACAGTCTAATGACTTCAGTATGAATGATTAGAATCCTGCTAGTGGGAGAAGACAGGGTCACAGGAACTACATGAGTGAAAGTTGCATGAAAAAGGGGGCTTTAAAGAGTATTGAAAAGGGAGGCTAGGTGATGTAGCAACTGCTTGGGATTGTTATTGAGGATAGGCTTCTGGGATTTTCTCTCCTGATTTTTTTTGGGGAGGAAACAGTCTGCTAAACACTATCCTCTTTAGCCTACTCATCCCAGTTTCACATTGGGTGAAATTCTAGCTCCCTTAAAGTCAATGGGAGAATTGCAGCTGACTTCAATAGAGTCTGCACCTGTGTCTGCAAATCTCTGTGTCCCTCAGTGATCAGCAGAACCTGCAGAGGGAATAGGTGGAATAAATCAGGCAATAGGACTGTGGGAGATGCCTCCTTTGTATCATGCTTCTGATTCCTTGAGTTACCATGGGATAGATCCAGCCCAAGAGCTGTAGGATGCCAATCTCTGTTATAGGGTCATTGCAGTGGCTTGCCATAATCCCTTATTATACCACTTTGTTAACTGGAAAAAGATTTGAAAAGGAAAACACAATGTTTTGTGTTCTCACTGGGCAACAATTAGTTAATATGCACCTGCACGTACAGTCTATTTTTCCGTTGAGAAATATACTCTAGGCTTACATCAGTTCATGGGGAATCTCACTAATGGCAGCTCTCTCCTGGAAAGCTTACCTTGCAAATGGCCCTTAGTAAAGTTTGAGTTGTGTGTCCATGTCCTAAGGTAATGAGGAAAACATTTCATGCCTGAGCCACAGACTTGTAAGGGTGTTTGTGTGAGTCAAGTATTCATAGTTAGATTTTTTTAGAAAAGAATCAATATAATAAATACACTAAGGAGTAAGTGGACTAAGAATATTTTAATATATTCCCAGCATGAGATATAATGTAAAACTTATCAAGTGTAGTGTTTCCCAAAATTTGAAAGTTACAGAGTTTGAAAAAACACGAGAAATGAATAAAATAAAAATAAAGGTCCACAGAAAAGCATTCTGCAATACAGCGCATGTGTGCATGCCACCTTAAGCAAGCTGGTAGGCAGTGCTGGGTTTCTGTCCACCATGAGACTTCATGCAAAGCAGATCTCTGCCTGATTGTCACTTGGCATGCTAACACCACCTACTTAGAACAAACTGTGTGCGTGCCTTGACCTACTTCTTCACAGCATAATGAACACTCAAATTGCATTTGGAGGGAAAGGCATAGTGTTAGAAGGAGATTTCTGGTGGGTTTTGCCTATTGTTCCTCATGGCTTATCTGCATCTATATGTGAGAACTGTCTTAAAACAATCCCAATGTGGAGACATTTTAAAATAGTGAAACTTAACCATAATATGAGAACAATGAATGGAGCAGGTGAATTTGCTGGTTGTCTCAGGATCTGAGACAGGGCCAAGTCTGCATATGGAGATTGTTCTGATTGTGAAGAACTGCATTTTGTAAGAAAGCAACTTAACCGAGTGCTGAGTGGGTCTATGGTAGTGACTTAAGTGTACATAGTATAGATAATGAACATGGTAACAAAGACATATGATTTCTGACCGAGTTTCTCAGCAGTTCATCACTAAGCAGTTTGCCTCACACAGAAGGTGGGAATGCTTGTGAATCTCTTGTGAAATATGAATCAGAAAATTGGCTTAATTGATGGTATGAGACCTTGTAAAAAGACTTTACAACAGCACTATAGACTCAGAAATGATAACAGGAGAGGTTACTGGAAAAGGTGTTTTTGCCAAGAGTAATATTATGCCCAACAGACACAGCTAAAGGTATAGTGAGCTCCTTCAGTACCTAGGACGTGGTGTGTTGGGGGTATTTTGATGAGTGGAGACTGTGGAGAGTGATAGGAAGGGGAGATGGAGTGATAGGAAGGGGAGATGCCCCTGGCTCTCTGAATGCTGAAGGCAGCTGCTACTGGTGCTTCTGATGATGTAGCAGTGTCCGCTTGAGGTGCAGCAGTCCTGTGGTATGGGCTCCCTGGGAGCTGCCCCTGGTGTTGTGTTGACTTCTGCTCACATTCCACTCAGATATATTATGGGGTGCAGGGCTTTGTCTGCCATGGCAAAAGCTCCCAGAGTTGAGGGATTCTGCTCAGCCCCCTCAGCCCTGCTTCCCCAGTTATGTTACAACACTATCTTTTAAGATGCACAGGAAGCAATTTCCTATCAGAGCAGCTTTTACAATGACTATCGACAAAAGCCAAGTGGGATGGACTATGAGTTTTATTGTGCTATTTCTGTGTTAACATTTTTTATAATATTGGTGACTCAGTTTACCTCATTTTCCTGTGCAAAGGAATGAAGGATTAAGTGCCAGGGCTGGATATGTACAGAACGAGATGAAGTGGACTCTTAGCATCAAAAGTCTTGAATGGCTTTGTTGACTTACCAATCCAAGAGGTGTCCCTATGAAATGACATGATAAAGGGACAGCAGGCTGGAGAGGAAATTAAGTAGAGAAACAAGTAGAGAAAATTTGGGGAAGGGGTACAGCTGTGTATCTTTGGGGGTGCTCAGGGCTGTGTATGCTAGATTGTTCTTGGCCCTCCCCAACAGGAGGGGAAGCCCTTTTCTCAGGAGCAGAACTGGATGCTATCTCCTTGAGGAAGACCCAGGAAAAGTGAAGTACCAAAAGGCCAGGATCTTTAGTGTTAGGAGCCCAGGCTACCCCCCTGTAGTAGAAACCATGCCTGGGCTTGCTTTAGCAGATGCTCCCAGAGGCCAGAAAAGACCATGGTAGTCTTGGGCAAAGCTCCCTTTGGAAGGCATTCTCTTACACCAAGGTCAAACACTTGATTGAGTAGATGTTTACCTATGATAGCTGATGTTTGGACATGGCCAGCTATACTGTGAAGTATCAGGAGTGAAATCATTTGACAGTTTTGAAATGCAAATTAGGATCAGGAATAATACCAAGCTTGGAAGGCATTTACATGAAAAATGTGGTATTCTGCAAAATCCTCCAATGAGATTCATAATTATAATATGCCCCTCTCAAGATCACATGCTGTTTTTCTCCCCTTCATGAGTTGCAAAATGGTTGAACCTACTTATGTTTATTTAAATGATGCCCTTCTGAAGGTATTCGGAGTTCAAAAAGTGATTCCAAAAGGTAAGTGGACTTTTTTGTTATATTTTAATGCCAGTTTCATCCTACGATTCTGTAGAAATATTCTGAAATAAACAACTTTAGATATCTCAGTCATCTGTATGATAAGGTTGAAAGGAGTTGAAAGGCAGTTACAGACCGGGCCAAATTTTTAGCTAGAAGTGATATATTCTGCTTTATTGAAGATTTCAAAGTTTTTGACAGAAACTTTATGCAAATTTGACATGGAATTTGGCTGAAGATTAAGAGGAAAAACAAGAGAGAGACAAACCTTAAAAGGAAAAACTGTGGCACAGTGGAAGGAAGAAGAGGAGAAGTTGGGAAAACGAATGAAATGAGCTTGAGTTGATGATCAACGTTGTGATATATTTGATTGTGTTACAACCTGAAGTACTTTTTAACTTTAAGTCTTCCAAAGGCTTGTGCAGAAATTCAGTACAAAGAGTTATTTGGGAAAGAATCTTATTTATAAAGCAAATATGCAACCACAATAAACGTTTTTAGAGAAATTTCACCAGGTACCCACTTGTTTGTATGATATTAATGCTTGAGGTTTGATTGTATTAGAGTACTAGCAATTTGTCATTTTACCTTTATTTGATGATTTATTTACTAGATTCATTTAATTTTCCAACCATGCTTTTTCTGAGATGTTATCATTTTAATTACTTCTATATCTTGTGCTGTTAAGCTTTGAACATATATACGAAGTAGTTTTTTTTACATCACAGCAGAAAACAAACATTTTTAATTTATCAAAGGCCTCCTTTCCTTTTGTGCCTGCATTTTGTTTTCTTTATAAATAACTTTTAAGTACAGTTTTAAAAATATCAACAAATCCTCCATGACATTTTTTTTTAATGATCAGCAATATATGCAGTCTGTCAGATCAAAAGTTTTTCTGGATTTCTTATATGAACTGTGAAAACTCTCAATCCAAATACAGAAGAAAATTGTATTAGAGGTTTTTCTTCTATTGTTTCCAGTTTACCTTTCATAAATCCACAAACCATTCCTTACACAGTGTAGGCCTGATCCCACTTCCATTGAATTTGATGGGTATCTATATGATCTCAGTGGGAACGACTAATAGGCATATATAAAGAAACATCACTATTGTACAGCTCCATAGTAGAATGTGATAAGTAGCTTCTTAACCATCAAAATAAGTAGGGCTTGCAGGAACCAGTTTTTCTATCAGACTGAATTAGGATTTATTCTATTATTTTTGCACTGAAAATTTGCTAGAAGAAGAATGTCTTGAATTCAATCAGTTTATCTCTTACTGTCCTCTTATTTTTTCAGAAAAATTACAGCATACTCGCTAGTTTTTAATAACTTGTGAGATAATAATTGGGGCACTGTCAAAACCCCATTTCCTATCTTGCAGGTCTGTAATATTTTCAAAGTAAAAGTGGGAATTTGGTGAAGAAGATGGGTAGAAAAGGGGGAGGGTAACAGGGAAGTGCTTAATTGTTGAATAAATCAAGTTGTAGCCAGACCATTGGGGTAAAAAAGGAAAGGATTTTTCCTTCCCTCATTCTTTGACTTATCAAAATGAAAAAAATGGGAGTATAGAACAGAGGTGGGAGAAAACTGTATTTATCTGACTATTGCCTTCTTGCTGTTCTCTCTGGATCGCTATCTTGCCCTCTCAAATCTAGCTCTCAACCTTTTCTCTCCTCATTGGTCTGACCCAGTATGGCATTGTTTATGTTCTTAAGTTCAAATACCACTGAGTACCTATGTGTATTGTTAGGTTTTTGACAATCTGGCCTATTGTGCCTGATCTGGGAGCAGCAGCAGTTCCTCAATTTGAAGATGATCTCTAGCATGGTTCATTGATGGATCTTGAGGTGACTTAAGTGTCCAATCCTTGAGCCAAAGATCTATTTGCAGAAGTTACAGGTCTTTCTGCAGGGGAGAGTAGGCTGTAGGCTGGGATTTCTCTTTTTTTCCCCTTCTTCCACTTCCTCTTCTCTGCTTTGAGGGTGAGACACTTTACTTTAAAGCATGCTGCCACTTGGTTGAGGAGTCGGTCAGTAGCCAGCTCCTCAAAGCTCTTGATGTTGGCATCTGTTTTCTTGAGGTATGACTTTAATGTGTCCTCGTAGCATTTTCTTCGGCTGCCATGAGATCTCAGGCTGCAACTAAACTGAAAGTAGAACGCTTGTTTTGGGAATCAAGTGTTGGGTGTCTGCACACAATGTTCAGCCAAGCAAAGTTGGTGATTGAGGGTCACTGACTCAATCATGGTAATATTGGTTCTAGCAAGGATACTAGTGTTATCAAGTGATCAGCAGATGCATGACAAATAGGTCCAAGGAGGTGATACTTCCCCTCTATCGGGCACTGGTCAGACCGCAGCTGGAGTACTGAGTGCAATTCTGGGCGCCGCACTTCAAGAAAGATGCGGATAACCTGGAGAGGGTCCAGAGAAGGGCCACTCGTATGGTTAAGGGCCTGCAGGCCAAGCCCTATGAGGAGAGATTAGAGAAACTGGACCTTTTCAGCCTCCGCAAGAGAAGGTTGAGAGGCGACCTGGTGGCTGCCTATAAGTTCGTCAGGGGGGCACAGAAGGGAATTGGTGAGTATTTATTCACCAAGGCGCCCCCAGGGGTTACAAGAAATAATGGCCACAAGCTGGAGGAGAGCAGATTTAGATTAGATATTAGGAGGAACTTCTTCACAGTTCGAGTGGCCAAGGTCTGGAACGGGCTCCCAAGGGAGGTGGTGCTCTCCCCTACCCTGGGGGTATTCAAGAGAAGGTTGGATGTGTATCTAGCTGGGGTAATGTAGGCCCAGCACTCTTTCCTGCTTATGCAGGGGGTCGGACTCGATGATCTATTAAGGTCCCTTCCGACCCTAGCATCTATGAATCTATGAATCTATGATCTTTCCATTTGATGCAGAGGATTTTCCAGAGATATCAATAGTAATGCCTCTCCAGGATCTTGAGATGACAATGGTAAGTCACATGTTTCACATTCATATGTGATGATGACTGCATTGTACATTCAAATCGTGTTGTCTTTTTGGAGATTAAAATAAATGAAAACATGCCAAAGCAGTTTCCTGAAGGAGGTGCTTTCACACTTGATCCTGTGCTGGATCTTTTCAGAAACATTTGCTCTCTGAGAAGGGTGGTTATTGAGGCAAGGGATGTGCTTGACTACCACCAGGGTCTTTCTCTCAATAGTAATTTGAGGAGGGGGTCATGTTCATAGGCTGGAGCAGGCTGATTGAGCAATTTAATTTTTTTGGTATTGAGAGAGAGTCCCAAAGTTCAGTAAACTTCTGCAGAGATTCAGTATAGTCTGGAGACTTTCCTCATTATGAACAAGGATGGCAAAGTCAGTGTATTGAAGATGGATGCTTGTTTTGAATACTTTGGTTTTTGAATGAAAATGTTCCAGGTGTGAAGGGGTCAAAGACTCGGGGGGCCGGGGCTAGGTGGAAGGCGGCGGAGTCCAGCCTAACTTCCGGGTGCGAAACCGGAAGTGGGCTCGGGAGCCTTCCCCTTTTCGGAACCCGGACAGATCCAGGTCGGGACCGGCCCGGAGGGATAAAAGGAGCCCCGCAACCCCAAACAGGAGGAAGGGAGAGGCTCTGACGGGAGCCGGCGGCGGCGGCGGAGCCGGCGGCAGCGGGGCCGACGGCAGCGGAGCCGGCGCCGGCGGCAGCGGGGCCGACGGCAGCGGAGCCGGCGCCGACGGCAGCGGAGCCGGCGCCGGTGGCAGCGGGGCCGGCGGCAGTGGGGCCGACGGCAGCGGGGCCGGCGCCGGCGGCAGCGGAGCCGGAGGGTCCTGGTAAGAGGAGCACCGATGGAAAGACCCTCCTCAGGCGGCTGCAAGCCATCTGGCCACTTGGCAGGACCTGCGGGGGTGGAGGTAAGCCCCAACGTGCCCACGGGGCGCGAGTGGCAGGCGGTAGGGGAACACTGACCCCAAGACTGCAGAAGACAGCGGCACCCGGCCCAAGCCGGGTACCGTAAGGACTCTTATAGGGTCCTGCAGGGGGAGGAAGGAACCCCACTGCGGGACTGGTGGACAGACTAAGGGGCCAAAGGTCCTCACCCGACCGGGGCCGAAGGCCATTGCGGGAGTGAGATAACCTCCGCCCCAGAGAAGCGGGCGCAGACATTTGGGTTGACATTACATTGCTTTGTTCCCTTTGGCCCTGTTACCTACCACAGGGGCTAGCACCCTGTAGGAAGCCACCCAGAGGGTGGCTAATCCTGGAGGACCGGGTGAGGGTGTAGGGGAGGAGGAGCCTTCAGGACCCCTGGACTCTAGAGCTGAGGGACCGCGTCCGGACTGCCCGCTTCCCCAGACGGGTGAACCGCCCCAAAATTCCATCAAGTCGTGGCAGGAGAGATTGGCGGAAGCGCGGTACGGACGGCAGATCCTCCCTCTTCTCCAGGGGCCATCTAGGGGATATGGGGGACCAACCCCAGGTAGTCCACCCCATCCCCCCACACAGGTTAAAAAGCCCTCCATCCATTTGGCATTCAGCATCAGTTGTGGAAGGGAGGTGGTCCTTAATGAGAACCAGGGTGATGGTCAAAAAGATGGAGAACAGAATTGGGGAGATGACATGTTTGTAGTACACCCAAAATATACAAGTCGTTTTGTGCTATAAAGTGTGTTCTGGTTTCATGTTGCCGTGTATCATGTTTGTGCTGTATATTGGGCTTCCTCTAGGACTGGAAGAAGACCCCCTCCCACCCTCTTCATTATGCCTAGACCACTGTCTTTTAAGTTTTTTCAACAGAACCTGTAAAACCAATGTAGTGATTGTGGCCAGATCCAGGAGCACTGACCACCCTTGAATTGATTGGTCTGCATTAGTAGTAGTCTGATGATGCTGTTTCTTGATTGGGATCTTGTGATGAGGTCACAAAAGTTATTTAAGGTTCAGGCCACCTGGACTGGGCAGGCTCTCTTTGTTTTTTCCCCTGGGTCCCTTCTGCATCTGGGAGGGGAAAATGCTGAATGCTTGCTGGAGTCTGAGGCCAGGTGGTACAGAGAATCAGGGTTTTGAGTCAAGTAGCCAAGTGGGGTTTGGACTGGAGGTCCAGGGCAGGAGCTGGTAGAAGACCCTCACAGCCACTCAGGCAGGAGCAGAGATAGGTGTTCCACAGCAGCTTGCAGATTTGCATCAATGGAAATCCAGGGCAGGAGCAGAGATTGGCACTGCCCAGAAGGTCAGTGGAGTTGCATCAACTCACTGAAGGGCACTTCACAATGCAGAAGGAAATGGTGCCCTTAGTGGACAGCAATGACAAGGGAAACGATGCACCCAAATTTCCAGGAACTAACCTCTTTTGGGTTGGGACTCCCCCACTATTGGACTGCTAAGCCTGGGGTCAAAGGCTCCCCAATAGGGGTAGGGGTGATGCAGGTTATACTTTGAACTGGGACACTGTTTTGTTTTTTCTTGACCACATGTTATGTTCTGGTGTTTGCCTTTGTAATAAATCAGGGGGTTGTGTTCATACTGCTTGGGAGGGTGGGGTTGTTGGTTTTTTTGGACATGTTAGTGATTCATTTAGTGTTTCCCAGGTGGTCTGGGCAGGGCCTCAAGCCAAGGTGAAATATATTTATTACCTTAAAATTGAACCTGGCCCTTGTTGTTGCTGACAGGTGCTTAGCAGAAAGGTTACATTCTCTTGCTTGACTCCAGTTTGGATGACAAATGGATCCTTGACCAATATGCTACAAAGAACAGTCACAGTCATTTGGTTGTAGAGAAGCCTCAGGACATTGATGTATTTTTCATGGCATCCAAATCTGGCCAGTACTTTCCACAAGGCTTCATGATTGTTGGAATCAAAGACCTTAGTAAGGTCAGTGAAGACCATATACAGGTCCTGATGTTGTTCCTGACACTTTTCTTGGACATGACAGGCAACAAAGATCATGTCATTTGCCCCAAAGGGTAGTTTGAAACCACACTGAGATTTAGCAGGACTTCCTCAGCAAGAGGTACAAGACAGTTCAGGAAGATGGAACAAAAATGGTGAGGGGGCTAGGGGACATGACTTATGAGGAAAGACTGAGGGAACTTGGCCTATTTAGTCTAGAGAAGAGGAGACTGAAAGGGAACTTAATAACAGCCTTCAACTACCTGAAGGGGGGTTCCAAAGAAGATGCAGCTACACTGTTCTCAGTGGTGGCAGATGACAGAAAGAGGAGCAATGGTCTCAAGTTGCAGCCACGGAAGTTTAGGTTAGATATTAGGAAGAATTTTCTCACTAGGTGGTTAGTAAAACACTGGAACAGGTTACCCAAAGAGGTGGGGGAAACTCCATCCTTGGGGGTTTTCAAAACCCAGCTAGACAAAGCTTTGACTGGGATGATCTAGTTGGGGATGGTCCTGCTTTGAGCAGGGGATTGGATTAGATGACCTGCTGAGGCCCGTTGCAACCCTAACTTTCCATGATTCTATGATGTGGGCAAAGATTGTCCCTACTGTGGAAAGAAGGGCAATACCTTGATAATTCCCACTGTACCTGTCTGGTCTCGTATAGGCACTCTCTAGCGACCTTGGAGCGCACGCCCAGCTCTGGCTGCAGGGTGCGTCCCTGGGACTTGTGCGTTGGGTCATATTCACCCCGGAGAGAGGCCCCGAAACTCACCTGCCATGACTTGATCTTCTTTTCTTCAGTGATGGGGCTCTCGCTCACAGAACCTCACAGACTGGGTGCTACCCTTTGTGGGCATTCTTGGGGCTCCACCTTCCCTACACCCCAGCCATAGGCCGCCCTCAGGACAAACAGTTGATGGACTGTTGGCCTGTTCCCTTGGTGTTTGCTTCTGCTTTCATCGCTACTTGCCCATCCCTTGATGCCTCTTTACCCCAGGTGACTATGGGGTGCAGGACCGTCCTTGCCTTAGCATCTGCTTTCCTCTTTGAGGCATCACAATGCACTGCGTTGACTCCGTTCTTTCTCTTGACCCAGGAGGGGGACTTGGAGATGCCTTCCCTGGTCCAGGCTCTGTACGTCTTTCAAAATGATAAAATAAGAGAAAAGAGAAGAAAAGAACAGTTGGGGTATGGGCCTCAGCCCGCCCCACTCACAGAACCAGCATCTGTGGTTCTCAGGATCCCTTGACACCTTCCTCCTTGACCTGGCTGCTCTGCTGAGCTGGGTGGGTATTCCTTTTAAGGGAGCTAGGACCCTTCCTGTGGGTCCCCACCTGGCCCCCTGCCAAGCTGACAACTCTGGTACTGCGCAGCCCAGGGAGTAGCTTCACCTTCTGGCTTCAGCTTGGCTGCCCCATCCCTGTTTCTCTGCTGCTGGTTTTTAAATCAGCTTGGAGGCAGGTTTTGATGATGTCATCTACTGACGCCACTCCCAGCCAAAAATAAAAGTGGCTGATGAACGATGCCGGTGACTCTTCTCAGTGAGGTTCAGCTTTTCCTAAAAATGGCTTTTTGTTCCTTCCTTCCAGTAGCTCAGCCCTGCCTCAGGCCCCACCATGAGAGGGTGCTTTGGGGCCTCCATTTGTGTCCCCCTCACACCCTGTCCTCATCAAAAAGCTGGGAGACTGTGGTGTCGATGCCCACACAGTCAAATGGGTCACCAACTGGTTGGAGGGCTGCACCCAGAGGGTGGTAGTGGATGGGTTCTTCTCGACCTGGAAGGACGTGGGCAGTGGGGTTCCGCAGGGCTCGGTCCTCGGGCCCGCACTGTTCAACATCTTCATCAGTGACTTGGATGAGGGGGTAGAAAGCACCCTGTTCAAGTTTGCTGATGACACTAAGATGTGGGGGGATGTGGGTGCACTAGAAGGGTGCAATAGGCTACAAGCTGACCTTGACAGGTTGCAACGGTGGGCGGATGAGAATAGGATGGGGTTTAACACTGATAAGTGCAAGGTGTTGCACATGGGGAGGAAGAACCGGCACCACACTTACAGGTTGGGGAACTCCCCTCTTGCCAGCACGGAGACGGAAAAGGATCTTGGAGTTGTCATTGACTCCACGATGAACATGGGCCGGCAGTGTGGGGAGGCAGTCAAGAAGGCCAACCGTACCCTGTAATGCATCCACAGATGCATCTCGAGCAGGTCCAGGGAGGTGATCCTCCCCCTCTATGCGGCACTGGTCAGGCCGCAGCTGGAGTACTGCGTCCAGTTCTGGGCGCCACACTTCAAGAGGGACGTGGACAATATGGAAAGAGTTCAGAGGAGGGCCACTTGTATGATCAGGGGTCAGCAGGGCAGGCCTTATGAGGAGAGGCTACGGGACCTGAACCTGTTTAGCCTCCACAAGAGAAGGTTAAGGGGGGACCTTGTGGCCTGCTACAAACTGGTCAGGGGGGATCAGCAGGTATTGGGGGAGTCCCTGTTCCCCCGTGCGCTGCCAGGAGTGACCAGGAATAACGGTCACAAGCTGGCGGAGGGTAAGTTTAGATTAGATATTAGGAGGCGCTACTTCACAGTCAGGGCGGCTAGGGCCTGAAACCGGCTTCCACGGGAAGTGGTGCAGGCTCCTAGCCTGGGGATTTTTAAAAGGAAGTTAGATGAGCACCTTGCCGGGGTCATCTGACCCCGGTGCTCTTTCCTGCCAAGGCAGGAGGTCGGACTAGATGATCTACCTAGGTCCCTTCCGACTCTAGCTACTATGAAACTATGAAACCCATACATAGACATCTCCTTTCTTAAAGATAGTAACAATGTTGGCATTCTCCAGGTCCCCAGGGATCTCTTCACTGTTCTAAATTCAAAGAATAAATTAATGGAGTCTCAGTACAAGTTTCTCAATGCCAGGCTTACAGATTCCAGCAAGTATGCCATCTGGTCCATTTGACTTGTTGGTCTTGGTTTCCTTAATGGTACACCAGACTTCTTCAAGAAGAGGAGGGTTGGTGAGGGGATCCCTTTCAGGGTTTTGGGGGATGGACTCGATGGAGGCATCCATTAGAGTTGACTCATGGTACAGGAGTCCCTCAAAGTCTTCTTTCCATCTACCTTGGATAGATTCATTGCCTTTGAGGAGTATGAAACCATCATGCAATCACAGGAAAGTAGGACTGTGGGAGGTTGGATAGTAGATGAATTTTGCTGACTTGAAGAAACTATGCATGTCATATTTGTCTTCATAGAGCAGAATACCTTGTCACTATTTTTTGATTTCCTGGATCTTTCTTTGAACTTCAGCTTTGAGGAGGTGATATGTCTCCTTCTTTTGCTGAGATGACATGCCATCTTGCTGCACAGAATGTCCTCTTCTCTTCTAGTTGAGGAGGGCTTGGCTATACCACCCATCAACACTGGGACTGGTTGGATGAGATCAACATCAAAGCTCTCCTCAACCAGAAGGGAAGGGGTCATTTCATACTCCTCAAAGACAATTCATCTATCCAAGACATCCAGTCTATCGTGGTCTCTAACAATAACATAGTTAAGGAGATGCCAGTGCTTAGAGTGAGTGGTTCTTTTATTTATCACTCTGAAGATGGTGTTCATGATGACAAGACTATGCTCTGTGCATTTTCTCAGAAGGATGCCATTTGAGTTGGCTTTCCTTACTCTTGTTCCCAATGGTACCACTCCAGAGTTCCAGGTAACACCCAACTCTGGCATGAAGTCATCAAGAAGAATGATCTTGTCCTAGTTGGGAGTATTAGTCAGAACATGGTCATGATTGGAGTAGAATTGTTTTTTGACATCATCACCAGTACCAAATGTCAGATCATATGTACTGATGGCAGTGACATAGTGGTTGTTGCTGAGCCTAAGGCAGAAGGTCACAAGATGTTCATTGGTGCCTATGGTGACCTCTATACATTGACTAATGAGCTGATTCTTGCTGGCAAAACCAACATTGTGAATGATTTCTATTCTGGGCTGGTTTTCCCTTCCAGAAGAATGTGTAGCTGACTAGGTTTGGGGTACCTTTTATAGCCCCTTCCCTATGTGGATTGTGTAGAGGAGATCCTGAATAGGACTGCTTGGTCATGGTATCAGTTCTCAAATCTCACTCCTGTCTCAACCGAGGTGCAAGATGACCATCAAGCTACTGCTGCAGGCAAGTTTGGATTCACTGGTTCTGTTTCCATTACCACTGTTCCATTCCTGCAGTGCTTTTGGAGGTTGGTACAGGACAGTTTCCTGTTGTAGAAGCCTGCATATCACTTTGTTTAATGTGACGATGCCGATGCATAGAAACAACATGATCTTGACAAGGAGGAGGTCTGGACCCAGTAGCAAGGGAGAATCCTAGATGACAGGAGATCTTAATTTTGCTGCAGCCTTCTTCTGTCTTTACAGCCATTGAGATTCTGACATCATCTTTGACCTGATCCACTATTGAGAACTTGATGGCACTGCAATTTGTCTGAAACCTCCCCTCAGCCCTCTTTTCCATAGGTAACTCTGCCAGGAGTGCAAGACTCTGGTTGACATAGCTTGGAGGATCACTGGGGCACACAAACCTCTTCACCACTACAAGGTCTTGGTCCATGGAGAGATGCCTCTCAGGCTTCAGTAATCACTAGATAGGTTTCTTATGGAGTTTAATAAAATGTTATGCTTCTGGTTGTAAGCAAAGGAGACTTCAGGGAACTGTTCTCTCTGCAGCCTTACATAATTGACTAAGCATATGTCGCAGCCCGATACTAGTTGGCCGGATCTGAGAGAAGGTTCTAGAGATTTCTGTGTTAGATCATGGAGGGGTGGTTACAAATAACAATAAAACAATAACAATAAAACATGAAATGTGACTATAACATACAGTAACACCACAAACATAAACATTTATCAATGGCACTTATTGGTCAGAGCCAGTTGCCAAGTGTGTGCACTTTCTGTACAATTAGGCTTTGCTAGCCTCTCACAAGTCAGGCGTCCCTGAGTTTGTGATCTGACTCTGGCCGGTGAGGTGTGGTCCAGTATGATCCTTGTCGCGACCTCAGTCTCTGACTGATTGAGTTGAAGATGATGGTCCCAGTGTCGATCTCGAACTTCTCCACCGCTGTTTGGGCGTGCTGAAACTTTATACTGTTGGATGAGCCACTCAATCTTAGGTTTTGAATCATGCCATTATTTGGAAGATGCCATCCCTTATGGATACAAGCCTCAGAAAGCGCGCATCATCGCTTGTGAGAAAATGCATAGTCATTTACCTGCAAGACTGAGCTATGGAAATTCCCATGGAAATTCCCCAAACCCCACTGGGAATCCACCCACAAGCATACATTTTTGGAACAAAAGAGGAGTTCTGAAGAAACTTTCTACATTAAATAGTGTGGAAGGCAGAACACTGGACTTTGGATTGATGCTCTGCCTTAATATAATAAATCCTATGATCCTATTATAGTTACAGATTTAGGTCTTAGTTGTGTATTCCTTTCCAGGGAGTGATATTCTGTTGAAATCAGTTGAGAGAGTGATACAGACAAGCTAAAGCATCCAGTTTTAACTTCTGGCTTTATTTTAATAACTTTTAAAACAAGATGAGAGTTCTGTTTAGTATAATCAATGGTTGATTTATTCCTTGCACCAGTTTTCATTTGCTCTCATTCTGCCAACCTTAAGCGATAGAGAATTTTGGGGGTTTCATTGTTTTAAGTTTGTTTTCCAAGCAATCCTGTTTTTATTTTAGATTTTAAAGCTACTAACAACTGTATCAGGAAATCAGAGGCTCCCGTTAATTTAAGGGGAAAATGCAGCAGAGCCACCTTGAGGTGTGAGCAGAAGCTAGCTGCACTGCAATAAGGAGCCAAGTGGAGGATCTCTGGGCAACCAGGAGGTAAAGGGTGCAGACAGCTGGACAGTCTGCAGCAGAGGAGGGTTAGGCTGGCCGTTAGGCAAAATGGGAAACCTCTGCATGTGGTTGGGAAGCCACATGACTGAAGGGGTAGTATGTTGAGACATATAAGCCCAGTGCCTGAAGCAAAGTAGGCTGTCTGGCCTTGAATGCTGTAGGGAGAGGCATGGGCAACTGGTGCTGCTTTAGTCTGGGGGGGGGCACATGTCCCCCTGTGGCCAGTCCTACCGTCTGAGGGGGGAGGTGTCCCCTGTGACCGATCCTGCCAACTGGGGGGGAATGTCCCTGTAAGGCTGATCTTGCTACCGGGGGGTGTCCCCATGGCTGATCCCTGTGCTGATCGCTACACCCACTTCTGGGAATGGCTGTGGCTGTGGCTGTGGCTGTGGCTGTGGCTGTGGCTGCTTCTGGGAGCAGCTGCAGCAATAGGCCAGTGCTTGCGGGGGGAGGGCAGCGGCACTTCCGCCTGCCCCCCGCCCATTGCCTGAGCAGTGAGCGTGGCTGGTCAGGGGGTACACCGGTGCTCTCAGGGGGTTCATGTGCACCCCTGTGCACCCCCTATGCATTGCCACTGGGGAGAGAAGCTGCAGGAAGCAGGCCTAAGCATACCTAAGAGAGAGCTAAGAGGGAAAAGTGGCTTGGTGTGGCATTGACCCATATGGGAGTGAATCTTAGTTGGGAAATGGTTTGCTTGTATTTATGTGGTGTTTAAGTTTGAAACTATGCCACTGAATTGTGACTATGGGGGTGGCATGGAGGTGATGGGTGCCAGAGGGGCACCCAGCATACATCCCAGAAAAGGTCGGGATCCCAGGGGTCTGGGAAGAGTGAAAGCAGCTCTGCTTGGGTCAGGGACTCCATGGCACTATCATAGAGAGGAGGTAAGGGGCCTGGAGCATGAGAGTGCAGGACAGGGCTAGAGGTCCAGAGCGTAAAATAGGTCCAGGGCAAGCAAGTGTGAGAGGACTGGGACCCAGGAGCTCAGGTATGGGGTAGCAGACTTGGGATGAGGGGCTCAGTCAGAGTAAAAGGGTGAAGACCAGGAAGGCCAAAACCCAAATAAAGTTTTGAGGCCTGAGGGAACAAGGGCTGTGTTGGGCCCAGGAGCCCCCTCTGAACAGATACTGAAAAAAACCTGTGAGGCATGGGCATGGCTATAGGGGTGGCAGTTGGCTATGATTATAGCCCATAAGGCAGCTTGTGCCCTGAGGCACTGGTAGGGCCAGGAAGGCCATAATTTAATGCCTGAGGGGCATGATTGGTGGTAGTCGGGAAGAAGAAGTAATAGCAAACTGAGGTGAACTGAAGCTCACTTGGCCACTCTGGGGCAGTCTCCCTAAGCACTATGAGATCCACTGAAGGTAGCAGGTGAGGTAGAAAAGAGAGGGTACCCTGAGCAGCCAAAATCTGTCAGGAATACTTTGTCTACTGGGGGGCATTAGTGCTGGCCTTTGGGTCAGGTCCTGCTACAGTATTTAAAAGATCATTTTGAGGGCAAATGTTGCCAACCCCTGGGTATAAATCATTGAAATAAGGGGGACAAATTCCAAATTTTTAAAATATCTGCAACTGTTTCTACAGGACACAATTCTTTTGGGTTGGTTTCTCAAGTTTCTCTAGCCTACCAAATTAGAAACTATAGAAAATACTAAGGGTGAAAAAATTGATTGGTCCCTGTTTTTATTGTTTCTACTTAGTGTAGAATTTTTGTTCCCAAGTCTATTTTCTGAAGGTGTTCTGCAGATTTTCTTTGAGCACAAGGATTGTGGGATAAGAAACTAAACAGAGACACTGATTTTTGCAGTTTATTACAATCTACCTGTGATTCCTGGTAATCTCTCTACACACCAGAGGTGACAATGACCCTCTTAACTCTTGAATGGTATTTCTCTTACATTGATCAAATTATCCTTTTCCCTGAAATTATGCTTGTCTTATGTAAGATAATGTCCCTTTGCTGCCTTTTTCTGGTCCTCCTCCATTTCTTTAAGCAGAATGTATTTTTAAATGAAGATTTACACACATGCCATTGTTCTAACTGCTACTTAATTCAAACCTATGCCTGCTGCTTTCCCAAAACTGAGAACAGGTACCTGCTGTCCTAAAGCTTGTTTAAGATCTCTTCCAACTCTACAGCTGGTTCAGTGTAAGATATCATCCACACAAAAATCCTTGTCTTGCATATTCCCTGGACCATCATGACTACAACATCAGTTTAACACTACTCCAAATTAGGCAAGGATTATTTTTGGATTAAATTAAATCATACCTGTTGTGATTTTGCTGCTGTCTTCCCTGGTAGAAATGATCCATGATCCAGCATAATTCCTTACATATTTCATAATCTATGAAAAATGGAAAAGTGTTAGGTTGGTCTATATGGAAGCCATCTGAAGCACTGTATATCATTCATATTATATGAGGGGCCGCGACTATGATATGACGGTCGACGTGCTCATTGTGGGAATGCTCGGAGCCTGGGACCCCAGCAACAAGAGCGTCCTGTGTTTCTGCTGCATCTCCTGCCACTACATCAAGCTGATGCACTGCCTCATGGTGCCCGACACCATCCTTTGGTCCCGCGACATCTACGTGGAACACATCATGGGCCACCACCAGTACTCTGACCCCACCAGACAAGGCACCACCGGACCAGACCTGGAGGGGACCGCCTGAACCGCACCTCCCCCTCCATGCCAGGTGGACCTTCACTACACTCCGTGAGGATTCTTCTACCACAGACGACCCCAATCCACCCAAAGAGGACCCCCGCGATGAGACTCTATATGGACTAAGGCACTTCCTCCAAATCACTTCCTCCACCATTGAGGACCAGTGTAACAGGTTTGTGTGCATCTATCTCCTGTCTCTCTCAGCGTCGCAAACCCCCTCCCTCCCCTTCCCCCTGTCCCCCACCCCCGGGCTTAGTTGGCTAACATTGTATCTCCTGTAACCTAGTTGCGCTTCCCTCCTCATCCCCATCCCTCTATTAGTCCCTTGCTTGGGCGATCTGTATTTCCCTATCAGCTTTGTCATCTTTTTTTCTGAATTCCCAATCCTAAACATCTACTAATAAAAGTCAATCTGTTCTATAAGTCCTAGCTCCATTCACTATAAAGCCATGTTGTTGATTAGATTGCTGCCCTTGTTCCCTCAGTTTTGATGTGAGACCTAGTTATTAGCCCTGCAATAACTGTTTGTTTCAACATCCATTTCACCACTTTTCAGGGACAGTGTATCGTTTTATCAATTTGTTTAGTTTCAAAGCACTGTCTCATTTTGTTTTGTTGAAACTGTTTTTCTGTTTTGATGCATTTTGACGTTTTGCCCATAGCCTATAATGGGGAATCATGAAAATGCCTAAAACTTGTAATTTCCTGCCTGATTTGGATGAAAATTGCAAGGATGGTAGCCCCTTCTAAGGGCATGAAGCCTACCAAGTTTCAAGGAGATAAGTGCAGAGGGGTCCAGGAAACTGCACCTCAAACTGGTTAAAGCACAACTCCTGACACTTGGTGGCAGTGGCAGCCTCCTCTCATCCAGTGAACAGATCCAGGGACCCTCACCCATGGGAGGGATGTGGGGCTGTGCTGGACTCCTCCCATGGGTGAGGGTCCCCAGATTGGTGTGCTGGTTGATAGGAGACTGCTGCTGCCGCCTGGGATCAGTGCAGGGTGCGGCCTGTGCCCAGTGCCAGGGAAGATTGCTGCTGCTGCCATCTCAGGTGGCAGCAGCAGCCTCCCATCATCCAGCATGCAGATCCTGGGGCTTGCACCCTGAGGAGGAGTCTGGCATACCCCAGCAGCCCTCCTGGGGGTGCAAGCCTGTGGATCTGTGCCCTGGATGAGAGGAGGCTGCCTCTGCCACCTGGGACTGGTGCTGGTCACAGACCACACCCAGCAACTCGGAAGATTGCTGCTGCCAGCATCCCAGGTGACAGCCTCCTGTCATCCAGGGCATAGATCCAGGGACTCACACCCCTGGGAGGAGTCTGGCACAGCCTGGCAGACCTTCCAGAGGTGTGAGCTCCTGGATCTGTGACCTGGATGACAGGAGCATGCTTCTGCCATGTGGGACAAGTGCTGGGCATAGGCTGCGCCCAGCACCGGGGAAGTTTTCTGCTGCTGCTGGTCCCAGGTGGCAGCAGCAGCCTCCTGTCATCTGGCACACATATTCAGGGTCTTCCTCAGACTCCTCCTGGGGGTGTGAGCCCCTGGATGTGTGTGGGATGGGAGGAGGCTGCTGATGGGAGGAGGCTCTTCCATGGGAGTAGCTTGTGCCTAGTGCCAGGGAAGATTGCTGCTGCCACTGTCCCAGGTGGTAATGGCAACCTCCTCTCACCTGGCACACATATCCGGGGACTTGCACCACTGGGAGGAGTCCATCACAGCCCTGCAGCCTTCCTGAGGATGTGAGCCCCCAGATGAGAGGAGGCTGCCTCTGCCACCTGGGACCAGTGCTGGGCGCGGCCCTTGCCAAGTGCCTCGGAAGATTGCTGCTGCTGCTATCCCATTACTGCTGCCTCCTGTCATCTGGTGCACAAATCCAGGGGCTTGCACCCCCAGGAGGAGTCTGGCACAACCCAGCAGCCCTCCCAGGGGTGCGAGCCCCTGGATCTGCACCCTGGATGAGAGGAGGCTGCCTTTGTCACCTGGGACCGGCACCGGGGAAGATTTCTGCTGCCACTGATCCCAGGCAGCCGCTTCTCATCCAGTGTACACATCCGGGGCCTTGTACCCCCCAGTAGGAGTCTAGCACAGCCCAGCATCCCCCCTGGGTGTGCGAGCCCCTGGATCTGCACCCCAGATGAGAGGAGGCTGCCTCTGCCACCTGGGACTGGCGCTGGGAGCAGCCCGCACCCAGTGCTGGGGAAGATTGCTGTTGCCGCTAGTCCCAAGTGGCAGCAGGAACCTCCTGTCATCTGGTACGCAGATCTGGGGGCTCACACCCCCAGGAAGAGTCTAGTACAACTCCACATCCCTCCCAGGGCTGCAGGCCACTGGATCTGCATGCTGGATGACAGGATTCTGCTGCTGCCGCCTGGGACCAGCGCTGAAGCCAAGTAAGCCCGGCTTTGAAACTTTCAAAATGTTTTGAGTGCCCTCATTTTGTTTCAAAGCTGTTTCGAAGCCTTTTCCTTCATTTCAATTTTGATGTTTCGAGCTCAAAACACCTTGAAGCAACTTTAAAACTAAACACCCGGTGAAATTTCACACAGCTCTAGTGGCTAGGATCCACTTTCTGCTTGTGTGTATGTGTGTGTGTGGAGGGGGAGAGCTGGAAGTGGTGCACCCTGGGATATGCTGGAGGACTGAAAATTGCTTGTTTAATTTCCATGATACAGACTGAACTTACTGTAACAGGAGTTAGGTAGTATGGCTTGGAGTTAACTCTGGTCTGAAGTGGTGCAACTCTGAGATGTTCAGAGGGCATTTAACACAAGATAATGAGCTTCAGCATGTAGACACTTGCATTTTAAGTGTCCTTAGTATGGTCTAAGTGTACCATGTAACTTCACCCTTAAGGAATATAAAGTAGAGATGAAAGAACTGGTCCTAGATGTAAAAAAGTCTATGCAGATAATATGATGCTATAGTTTCACGCTCCTGATGCTTGGAAATAACTCTCTAGATAGAATAACCCAGGAATTGTACACATTGAACACATTCTTTTAATGCTCATGTCAGACTTCATTAGCTCATGACATAGAAAGCCAGATCAGTTCCTACAATATTTATAAGCAACTGCTGCCATAAGAAAGATAATATTGACACAGCTTTTCAATTGTGTAAGAATCGGAGGTATTTATTACACACTTCCATCCTTCATTTTTGTCTTGTATACAAAATGCTGACTGAGCCATTTTAAAAGCTAATTATGTAACAGGGATTTCAGTAAATAGCACTGAAGTACTTAAAATGGATACGAACGTTTAAAAACTCTTGATGTGACAGCTGCAGTAATAATCTTCATTGTTAAATGTAGCTAGACTTTCATCTGTCATATATCCTCAAAGATGCCTGTTTAGTTTTTCAAACGCTTTGTTCCTTTCATGACCTTGCGACAATATTTATTTATTACATGCTTTTAGCACTCAGGGACTGTACAATAAAACCACATGCTCTTGAGTACATATTTTGTATGCATAGTTTAATAGAATGATTTCCTACTGGGAAAGTTAAACAGCTTTTCGTTTTTTCCTCTTTTCTTTTTCTTACCTGAAATATGATGGACCACAGGCTTCCTGAATGCTACTGTGTCAAATTAAGTCTGACCTTTCCTAATTAGGATTCCAATCAGTTGGAAACTGTGGAAAATAGGTAGTACTTGTGCCTTAACTCTAGATTTGAAGTTCCATGCCTTTCAGCATGTCTCTAAGGATATTTTCTGTCACAATATACTGGTTTGGCTCAGGAGGACTCGTGGACAGTCTGACTTTTCTGAATGTTGCACTTTGTCTATTGTCAGTAATCAGTAGGGTGACTTTCTACAATTTAACTCCTTTCTCCCCAGTACAGTCACAAGGATCTAACTCTAGTTTCTCATTGAAGTATGTGGGATTTATGTATCTAACATTAATATTCACGCTGTGCTAAAATAATTAGCTTTGCATATAATGGATGATCGTGGGGTAAACATTGACTAACAAGTCCTATATATATTTCACTTAATTATATACGGGTGAAGAAACAACTGCATGGTCTCCAATTTAAAAGTCAGTCATTATTCAAATGTAAAACATACTGATGACTACAGTGATGCACTGCGGTATCCCGGATACCACTGTGAGTAACACTGACTCTATCCTACTGTTCAAAATATGCCTAATTATGTTTCTTTGGTATAAGTGTTTTGGTGTCTGATCTCATGTATACTGGTATTGACTCTGATTTTACAGTAGGATCCAGTGCCATTGTATATTTGTAGAACAGCCAAGACACTGAGGCCACATATAAATGTGCCTATCACTGGAACTTTTCTAGTGAAAATCGGAAACTGAGTTAATATCTTAAAGATATTCTCCATACTCAGCACAAAGTGGTTAAACTATATAGACTGATACTGGACTAAAAGTGTAGGGTGCGGAGATGATTCTTAATCAGACTTACTTGAAAAAAATGTAACAGTGTAATGTAAAAATAAGTATTATTTTTTGGCATATTTTTGGTATATACTTGGCCCAATAAAATTTAATATTTTTTCAGATGCTGCTAGATAAAATAACACTGTCTTGCTTACAGGAACACTGATCAGCTAATGACAATTGTTTTTATCAGGTAATGATTCTAACTTGTGTTTTAATTTAACTTGTCATTTGCTGTCCTGCTAGGATGGCTTTGGTAAATACAGTTTCCATCAATCATAATGAATTAGAATTGACTCTCTCTTCCTCCTGACTCTGCATGCTGATTTTTGATAACAATCGGTTGTTAATTTTTTAACTTGAATTAACAAAGGCTTTGTCCTATTCCTGGTGGACCCATTGGGAGTTCTAGTGCAAGCAGGAACAGGTCCAATACCCTTGGTCCAAAAATAATAACACAACAGGTACTTGTGGGCTGATTAAGATGGAAGCAGCAAAAAAGAAAAACCTAGTTAATCCTTTGAAAATACCTGATGTGAAATTGTGCCCTCTATTGAAATCAATAGGTGGTTAGTCATTAGCTTAAATGGATTTCATCCATTGCTGGCAATGATGTTTGAGCTTAGAGATAAAAGAACAAGAAGACTGCAGTGTAGTACATTCTGTGGAAACCTACTAATTGCAGTACAATAGGGTACATACCGCTATTGCATTAAGATCATCCTAACCAGGGTTAGGTTGGCCTCAATGCCCAATCATACAGGCCTGCAAAAGGTTTAAATTGGCCGAAAAAGGGCTGGCCCAATTTAAGTCAGTTCACCTAAACAGACTGAGATTGGGTTAACTGGATCTAAGACAGGGTTAACCTGATCTTGCTAATATCTGTATGCATTTGCAGCATAGCCTGGGAGATGCTTGCTCTAGCCTGGGCTGTACTAGTCCCACCCCTCTGACCCTGATGGGACTGACCCCCAGTTTCTACCCCCTGCCCTGACTGGAAAATTTCCCTCCTCCCCATGGATATGCTAACCCACCCTGATCCTGTGGCAGGAAGCCACCTATGTTCTTCCCAAAATCTCTGCTCTGTGACAATTTGATTAGGATGGGCCCAGATTTACCCTATCTCTTTAGGTAACCTGAGCTGGATACATTCCTGAGGGAGGGAGAAACCTGTTCCCTCTGCCTATGTGACTGGTATCAGCTACCAGGTGAGGGGGCATCTACCTGGTGGGCTAGAGTCTGCCCGGCAACTAGTGATGTATTTCAAATTGGTTGGCCGACAGCCAACAGGTGCTGGCCTCCATTGGACCAGGTGAATGAGGTCACGGGGACTATAAAAGTTAAGAATGCCCAGGAGGAGGGGGCAGCAGCCATGCGGGGGACTCGGAACTAGAAAGGAGTTATACCATCTGGAACTGGCTCTCTCCCCCATAGCTCATGAGCGAGGAATGGCCTGCCTCCAGAGGGAATCTCCAACAGCCTTGGGATGATGCTTGTGAGTGAGCTAATTGAGATCTGATTAGATACATAGCTGGCAGTAACTCAGATGCGTGATCAAAAGGCTACCTCAGCCAAACTGCTTTGCTCTATGGGATTTCTATGATATTGCTCTATCTTGTACCCTATTTTCACCCTACCCCCTGTAATCAACAAAGTTCTCCTTTGTGATCGGTGTAGGAGACTTATTGAGGGGTGTGTCTAAATTATGCCTAAGAGGCTCCTTAGGTCTGCGGACTAAGGAAGACTCCTTTTTTGGCCCCCGATTTAGGAAAGTGCCCCAAGTGCCTGTACTGGGTCGAGTACCTGTAGGACTATTAGGCCTGTGTTTCCCCAAGGACACAGGGCCAAGATGGTCCCTTCTCAGGGTGGTGGCAGCTTATGTTACCCCCAGGCTAGTGAGTGTGCTCCAGGAAAGGGGTCGGCCAGATGCGAGGCACCCCTAGGGAGGCACTCGGAGCTGGGAAGGTGCTCCGGCACAGTGAGGTGAGTGGCTCAATGCAGGAGCGCCCCCTACTGGCCTGATACAGATCCCACCCACCCTGAGTCATTTGCACCATTTCCCCCACATGGCTCCCAGGAGTGACAAACGGCTGCATGTGCTGGTAGTGTCTAGAAGGGCTAGGCAAGCAAGATTGTGCTCTGCAGTTTTTCCACCAGTAAGAAGCAGCTTCTGACTGCCAACTAAATGAACAGTAATACAAGGAAGAAAATTTTTTTTTTTAGATGGGGAACTGAGGCACAGAGAAATGAAAGAACTCTCAAGAGTCAGGAACTGAGCTTTTGATTCTCAATCCAGAGTTTTGTTCTTTTTTAGGGATGTCACTTTATCAGTGTGAAGTGTGATTTTTTTTTTCCCCTTCCCACCTTAATAAATCTTTCCCAGTAATAGTTAATTCAAGTGGAGCCCACTCTGAGATAGACTAATGAAACCATAGGTAATGCTGATGACTGAGAAAAAAATAATGACATGAAACAATTCTTGCTACCATCTTGGAGACAGTGATAACTAAAAAATATTTTGACTGTTTGATACTAGCTTCCTAGTAGGATTTGCTGTTTAATAGATAATTGTATTCAGGTCTGCTGGAACACACTGGCATCAACTAGGTCTCAGAACTGGAGAGCACCTGCAGCTATGTACTTGACTTACTCTCCCATTATACTTTTAAGATTCATAAAGCTAGTTTTTACAAGATTTTTCTCACTGTAATTTAGGAAGTACTATATATTAGTGAGAATAAATGAGTGAATTCCTAGAGAAATTACCCAAGCACAATGGGTGCCACTTGTATACATACATATCTATATAGAATACATATAAATATGATATATTTATCACTAGAATCTTTCTTTTTGCTGCTCCTTTCACAACCTTTACCCAAATTGATCCATTCCCTTAACCCTCTATATCTGCCATGTTCACTGTCACATGTTAACTCTATTGTGCCACTGAAACTCATTTTCCTGTTTTGATCCTAATTTTGAACCTGAATCCAGTCACTATAGGTATGAGCTATATTTTGAATTGCTGAATGTGCTATGCTCAAATGGGTCCAAAATTAACACAATTTACCGTTTCTTAATCTTTCAGACTCAGCAAGGTATGTCTCCATAATATTACAGACGAACAATATTTTCAGCAATTACTTTTAAATTAAACTTATTATTGTTAGTGAATTTAAAAACACTTTCCTCATATACTTGCTGTTGTATTGTTATAATTGTGATGGAAAAGAACAGAAACATTTTTAAAGCTGTAGAACCATAACACATAATTGTCCACTGATTTCAGTATGGGACTGTACTTAAAAAATGGCAATACACAGTGAGCAGTTTGAGCTGAACTGTACATCTTTAAAAGAAAATACATAGAAAATAAAATGTAAAGAAAACATGGCTGCTTGAAACTGTCATAGCTACCAGTATACAAGGCAAGGATTTTTAAATCTCCATCAGCCATAACAGGTTAGTTCTGATAAATTCTGGTATACATTTTTATTTGCCTTTGTCTTGTTGGTAGATTATTTTTTTCCCTGTATTTTAATATAAAACACAAAATATGATCAGGTAACCATCTTCATGGGGGTAGCATCAGAAGACCCATTCTTATTTGTAATAGACAATAATATTTCAATAAACCCTATAAAAAGCCTTGGAATGAAAGTAAAGGATGAGTTCAACTAGTTTCCATTGCGTAGAGAAATGATGTCTATTATTTTGTATTAAACCTTCTTTTTCTTAAAAAGAAGAGAGGATATACTTACACTGCAGCTTTCCCAATTTTTCTCTGGAACAGTATCAACATACACCAATAAGTATGGTCACTAATTTAGCCGACAGTTCAAACCTTGTGTAGTTCTATGTAAAAAAAAAAAAAAAAAAAGGATTACACAAACACATACAGTTAGTAACATTCTTGAAATATAGTTTCACATATGCTTAGTATGAAAAGAAAATGAGTTGGTGTATGAATGAAACTCTTTCATGAGTCAGGGTCAGTTGGTGTTACTGCTCCCTTGTTAGGTATATCCCCATCCCTGGGCCTTTGTATTTCTACCCTGCAGATCTTTTACAGATGGAGGACCTAGTTGCCATGGATCAGGGTCAAGGTCCATCAACTAACCTTCTTGTTTTTTCCATTCTTTAAAGAGGTTCACAGGGTACACTTTCTGCTCTTGCTTCTATCCAGGTTGCACTATTTAATATTCAATTGGCCCTACCTTTTGCAATACCTCATATGGTCCTTGCCACTGGGTCAGTAGATTGCTGTTGTTACTCAGCATAAAAGTAATACCTTCTCCTCAGCAGGTGGGCAAGGATAAGACAGGGGCCATCTATTAAAAAGATTCTTCTGGCCAGGGATCTACAAGGAGGTAGAGAGGTTTTGTGAAGCCTTTCCAGTATGTGAGGGGTCTCTCAGGTACCACCCAAACGAGCACCCTTAAAATCCATGTCCATAATCAAAAAAACGTTTGACAGTATCGCCATGGATGTGGCCAGCCCATTCCCCAGGTATAGTGCCAGGTATCATTATGGCATGGGCTACCCGAATCCCAGATGCCATGTTCCTGCCAAGTGCCTTAGGCTGCTGAATTTACAAAGGTTGCCCAGTGGGCTTGAAGTGGCGGTAATCCTCCCAACCCCTGGTGGGTTTAGTGTAAAGCCTAGTTGAGCAGCTCCGCCAGTCTGGATGAGAAGAGCATCCTCCTCAGCGGAGTGAGGTGGAGGCTGTCTCTCCAGCAGACCACTGCCTGTCACCAAACAGCGGACTGTGATCGTGGAAGCTGAAGTCTTCACTATGACACCAGCGCCACAGTCTTTGGTTGACTACCTTGACTCATTTCCCCCTCCTCAGCCCATGACCCACAACCGGAAGGAGCAAGGAAAAGACCACCTGCACCCGAACCCCCTAAGCCCCGCTTCCAGAGGCCTGTAGTTTCTCATGACCTAGCTGGGATTGCTACGAGCCATGTCATTTGTGCCCACATGGATAAGGAGCATAGGGTAGTGGTCGGGAGGCCAGATAATCTTTGGGATCCTGCTGGATAATCTTTGGCTGGGATCAATGAGGCCTTCACTAGGGTTTGCACACACCTATTATGGCCTGGTATTCTGAGTCTTGTAGTGCCACCATTATCATGGGATAGGGCAGGAATTTCTTGGAGTTGGAGCTGAAACCACAGTCCATTGGCTCTGGCTTTCTTATATCTTCCATGACTTCACTTGGCAAGGTTGATCTGCCTTGTGGCAACCTCTCTTGTCCCATAGCTTAGGGCAGCCTGGAGATCAGCTCCTACAGGTAAGTTTGGTGGGGGTGGGGATTGAGGCCCCCTTAGGGAGGGAGGGAGTTGAGCAGGATGAGGCTGTGGGTGGCTCATCCAGGGGTCAGGGTCTGGGTGGGGCTGGCTCCCCACCACTGCTTGCACTCCTGTGGGGAGGCATCAGGGACTTGAGCATGGGGTGGGAGTGGGTTTCCTGCTATGGGCTCAGGCTCCCCAACCTGCTGCCCTCTCCCATGGCCTTCACAGTCTAGTGGGTGGGACCCAGCATTGCAGGGCACAGTGGGGCTGAGTGGGGAAGCTCCTTGTCTCTGCAAGCCCTGCACCATCCTGGTGAGGTGCCCAGCAGCAATGGGTATGGTGGGGTGGAGTTGTATGCATGGGGCTTGCAGCAGCAAGGAGCTTCTCCACCCAGGCCCACTCTGCCCTATTGTGCTGGTTCCCACCTTCTGGGCTGTGGAGCCCCCAGGGTGAGGGCAACAGGGCAGGGAGCCTGAGCCCACAGCAGGCAGCCCACACTTGCCCCACCCCTCATTGGCTCCGTTCCAGCTGTGCTGCCTGTGGAGTATGAGGAGCTGGACTCTGTGCTCTTCTTTCTGCTTGGGCTGCAGCAACTACCACCTCTTTAATCAGGAGCTCTGATTTTCCATGATAAAAAACCCCAAATCAAATACCAAAATTTATAGGTACCAAGAATGTATTTTATTATAGTGATTGAGGTGCTGGTAGGCTTCCAAATTGCTTTAAAATTGTAAATATATAAATAAAACATTGTGTTCCATTGATACCCCCCCCATATATGTATGTATCAATTAATATCAATCAATCAATCTAGTGTGTGTGTATGTGTGTGTGTGTATATAGGTATCAATTGCCACTTATATAAATAAAATGGCAATTGATATATATAGTGGCATTTCATTTTAAGCATGAATTTGGAGTTTTTGATCAGAGAATCTGATTTTTTAACAGAGAAAACCAGGATCCCTGGTGATCAGTGTGATCCTGAGCAGAGGGCATCCTCTAGCCAGGCATGTCCAGCTTTGGTTTCAGCAGGAACATTAGTATTCCCCAGTCAAAGTCCCCAGCCTTGGCTATAGCCAACACCCAGTGCCTCTGGGAAGGCTTAATAACATCCTGACACATATAGTAGAAAAAAGGGGAGGTGGTGGGCAAGGGACAACTACCAAAGCCCAGAAACATGGAAATAACTATAATAGAATATAGGCATAGCTATGCCTAGATCACCCCCAAACAGTGGCTGTCCAGCCTCTTGTTGAACACCTGCAGTAGTGGAGAGTCCACAACTTCCCTAGGCAGTTTATTCTACTGTCTTACTATTCTAACAGTGAAGAAGAGTTTTGGAATGTCCTAGTTAAAAGTACTTTGCTGCAACTTCACGCCATTGGTCTACACCCTCCTCTCTGCAGCAGGAGAAAAATAGTGCTTTCCCTCTTCTTTATGGCAGCCCTTCGAGTATTTGAAGACTGCTGTCATATCCCCTCTTAAGTACCTTTTATGCAAGCTGAACATACCTAGCTCCTTCAGCCTCTGTTCACATGACTTGCTATCCAAGTCCTTGCTCACTTCTGGACCTTCTCTGCTTTGTCCATGTCCTTTCTAAAATGAGGAGCCCAGAACTGCACATAGGTCTAGGGACATAAATTACACATAAACTGGTAGGAGTGATTGGAAAGTGATTCAATTGTGTAACGCAACAGAAGTTCAGTGCATATAAACAGCTTTCAAAATGGTCTAAGCAAGTTTAAGATAAACCTCTGTTTTTCTCCCTGCTTCAGGCTGTGGCCCTCCTGGCTCCAGATAGTACGTATACACCTAAATACAGATATGTAGAAGTGGCCCTCCTGGCTACAGCCTGCCTCTGTTTGCCCCTTGTGGGCTCTGGGCCTCTGGCTCTGGTCTTGCCCTTTGTGGCAGAAGGCCACCTCTGTTTCTCCCCAAAAACTCTGCTCTGTGATAATTTGGTTAAGATGGGCCCAGCAGAGGATACATACCTTACCCTATCTGTTTAGGTAACCTGGGCTGGATACATTCCTGAGAGAGTGGGGAAACCTGCTCCCTCTGCTTACATTACTGACATCACATACCTGGGTGAGGGGCTTGGGAACTCTGGTGGGCTAAAGACTGCCAGTCTGCAACCAGTGATGCATTTCAAATTGGTTGGCTGACAGCCAACAGGTGCTGGCCTCTATTAGACCAGGTAAATGAGGTAATAAGGGCTATATAAGTTAAGGACTGCCCAGGAGGAGGGTGCAGCAGCCACGAGGAAGACTCAGAGAGAGAGAAGGGCTGGCCACGGAGGCCCTCAACCATATGAGTGGCCCTCCTATGGACCCTCTCCAGGTTCTCCACGTCCTTCTTGAAGTGCGGCGCTCAGAACTGGACACAGTACTCCAGCTGCGGCCTGACCAGCACCACACAGAGGGGGAGCAAGACCTCTCTGGACCTATTAGTGATGTCCCTGTTGATGTATGACAGGGTGCGGTTGGCTCTGCCTATTGCTTCATCGCATTGGTGACTCATATTCATCCTGGAGTCAATCCTGACTCCAAGATCCCTCTCTGCCTCTGTGCTACCGAGAGGGTCAGCCCCTAACCTATAACCATAATGCTGGTTCCCTCTCCCCAGGTGCAGCACCCTGCACTTGTCCTTGTTGAACCACATCCTCTTCAGATCTGCCCACTTCTCTAACCTATCCAGGTCTGCCTGGATGGGGTACCTGCCTGCCGGTGTATTCACTTTAACCCACAGCTTGGTGTCATCAGTGAACTTGAACAGGGTGCTCTCCACACCCTCATCCAGGTTGCTAATGAAGATGTTGAACAGCACCAGCCCAAGGACCGAGCCCTGGGGGACTCTGCTGCCCACACCCTCCCAGGTCGACATCGGCCCATCCATCACCACCCTCTGGGTTCGCCCCTGGAGCCAGTTTGCCACCCATGTGACTTGGCATTCGTCAGTGCCGCAGTCCCTCAGCTTGCCCACCAGAATTGGGTGGGACACTGTGTCGAAGGCCTTTTGGAAGTCCAAGAAGATGACATTGACTTCCTCCTTCCCATCTAAGCTCTTTGTTACCTGGTCATAGAAAGAGACCAGGTTAGTCAGGCAGGACTGGCCTGGCACAAACCCATGCTGGTTACCCTTCAATATCACTTCCCCTGCAGGGCTCTCACAAATGTGGCCCTTGATAATTTTTTCAAAGACCTTCCCCAGGATAGAAGTGAGGCTGACTGGCCTGTAGTTGCCAGGCTCTTCCTTCCTCCCCTTCTTGAAAACAGGAACCACATTGGCCCTTTTCCAGTCCTCAGGGACTTGGCCCAAGCACCAGGAGTCCTCGAACAGCCATGCCAATGGCTCCGCAATGACACCAGCCAATTCCCTCAGCACCTGCGGATGAAGGTCATCCGGGCCCGTGACCTGGACACATCTAAATCCTTCGATAATCCTTAACTAAGTCTGAACTAACAGTCGGGGGACTTGCATCCTTCCTGGGCTGCTCTATGCTATCACCAAAGAGCACCCCATTGTCAGCAGACAGGAACACGGAGGCAAAGAACTTGTTGCCCTGTCCTGCCTTGTAGGGGTCCAATGTTACCCTGAGACTTCTTCTTGCTACCTATATACTTGAAAAAAGACTTTTTGTTATCCTTAATCCCAGAAGCTAATGTAAGCTCCAGTGCTGCTTTAGCCTGAAACTTGCTTTCTCTCAAAACTCATGATAAATGAACTGCCTGCCTCCAGAGGGAATCTCCACCTGTCTCTGGATGATACTTGTGAGTAAGCTACCTGTGATCTAACTAGATATATAGCTTTCAGTAACTCAGATGCATGATCAAAGGCTACTGTAGTCACACTGTTTGTTCTATGGGATTTCTCTGATACTACTCAACTCTGTACCCTATGCCAACCCTACTCCTTGTAACCAATAAAGTTCTTTTCGTATTTAGTATGGGAGACTTACTGGGAGTGGGTCTAGATTATGCCTTGGGGTCCCCCCGGTTCGTCTGATAAAGGGAGACCACTATCTGTGTTTCTGACTGAGGGAAGCACCCCAGGTTCTTGAAGTGAGTCAAGCACGCTCAAGGGCTACTAGGCCTGTGTTTCCCAGGGGGCACAGAGCCACAATCAAGGCCATCCCTGGGTGGTGGCAGCTCTACCCCCAGACTAGCAGTCGTGCTCCAGGAAGGGGGTTGGCCAGATGTGAGGCGCCCCAGGGAGGCACTTGGAGCCTGGAAGGTGGTTAGGCACAGTGAGGTGGGTGGCTTAGTGCAGGAGCACTCCCTACTGGCCTGTTACACCCTTCTTGGGCTGTGGGCCTTGACCCTCCTGGACCCAGCCCACCTCTCTCTGGCCTTCCTCAGGTTAAGTCTATTGAGAGTTGAATCAGTGACTCTGTACTCCATTATCATTCCTTTGGTTCTATTCCCCTAGTGGCCTACTGCAACAGTTTCCGAAGTGTTATTTCCTAGTTCTGCTATATTACCTAACCTCTTTTCTCCAAACAATATATTATTAAATCCTAAATAAAAAATGTGACTCTAAGGTAGAGAAAGTGTTAAGCTTCATGGATGTTGGCATAGCTAGAATTTTGATTGTCCTTTCCATGAAATTTTAATAAATCAATGAGCAAACGAGGCTGGTGTGATAGAGTCATAACCTGTAAATCTCTTTCTGTCAGTTCCATGCTCGAATGATTATTAACGATGGCTATTTAATTCATTCATGCAGAAAGTTTACAACAAGAAATTTACAACAAGGAAGAAATATCTCATGCGTACAAATGACCTAATGGAGGGGGGTGAATGGTAATTGTAAATAACCTCATATATATGTATTTTTATTTTTATCTGTTCACCCATCTAAATAAAAAAGAATAAAGGTAGATTTGATGGATGGATAAAATGCATACTAGTAAACTGATGATCAAGATCAATCACATTTCTTAGAAGTTCATGATAAATTTCACACTTAACTTCTTCTCTCCCACTGTAACTTTCAGGGAAAAAAGGACCCATTAAAAATATTTAATTAAAATGCAATTAATACCTAGGAAATTTGCTGTATGAAGAATAGTTTGACTATTTGGGGGTTCTCCTCTGATATCCACATACCATACACCATTTTGTACAAGGATGATCCAGGCTAGAGCAAGAAGTTGGACTAGATAAAATTCTGTAGTCACATCCATTCCTAATTTTTTATGATATGTTTGCTCATGCTCTTTTTTTTGTATTGGCATATCTAAAAGGTACTTTGCCACCCTGGGAGTGAAGTACATATTATTATTAAAAAAAAGTAGGAAAAATCTATTTAAAGTCAGGCACATCATTTAGAATTGGTAGCTGTTCTAAACATTCACATCTAAATTTTAAAGAATGATACTTAAAAAGTGATAGAATGAAGGTTTTGAACATAGTCTCCATTTAGTTTTGTCGACATGTTTTTCACAGATGAAAATTAATTTGGAAGAGTATTATTTTTTTAACATGAAGGGCAATGACATCAATATCTACCAAGACATTCAGTAGCTCACAAATGATCATATTCTAAATCATTAACTGCATTTTGCATGCATTTGTATTAGGTTCTTTAATGAAACCAGCCCCTTTAATGGCAGAAAATGTACAGTCAAGTAAATGATGACTGAAATGTCTGCTAGCTTTTTATTTAAACTGTGATTTCAGTTTTAATTTTTTAAGACTTATTATATAGAAGATTAAAGCATATTTTTCATGGAATCATTAAATCGGTCATGAATAAGTTGCTACCACTGGGCAATGTGTTTGAATATTTCATCACAGAGTGATGGAGCACCTAATCTCAGCTTGTTATAGTGCTTTTACTCACCATCCCATTCTCTTTTTTTAATTTGACATGACCTGAATAAGACATGGCCAAAGACTCATCAAGGACACCACAATACTGTAGGAGGGGGATTCTCAGGCACTAGCATTTTTTTTTTACTTCAGTGTGTATGTATATCTTTTCTGGCCGTGTGTGTATATATATATATATATATATATAGTATATTACAAGCACTACTCCTAGTATCTCAGTAAATTAGGTACATTGCCACTGAATTCCAGTTGGGAAAACTGAGGTGGTGTAGCTTGGCCAAAGACACAGATGGCATTGCTTTCAGAGTTGAACATAACCCACAGGAATTATTTGCTCAGCATTCTGTGCTCAGACCACTGTCTTTATTTTTATCTGCTTATGGTCTCTGTTACAATAGTATCTGAGTACTTCCTAATCTTTAACATACGTGTCCTTACAACACCTCCTTGAGCAAGGTAACATGATGATCCTTATATTTTACAGAGGTAGGACTGAGACCCAGAGACCCTGTGGCCTAGATGCTCAAAGGTATTTTGGTATTGCAATAGCAGGTCTGCTAAAGCATAATTCTTAGATGCTCTGCTGCCTGGTGGAGTCCTCAACTCAAGTGCAGCATTTTGCCCCTGCATATGATATATGGGAAGAAATATGCATGCAAGGGAACAGTCTTCAGAAAAATACTGAGGAAGAAGTTGTTTAAGCAGCCAATAGAGAAACTCCTAGTAAAAGCATCTGGCTTAAGTACCTAAACAGTTCGCCTAAACCTGCTGCCAGTGTTTTGTACCAGAGACTACCTTGTACAAACTGGTTGATTCATCCCTATCTTCCTCCCTACTAGAATTTGGAGGTGTCACTTGTTCTTTTTCAGTTTGTTTCCGTCTGGGATAGCAACTTCTTGTGACTATTTCCCCCCGTGAAAGATAGGCACAACACTATTGATAAAGTGGTAGAAACTTCCAGGCCCTTAAATCATATTTGTTGTCCTTTTGCTTTACCTATTGCTTTATACTTCAGCAAGTCCCCTGTGAATTCCATATCAGGTTCAATTAGTGCAAGCATTCTTGTTTTCAGTTTATGGTTGAAAAAATGTCAACGAGTGACAACCCGTATTTAATTGGGTGCCACTCTTTACTTTATCACTGATAAAAATGAATCAGTCTGACTGCAAACTTTTCTAGCATTTTTGACACTGTTTTCCACCAACCCACTGGATTTGGAATAAACAGCACTAGCAGATACATAGCTAAGCATGCAGTTCACTGCAAATTGTTTAAACTAATGCCCACTAACTGTGAAACATTGACGCGTACTACTGTGTCTAACAAAAAAGAGGTCTGATAGGCACAGTCAGTTGTTTAGCTGAAGTATCTGTTAATAAGGCTATTTCAGGGAGGGAAGGATAATGGCCTAGGACAGGTACATCATTTTTGTCAAGTGAGTGTGATCAACTCGTTGCTTGATAGCTCTGGGAGTGGTGGGGGAGGAACATTTTTTCCTATGCCACCAAGATAGGTTCTTTCTCAATGTTAACAGCTTTCTCAATGTCATTGTTTACCCGAGAACAGTATGGGATAGGCAACTGGAAGGTGCATTAGATTCTTAGATTCGTTAATCCCTAAATTACCTTCTCACATATTTAATAGTATATTTTTATAATTAACCCTGGAAATTAAAAACAGTGCACATAAAATCACAACCATCATTGAGAGACCCTTCTTAAATCAGTAGTAAGCACTGGGAATCAGATGATTGAATCGTGGGTTGGAAAGGATCTCAAGGTTCATACAGTATATTTATGAAGTTCCATGTCCTTCACAGATTGCACTATTTCTATATAATCTGAGAAAAATGCTCATCCAGACTCTTAAAAACTTTGAATGAAGGAGATTTCACATCTTACCTTCTACTGTCATGACAGTAAAGAAGTTTTTCTCAGATTTAATCTAAACCTGCCTTGCCACAGTTTAAACCCATTGCTTTCTTTTCTATGTCTGCATCAAAGGAGAAAAGATGTTCTGCCTCTTTTGTATGGTCGCTTTTCAAATATTTGAAATGGACTATTATACTTTCCCCCATAATCTTTTTTTCTCCAAACTAAACATACCTGATTCTTTCAACCTTATACAGCTTACCCTCCAATCCTTTTACCTTTATCATTTGCCTCTGGATCTTCTCCCATTTTTCCACATCCTTCTTAAAATGGGCTGCCAAGAACAGCATACCATAATCCAGCTGAGGTCTAACCAGGACTAAGTAGAATGATCTTGTTATCTCTTGTGTTTTGTATAAAATATTCCTGTAAATGCAGTCCAATTTTGCTCTTGCTTTTTTATGGGGTGACATCACATTCCTGACTCATGTTGAGTCCAGGATCCATCAGCCCCCACAGGTCCTTCTCAACAATGCTACTGACTAGTACATTTTCCCGCATTCCTTATTGCATGTTTTGGGTTTTTTTCTTCTTCCCTAGGTGTGTAGCATCTTACATTTGTCTTTGTTGATGTTTATTCTGTTGTCTAGTAGTCAGTTTCCCAGTTTCCCAAGGGTCTGGCAGAACTGTCCTTTGTTCATGGTCTGAGTTCTAACTAATCAGCATTGTGTAACATGAGCTCCTAATATGGCAACTGGTTCCAAGTGGCATATGTCAGAGCATTTTGCGAGTACAGTTCCCATTGGATTTGAGGAAGTTAGTGGTGTCTTCCCTCTGCATTTCCTCCTGGCTAGTTTAGTTCGTTCCTTCTTCAGCATGCTGGTTCCTGTCAATCTCATTTTAAGATGTCTAAGTTTCCTGATGCACAGTATAGGTTGGGGTTGGAAACATACTGCCAATGGGCCAGATCCAGTTTGTGGAGCCACTGGATCTGGCTCATGAACTGAAGAATTTTGCCTGTGTCTGCACCAAAGATAGGGCTGGGCAGTGAGGTGTGGTGCTGGGGTTGGGCAGCTGGAAGTTGTGCCCATGTAGCAGCCATTTCTCCCTGCCACTCCCTCCCCTTGGCTGCAGAATGTGTACATCTTCTTGCCAGTGAGGAGCTGCTGTGGGGCTGGCAAACTTCCAGCTGTGCCTGCACTACAGCCAGAAGGTGTGGGGAGGGGGGGAGAGGAAGGGGAAGAGGGGGCACAGGAAGAAGCAATGGTAGCACTAATGCAGCTTCCAGTTGCCTGACCCAAGTTAAGTTCTCCACCAGCTGGAAGCTGCATCCATATGGCAACCAGGAGAAGGGCAGCAGAATTCACAGCAGTGTAAGTGCAGCTCCTGACACTGGTGAGGGCATGGGCAAAGCCCACCACTGCTGATGCATCACAGGAGTTCACTGGACCAGAGTAGGGTTGTTTGGGTCCATGGCTTGTAAAAGTTGCTTGCTGATGGTGTAGGGTGCCTACATTCTGACCCTGGGAGACAGGATAACTGAAGAGGCAGGAGCACTAAAAGTTAGGTGTTGTAATGCTGATCTCTTTGTGTATCTAATACCTTTCAAGACCTAGTTTTAAGTGACTTGCTCAAGTAGCATGAAGTATGTGGCAGAGGAGGAGTTTCAACTTGAGTTTCTCTTTCTCTTTGTATAGCTATCAGAAAAGTAACACAATCATAACGTATTGCATTTCCCAGCTTGTTACCTCTCTGTGCACACCGTTGTTTTTGGCATACAACCAGCACCACAGTTTTATATACATAAGAGTGTCTCAGGGCACTGAAGTGCCTGCTCCTAAGTGACAGGTGTGGGTTGCTGGGGCAGCCACTGAGGTCAGCTGACCAGGAGGGGGCAGGGCCTGGCCCATATAAACAGGCTAGGCTGAGGCCAAGCAGGCAGTTCCTTTCTGGTAGCTGTGAAGGAGAGAGCTCTGCCCGGAGTAGGCAGAGGTGGGAGGCCTGAGGACCTGAGTAGTTCATGGGGTGAGAATACCTGGCAGAGGAGCCCTGGCAGGGATGGAAATAATGATGAGCCAGAGGGCTTTGGGTTTATGTTAAGCCAGGAGGCTAGAGTTTGAGTTAGGGATGATTGGCTGATGGTTTTTTTGGTTATTGTTACACCGGAGGACCGGGAGAGGCTGTAGGGGTTGGAGGAGGCCTCAGGGGAGCTCCCCAGTAGTGTGGGGGTTCCTGGCACTGGAGAGGGTGCTGCGTTTTGGGGGTTGCATAGACCCTGGCCCCAGTGTCATGTGGGGGGAGGAGCCAAGTGTGCGGGTGAGTGACCCAAGAAGGTGGGTCTGGGGGCCAGGCACAGCTACAGCCACCTGAGCCCCAATCATGGGAATCACGAGGCTAGGCCCCAAGGGAGGGTGAGAGCAGCGCAGTGAGCCCCAGGGAGGGCAAGAACATCATGGTGAGCCCCAGGAAGGGCGACCGTATAGCCCCAGGGAAGGTGACTGCAAAGTATTGGGATAAGCCCCAGGGAGGGTGATGGCATAGTATCGGGGTAAGCCCCAGGGAGGGCACACAGGCCCCAGTGCGGGTGTGAGAAGAAGCCCGGAGAGGGTGAGAGACTGAGTAGAAGCCCCAGGGAGGGCATATGGGAACAAGGAGCCCCGGGAGGGGGCGAGTGCACTGAGGAGCCCCGGGAGGGGGCGAGCGTATGGGGAGAGGCCCCGGAGAGGGCCGCCAAGAAGAGATAATAGACTTAACAATGTCTGGGACAACTGAGAGGCTTGGGGTGTGGTATTAGGGGTGGTAGGAGCCACCCACAGCCCACAGGGTTGGGGGCACTAGATTGACCTACAGGGAACAAAGGGCTAGGATAACTAATAGCACCGTTCTCAAGGGGGTAAAAGGCAGCCTCCCTTTCATAATATTTTCCAGCAAGACGTGGCGGGCGAGATAACGAGGGTGCATAGACACCCACTTGGCTCGGTAGGGGGTGCCAGGAGAGATCACAGCAGCTCCTGGGTCCCTGCCCTGTGACAAAGACCATAAAGGACCATGTCAGATATATCAGCTGGGTAAAAATGAGATGCCAAGTACAATGCAGGTGTAGATTATATATTGGTTTAAACACTTCAGAAAATGGTACAAGTGAATCATTCTCTGTAAACAGAACTACAGAGCTTAACTGACTTTGTAGGAGGAGTTTAATGGGATAATTAATTGCCCCCATGTATATGGGGTTCTGCTGACTCTAAATCAGGGAAGAAGAGTTAACTTCAAGTTTGAGAAGCTTCCTGAAAAGAATATGGCTGCCAAAATTTTTATATATACTACCAAGAGATGGTGGATTAAGGTATTTCACCACTGTGTAGCAAGAAGAGGTATCCTATTTACTTCAGTTCAAGGCAAGGATTTTCCCCATTTAGCATGGAGAAAAAGCTCCTTTGTCTTGGATTAGAGTATGAGGTGATGTGGGGTGGGGTGGCAGTTGGCTGCTGTGGCTGCAGCCTCAACCTGGGGCCAGAGCTGAAGCCACAGCTGATGCCTACCCTCCCGCCTCTGCCACTATTCCTGAATACCCCACCTGCTGCCTCTTCCCCCTGTCTACCAGCTCATCTCCCTGCCACCTCTGTCCCCTTGTCTGTCCCCATGATGACCCCCCATGCTGTCCTGCTCCCCCTGCCCATCTCCCATTTACCTTTTGCTCTGGCAGGCTCTGACTTTGGGGCACAGGGCCCGGGGCATAAAGCACATGTTTACTTTGGCCCCAACTAAGCTCAGTGGCCCCCCTGTTGCCTGTCCCCCCCACCTCATGCCAGGTGCCCTGGCACCTGCCTTCCCCTGCCATTCCCTCCCCTACCACCTGCCCCACTATTGCCTTTCCTACCTGCTGCCCCAGTGCCTGCTCCTCTGCCACTGCTTTCCTAGCTGGGCACGAGTGCAACCTTCCAACATTTTGATTCTATAAATGGAAACATATCACATTTATACATTTCTATGTACAGAATCTAATTATTGGAGTGTTGTATTAAAATCAGAGTCACCTTATTTTGGGTAAATATGGTATATAAGCAGGGTGGAGACATTTACTGGAACACATGGGCTTATGATCTTTCAAAATGATGGACATATCCTGAAAAATTATGACTGCCCTTAATTCCCAGTGTTAAGCACCCCCCAGGGCATGTCTACACAACACAGTACAGAGCTGTGTAGTGATACTTAAACTATCTTTCAATCATCTAGTTTAGTTATGAGAAACAGTATAACTAAAATACTATGGTGCTTTTCCTAGATTATTTAGCCCCCCTGAAAAACAGAGCAACATGATAATGTATCAGCACCTAAATTAGATTGAATATCTTTGTATGACACTGCAGTGTCCATATAGGCATAGTCTTACAGGGATATACAGAAAATCAGCCACAATATGATGTCAGCAAAGAATGGCTGCCATACCATTTTGTTGTACTATTCTATAAGCACAAATAGTCTATTAGACCTCCCTAGCTATAATATGATAATATGGCTTTGTGCACGTCTCATTCCACTAGTTTTATGGAGAGTTAGTATAAAATAGTTTCTGCAAATGATTTGTTCTATGTTTTATGTGAAACACACCAGCATATCTTGTCCTTTTTGGAGTAAAGCATTTGTGTGGGTGTGATATGTATGCTTGATTCTGCTGTTGTACACTTTGTCCTCTTTCCAACCAGGAAAGATTACAAAATGGCCAGTCACTGTATACAGTTTAAAGGATATTTCGTGGATAACAGAAAACAATGCAGACACAAAGGCATTCATTTGTCACTTGCTTTTAAATGCTAATACCTCTGCAGCATGTGGCAGTTAGAAGCAGAGTTTCATGTCCTTTGTTGGCAGTGCTGATCTGCAGCAGAAAATGCTTTCCTTAGGTTGGGAAATGAGAAGGGTTGTCATTAGGGCTTGGCAGAGAAAAAAGCCATTGTGTTACACTTATATATTGAAGTTTTGCAATAGGTGCTATTATTCTTGAGGTAGGAATTGAACCCTTCAAAACCCCCAAAATGAAACAAAACAAAACAACCCACCAATAGCATAGTAGCTAGAACATCTGTTCTGGGAGTTTGTGTGAAAAGTTTCAGGCTCAATTCTAGTTTTGACAGGAAAAAAATGTTTTGTCAAAAAAAATTCCTAGCCAATTCTAATTGTAATGCAATGTATCAAGAGATGAGAGATATTTCCTTAAGTAGATTGAAACAATTTTACTAGGTACTTCTGTGGATAATGATTTGGAGGTAGTGAAATGGAAGCTGCAGGGTAGGAAGACGATAAAACTTACAGTGCAACAATAGTGACTGAGCCATATGCTGCTAACTCTTTATGAGCAGCTAACTCTTTATGCTGCTAACTCATTATGAGCACTAATTATTGACAATGAAATAGACATTTGAAACAAGCATGCAAGCTCCTCTAGTTTTCACCTGATTTTAATCTTACTCTGATTGTGGGTTCTGGTACAGATGAGGTAGGCATTCATGTTAGAAGAAATAGAAGCTGTAATTTACATTCTGCTGATTGTGAGATTCTTTCCAGGTGACTGAGAAAAAAATCACTTCAGGAGCTCATTAAAGCTATAGCTGATGGGTTTTGGATGGCACCTGAACACAGAGTAGATGAAGGAAAGAATGCTAGAACAACAGGATAGCCTGACCTGTGTAACTGCTTGAAATAAAAAGATAGAGAAGGACTTAATTTGTTTTGACTCTGTGGAATTGAATGATGAGGACTGGCCATTGTAAGGACACCTTTATCATTTCAGAACACTGAAATCTATTTTTTTATAATTAGAAATTTAATTTGAAGTGATATTTGACAAGATGCTTGTGAGAAACTTGCTCTTATTTTCTTAGTGTCCTAGCTGACCTTATATTTTACTACTTCTTTATAATCATGCCAAGTTCATGTTCAGAATGTACCTGCATGATTGCACAAAGGGATATGTCATAACCTTTCAATTTGAAGACTAAATTTACGGTGTTGGGGTGAGGAATTTTCAGATTTATTTAGTTGGCTGCTAAGTATGCCTGAATCTCAGTTGCCTATGATGTAAACTGGTAAATGTAACATTTCCCAGTAGCTGAACTGTGTCTCTAAGTTAAATTAAACCTGAGCTGTTGAATGACATAATCTGTATTTCCTTAGTCCTTCTTCTACTTCTCTTATACAGCAGTTCACAACTGACGGTCACAATTATTAAACAGGCACCAGAGACAATCTTTGAGTCTTGAATAGATGTTTCCTAGTTGGCACTAAAACTACATGAGTGCATCCTGTCCAAAAAGGAGAAGCTGGATTCCCCCAGGAAGGTTTAGTTTATTGCAAATAGGACAATGAAAAAGTTAAGTTGAAAATAGTTTATTGTGAGATTTTATATCCACAGGGAATTCCCAGTAACTCTTAATATGAGTTTTGTATATTCTGGCAGAAATGTCAAAAGATATGTTAAATATTTTGTTTACGCTTGTTGGATAGTAAAGAGACTTAGTGAGAGCTCTTAGTGGCATTGTATCTAGTGATCTGAAGAATATGGTGTTAAGATCCTATGCCAGATACTGACTAGCAACAGAATACCATCTAATGAGATATATGCAAAGAAAGGAGGAAAAAGTAATCTTAAATATAAAACTGGAAAAACTGAACTCATGTCTTAATACAAAATTTTGACTGAACTTTGAATGCAGTATATGATATGAAGATTGCAAGGGAAATATTTCTGTGTTCTGGACTCTGGCAAATCTGGTCCATAGACTTGGGGGTTATGAAACTGTCTCTTTCATAGTAGAAGGCATTGTATACTTGCACCTTACAGACCAACCAAAGTGTGTATATGTGTTCGTGTGTGTGTCTATCTTTTGAGGGCTGAAGCTCACTTCACCAGATTCTGTGAAAGTATACAGAACAGGGAAATATGAAGGATAACACCATGTCCCAAACCTTGCCATTCAGACCTGATAAACAATGCACGAACGCATGTTTGCTATATTCATGTGATTACTGGATTCTGCTTTTGGTACACAGAGGTGTTGCACTGGTGTCCATTGGTGCATATTTTGATCTACTGTGGAGCTCACAGCCTGCTGTAAGGATGGGTATCTTGGAGGATTTCCAAGGACTCCAAAACACCTATACTTTGCAGCTTACTTTAGGGAGACAGCAGGCAGTTCCAGTTTTCCCCCTTGTTTATTATTTTGCAATCTGTGAAACATTGTTTTCAGTATTAGCAGGTGGCAGAGTGAGATCAGAAGTTTGCTTAATAAAAACAAAATAGGAATCTTGGAATGAGAAATCAGAAAACCTGTGGTAATGAAGGGGAAAATAGCACATGAGCCAGAGAGGATTAATAGGCTACTGTAACCATGGGTTTGAGGTCAACTCAATGTTTTTAACTTAAATTTGAAAAAAATGTAATGTCAGTGTTAAAAATAACTTTCTATCTTCCTGTGAATTGTCTACAGCTGAGGAGATGCTGATTATCGTTCTGTAGCAGGATTAGAAAATAAGTGAGAAAAGGAAGTCAAATCAAATATTTTAACTCTTAATATCTTTGAGCTAGATTGTGATTTCAGCTATATCAGTGTAAACCGGGAGCAAATCTATTGACATAGTTGGAATTAAATTGATTTAAAATAGGTGAAAGAAGGATCACACTGAGACCCTTCATGTTTAATGGTTTTTTCCTGTGTATTTGCAAAACAGCTTATGTTTTTGCATTAGATACAGAGTATGGAGTTCATATAAAAAAACTATGATTATAAAGAGGTTATTCTGACTAAGCTTGAAGTCTTTCAAACAATAATCAGACCATGTATAACCTATGGCAGTCAAACTTGGATTTTCTGACAAGCAAACAAGATACTACTAGATGGTTTTGAAAGAAAGGTTTTACAGAAAATCTTTGGTGGCACAGTATGATCCCATAACACGAGAATGGTACATAAGAATCAATAATGAGTTATCAGTTGTATAGAGCCCAGCCCTGACGCAGGAAATCAGGACACAACTACAGTGGCTGGGCCACACTGAAAGAATGGGAATAATGTAGATATAAAAGAAAGTGCTCCTTGCAGTGTCAGAGGGGAGAAGGCTACCTAGACCAGTGGTCTCCAAACTTTTTTGATTGCGCACCCCTATCAGTAAAAAATTTTTGAGCACACCCCCCCAGTATTTGTATATTTATTTATTTATAAATTATATACATGTACTACTCACGTACAGTACGTGACACATGACCGTCTGACATATGGACTGAGTGAGGGAGCCAGTGTCAATCCATATATTAAATATTAGTAAAGCTTAATTTCTTTCTTATTTTTTTAGATAAAAAATAAATATAAATAGAAGTTCTAATATTTTTCCCTGCATCCCAGTGGATCGTCTTGCACACCTCCTGGGGTGCACGCACCCCACTTTGGAGACCACTGACCTAGACAGCCAAAATGAAGATGGCAGGATGATATAGTGTCAGATCTACAGAAATTAATTGTGGATGACTGGAGGCTGAAGGCACCCAACAGGCAGGATTGGACAAAGATAGTTAAGGCAGCCAAGGGCCTCTAGGACCTATAGTGCTAAATTAATCAAATTCTATATAATTACCAAGAAAAATAAAATGAATGATATTTCTTGATCCATTTACAATGGTGGTACTGGATAAGTGGAATCAGAGGGAAAAACCCTAATCAAGAAACTGTACTAATAAGTTCAGAGTTGGTTTAAGTTTTAAACTACAAAAATATCTCTTTACCTAAAAAAATGTATTTCTGTTAACATTACCGTCATGACCATAGGCCATATTTCATTTATTTGTATTTGGCAATGTATTATATTATTTGAACTCGCTAAAACAGAAGAGTAATTTTTAAAAAAAATCACTCAGAACAGCACAAATTGATCATTTTCTCAGTTGAAACAGCCGGTATGGTAAAACAAAAGGAACCAGGGAGTTTTGTAATACTGTCCCAGACTGATAGTAAAAGTTTATGGCTTCTCTATAAAATGCATGATTGAGTACAGTGGAATTTGGATTGCATTACTGGTTTATTATTTTCTGTCTGATGAGAAAGTGAATTTGATGACGCTTGATCTTTGACCCATATACCAGTATTTGAAGGAGATGCGAGTATACTTGTCTTTATCATTCTTATATTACCTTTGTTGGGAAACTGAGAAAAAGAGGTTGGAGGTCTGGAAACATGGCACTAAATAGCCTGAAGAAAACATGTTTTAAGCACAGCTGGATGCATGATCTAATTAAATCCATCCTCATTTTATTAAAAGCCCTAATGTTGCTTTTCCCCCTCCGCCAATTGGTTTCTAATTTGGATCTCTAAATTACCGCTACATTTCCTTTTAGAGAAATTAAAAATTAGCTACCTCTGTTTCCCTATGAATGAGAGACATGTCTGGGCCAAAATCTTCTACCTGACCCCCCATGAATGTGAAAGGGTTTAGAATCTGATCCATTGGTCAAGTAATTTTTTGAGAATGGGACTAATAAGACTAAACCATGTAGGCCTTCAAAGGTTCTTAGGTATCCAACTCCCGTTTGATTTCAGTAATGCCTTTTGATGATCCAGTCCTTAGTCACTTCTTACGAATCATGGTGTATTAAGAACATTTGCAGATCAGATGCCTTGTTCTGCAATCCCTTGCTCAGGTGTGTAGAAAGCCCTCCTCCATTCCTTTTAAGCTCCTGTTATTATTTATATATGAAGTTGAACACAAACCATTTTTTCGTTACATATCTTAGGCTGCAGCAATGGGTGGTGTGGCAGGACACTGTTGGTGCCTGCCACTTTAAGACCTGAGCCTAGCAGCCAGCAGGTGTTTGATTGTGGTGGCCATTTTAGATCTTCATAAACAGAGCATTTTGCTGCTGGCATGCCAGGCAGTAACATCACCTGGCTGCAAGGCTGTATGCAAGATCCTGGAGGTAAGGGCAGGAGCTGTAGAAGATGACTTGGAGGCTCCTGGTCCTGGGTGTGACCTAAAACTGCACCCTGCCAGGAGTGGGTGGCCTGGTGGGGCTCTGTGACATGGGAGCCCCCAGGAAATGCCAGGCCAGTTACCACCCTGGTGAAAGGTGGGTTGGGGTGCCTTAATAAACCCAGCTCTGGTCAGTGCTGGGGCCAGGACCAGAAGGGTCAAAAGGCCAGGGGCCCACCATAAGGGACACCCAGAGCTGAGGGCCTGGGGTTCTGACTGGCTTGGAGGTGAGGCCAGGGCCAGTGTAGCCAAAAGGTCCTGGGGGGACCACACCCATAAAGGGGAACAGTTCAGGGAGCTATGTAGCCTAGAATGAAGGTGGAGTAGGCCGCCAGAGTGGAGGGATCTAGGTGGTGTTCAAACAGGAGGATTCTGGGGCCCAGAGTGGGACCAGTGATGTTGACAACAGTGGATGCCATCTGTGAGGCTTGGGCTGCAGTGTAGGGGAGGAATGGAGCAGCAAATAGTGCCCCCCTTGCATTGGGGCAAGAAATTGTCGGGGAAAACCGAACTGAATGGATCAGGCCCCAAGGTCACGGTGGGCCGGGGTGGCAATCAGATACGGACAGGTGAGATTAATGGCGTAGAGTCGGGAGATAGGGACTCAGAGCGGATTGAAAGAACAGATGGATTTATTTTGACTTACGCTTTTGGCGTAGGCAGAGAAGTCTTCAGTACAGTTAGGAACAAACAACAGTAAACAACAAAGGGGTCTGTTGGCCCACGAGGTTCAGTCCGAAGACCTAGTCCCAGGGCTGGTCAACAGCTCATTAAATGGATAATACAAACAACAAAACGAAAACTGTAACACTTAAATGATGAACCGCGTGACGTCAGTCCAAGGTAATGGACAATCGGGTGTTCGAAGGAGAAAGCCGAGGTCGGAAGACAGGAGATGATGCAGTGGAGACGTCAGTTCAGAGCGATGAGCAGAATCGTAGTCAGAGAAGAAAGCCGAGGTCGATGATCCGGAACCGGGTTAGAACAGAGTCCAAAGGGTGATCCAAAATCGTAGCCGTTAGTCAATACGAAGGTAAGTCAGAAGCCAGGCAAGTGTAGTCAGAACGTACGTAACGATTAATACAAAAAGCAACCAGCAACGGAGGCGAGAGAGGAGATCTATAGACCCAAGAGCCTGACTGAGAGACAGTCCCTGCAGCAGCAGCCTCTGTCTCCAGTCCACACGATCTCCCCCCCCGAGGGAGGGGCTCACTGAACTTTTATACGAATTTAGTGGCCAATCAAAACGCTCTCCGCAGAGAAATTTCTAGTCAGATTACCTCATGTCAGGTTCTGACTGAGCATGCTCTCAGTCAGAAGCTGACACAGTCTGAGCATGCGTCTGTGGGGAAAGTAGGTCAACAGTGATTGACAGCTCCGCAGGTCACCCAGGGGGCAAGGGCTGGGTAAGCCTTGGAACTTTCCACTCACAGAGTCAAATCGCGCATGTCAGTCCAGCTCTTCTGTGCTGGCAGCATATACTCAAAATGTTGCTCTGACAGAAATGAGCAGCCCTCCTGCCTAATTAACAACTTAATTAAATATCGTCAAGGCGTGGTGTGTGAGAAGGCAGGCGGTTGGCCCAGAACAGGTGGGCAGAGCATTGGTAGATCAGCCCCAAGAAGGCCCCCTGTTACAGGTGGATATAAGATTTTGTAAAGAGTGGTATGGGAGCACCCCTGCTCCCAGATTTGCCCCAATCTGGGGCAGACAGACCATGCTGTGGGAACAGCAGCTGGGGACTTTTCTTAAGTCCCTGAATCAGGTAAGACTCTTACCTCTGTCCTTGTAACTTGTCCCTTCCCCTCTGTGCTCAGTGGCATGTCCCCTCCCTTTACATTTCCCTGCTTTCCTGTGTGCTGCTGTCCTTGGTGGACCTGTGAGTGTAGGGAGATCCAGCAGCATTCCTGCCCCATTCCAGTGGGTTGCACATAGAGCCGGATAAAGTTGAGGGCAGAAGCAGCAGTGGCAGCAGATTTCCCCTCCCTAAGCCTGGGCTTTTGGGGAACAGGATCTGGTCTGGGGGAAAGAGGAAGCGAGGAGGAGGAACCTGCCTATATGGCTGTGCATGGTTGAGCCTGCTCCCTGTGCAGCTCAACTGGAGTAGGTCAAGAATAGTTCTGGAGCTTTCCCACCCCCAGGTTCACCAGGAAAAGCAGGGGCAATGGTGAATATGGGATGAAGAGTGTTCATAGTGAAGGGGAGGTTTCTCTGAGCATGGAAAGGAAAAGAGTCGGGGGGGGGCGGGAACGGGAAGGGAATCTTACCTGCTTTAGGGATTTTAAAAAAGTCCCTAGCTGCTGCATCTGCTTCCCCCTTTTGTATTTGCCTCTGACTACACTTGCTTTTTTCCTAGACCTGAAGAAGGGCATTTGTTCCTGAAGGCTAGTTTAACATCTCTCCCAATCTCAAAAAGTCCTTATTTTAATAAAACATTACAGAACTGGGCCCAATAAACCATATGCCAATTGAAGATTATACCTAGAATTCCTTCTGAGAGTGAAGCACTATTTTAATATAGTTAGTTACTCATAAATACCTGGAAAATAACAGTACAAATAATGTTGTGGAAGTTCAATAGATAATGTAACACTTGCCTTTTGAATAACTTTGGGCCATGATACTATAACTCATCTTCAGCATAATTTATTTGGACAAGGAAGAAATCCACTTATTATTAAGTTGTGTAAGGGTGTTGATTGTGCTTTCTTGATAATTTTCTTAGTGTTTACTGTAATGATGCCAGTTACATGAATATTATTCCGAGTTAGGGGAAAAAATTGACCTGGCTTCAGGGTGGAAATCAGTGGTCTGACAGGTTGTGTTTAACACATCTGTCATTAGCCCAGAATTTTATATCTGAAATGAGGAATTTAGCTGCTTCTTGGTCTTTCACAAATCTGTGAATATTGGGAGGGAGAAAAACCTAAATGAGAGAGGAACAAATGTAACCAAAAGCTTCATTTTCAGTGTTGGAAACATAGTTTGCTGAATGAAAATTGTACTGAAAGTATTGCTGTCTATAGAGAAATCAAAATGTTGTTGACAATAGTGGCTTGGTACTTTTAAGAATTTGACAGGAGAGGTATAGTAAACAATTACCACCATTTGGATAAGATAAGAAATAGCATATTTGCTTGAAGAAAATTGTTACAAGGTCTGATGCAGTTATAAACTGTTATGTAGTAAGTCAAATAGGAAAAGCTGACAGGTGGTTTGCTTTGGTGGAGAAACATAAGAAAATATCTGTCCTCTGCACTGCACATATGAGAAGATTACAAAATGCAATTTAATTCAGGATGGGAACTAGGAAAGGGCATAAAATCTGACCTTCTCCCAAGAAGACACATCTGTCTCTTGCATCACTCATTGTGAATTAGTAATATTTTGTCACATTGCACAAAGTGATTACATCCTTGCTTTCCAAACCCAGGAAAACTTCCTGATCCAATGTACTTGGTCTCCTATTAATAACACTGTTTATCTCTGAGACACCATACAAAAATATTACCAATAGGGGTGTGCAAAATGGGCCATATTTGATTTGGATTCAGCCCGAATCTGGGACAGTTATTTGATTAGTTGTTTCAGATCACTGTCCCAATTTGATTTGGCCAAATCTGAATCTGAAAATTCTATGCCTATTCCGAGAATCAATGATTCGTCCATAGACACAGCTTTAAATGTTTTTTCTACATACCTTGAGGTACCAGGCATGGCTTGTGAATGCTGAGATGGTGGGGCAGATGGAGTATCCCACAGGAGTGCGGGTTCCCCTCTGCCATGCTTGGTGGTGAACCTGGAAGTGGACTGGAAGTACTTCCAATACACCTCTGGGTCCACTGCTGAGCGCGTTGGGGGGCCCACCCATGCCCCCCTGGCTTGGCAATCAGGTGCTCCCCTGGACCTAGGAGGCACCAGTTGCTGAGCCAGGGAGGCATGGGGGGGGGGGGCCCAGGCACTCTCTGGCAGACCCGGAAGTGGACTGGAAGTGCTTCTGGTTCACTTCTGGGTCCACTGCTGAATGCACTGTAGGATGTTCCATCTGCCCTAGCATCTCAGCATTGATGAGCTACCTGGTACCTTGAGGTATGTAGAAAAAACATTTCAAGCTGTGTATATGTCCAAATCATCGAATCTTTCCTAATCAATTTGGGGGCTTTCGATGCGATTCGGAGAGTTTAAAGTGTCTCCTGATTTGATTTGGATTCGGAGATTCGGGCACTGAATTGGGCTGAATTGAATCAGTGACTGAAACTTTGCACAACCCTAATTAACAAACAAGTCTTAACTATTTACCTATGAGTGGGTTAATTGTTGCCATCAGCATTTTACAGATATGGAAACCAAAGAACAGAAATTTTAACGTTATATAGGCATTTCTTTGTTCAATATTTTAAAGTCTTAATGATTTAGTGGATGTTTAGATTGCAGTCCAAAGGTGTGATTGCAGCTTGTGTAGACATACTTGAGCTAGCTTTAAATGGGCTAGCTAGGGAATCAATAACAGATGTCTTTAGCTCAAGCTAATAAAGCTGACTGTTTGCCCAGAATTTCCAGTGTGTTTATGCAGTCTTTGCTCTAGTGCAAGCTACGTGGCCTAGGTAGGTTTAAGGTAGGTTGGTGTGTTTACATAATCTAAATTTACACCTCTGGATTGCAGTGTAGACATATCCTTAGGCAAAAAGTGGCTTAGGGAATACCTACACTGCACACTAAATGAGCTGGCTTGGACATCAGAAACGAAGCAGGGAGCTCCACACAGTATCATTTTTATGCTGATAAAATAATAGTAAATAATCATAGAAAACTGGGGTTGGGAGGGACCTTAGGAGGTCATCTAGTTCAACCCCCTGCTCAAAGCAGGACCATCCCCAACTAGATCATCCCAGACAAGGCTTTTTCTATCTGGGTCTTAAAAACCTGCAAGGGTGGAGAGTCTAGCACTTCTCTAGGTAACTTGTTCCAATGCTTCACCACCTTGCTGGTGAGAGAATTTTTTCTAATATCCCACCTAAACCTCCCTTGCTCCAGCTTGAGACCATTGCTCCTTGTTCTGTCATCTGTTACTACTGCAAAAAGTCTAGCTCCATCCTCTTTGGATACAGTCTTCTGATAGTTGAAGGGTGCTTATCAAATTCCCTTTCAGTCTTCTCTTCTCCAGAGTGACTAAACACACCCAGTTCCCTAAGCCTCTTCTCATAAGTCATGTGCAGTAACCCTAGTTGATGCACATTTAGTTGGTACTTCATTAAGCAAGTACTAAATTAAATGTGCAGTAACTACTGTGCATTGATGAATCTGTAGACACACCCAGTGTGTATGTGTATGCATGTGATTTTTTTCCATGATTCCTACTCAACTTGTGCCTCTGTGAAGCTGCAAATATCCATTAGGCCAGAAAAAGAAAACAAAAGAGAGAGTGGGATTTGACTATGTAGCATTATTGTTAGCAGAGGCATAACTGGACACTTGAGTGCCCTGAAAGGAGCAATGCATGAGACAGTGTTACTTACTCATAGAGATGGTGGCTGGGCTGACAGTGCAGCTGCTGCTATTTTTGTTTCCCACCCATCCTCATTTTCCCAACCTCCTCTGTCCCTGAATGTCAGTGCTATGGGCTGGTGTTCCAGACACCCCTACTTTATTATGCTACTGGTTGCTAAATTACTTGTGTAGGATCATGCTTGCCTCTATATCTCCATGCACTATCGAATTCATGCCTAAGTGTGGTCCAGAAACTGGGCATTTCTCTGTTTTGGGTCCAATCTAGAATGCATTTTTACATTATACCTACCGTATCTCCAGAGACTAGGCCCCTCACAAAATAGGTTGTTGCTGCTTTATTTTAAAACATGGACTCCACAGGAGGTGATGCTTACTTGCCCAATTGTGTCTTGTGGGTCAGGCCTTAGCCCCCAATATAGGACATCCACTTTTAGTGCCCTCCTCAGCCCAAAGTGATTCAAATGCATCCCTTGCAGGGGTGGCCAACCTGTGGCTCCAGACAAGCATGCGGCTCTTCAGAAGTTAATGCGTCTCCTTGAATCTTTGCACAAGCACACAGTGACCAGCTTCCATAGCCGTTACATCATGTTGTGTGCTTGTGCAAAGATTCAAGAAGATGCATATTAACTTCTGAAAATCTGCATGTAGCTCCAGAGCTGCAAGTTGGCCACCCCTGCATGAGAGTCTCCAATCACTAGGTTGATTATTCTGCATGGGGGAGCACTCCCCACCCTTGGCCTCCAGTTGAAGCTTGACCACCATACATAAAAGAATTCAAGAGTCATTGGACCATAAGCAGAGAACAAAAAAGAGCACAGCTAGCACAATATTGGGATGCTTCTCTGGGAGGGAAAAGTGCTGGGTTCTGGTCCCTGTTCCTATGATTAATATGCTTTTACCTGATGACAGCAGATGTAAAATGCATGAAAATTAAGTTTTGGCTTTTGAACTTAGAGCTGTGAGGAGAGAACAATTTAGAGATTTAAAATTATAGCTTTGTTTCTGGTCATTTAAAATGGCTCACATTTCAATGTTGGCTTTCTTATTTTGTATTATTTGATAATATTGTACCTTTTTCTTTCCTAAAGATGAAAATCTGGCCCCACTTAGAAGATTTTACAATAGTGTTGTTGTAGTTGTGATAGTACAGGGAAAATGAAAGAAGCAAGAGTTGTTTGGTAATGTCTTTTGTTTGAATGTATTATCAGTTATAAAGGTGATCCAAAAAACCATGTTCCCTAACAAATCTTTCCTCTTGCAAATTTTCAAAACTTTTTTATTTTGATGAAACATCATAGTAGATTTCATTTACCTGTTGGAGAACACGCAAAAGCAGTCAGTATTGAGAAATGCATTACCCGGGTAGTAGGTGGCTGTATTGAGCAATTTCCTGTGGTACAGTTTTAGCAGTACTTTTGGCTTTAGGATTAGGATTTCTGTACAATATTTGGTTAATATTTGACCATTGGCCAAAATTATTTGATCAGTATTGGAGCTAGACAATAAGTTTAATAAGCATTCACCAGATATAAGGTGTTCATGAGACTGTCTATAGTGCTTACTTGCTGCTAATGTGATAAGTGGATAAGTATACTAAGAATGATGTTTGGAAAAAGACAAATTTAAAATGGAAGGAATACTTTCAGAAGATAAATGTTGAATATATAATTGCAAGTAGCTGTACATATATACAAGTATTCAAAACACAAGTCTGATTTCAAGACCTTTATGAATATGTTTGGGGTTCAGAAACATATTAATTGATCTGTATAGCCAATCAAAACAGTTAACCACAGTTGGAATGTTAAATACTGATGTTTTCCCATAAACTCACAAACCACCAAGAAATATTAAGAAAAAAATGTTACTGAAAAATTTGAATAAGTAAGAAATCAAGAAAGTGTTAAGCAGTTCAGACAGTTCTTAGAAAAAGTATCTCAATACACTGAATTATTTGCTCAGTTTCATAGCATGTCATGATTTTGGGTGTGCTGAAAGATATCAACAGAGATTAAAGATGGAAAAGACGCATGCATTTACCTAGACTCTTAAGGCCAAGCTCATAGCTAGTGAAAACTGGTATAATTCTATGGACATTCATTCTCTTCAGAGGGAGTTGTAGGCCTTAGCACACTGTGTCTATATGTAGATATTTATATACTGGAACATAACAGGGCATCTTGAAATCAATTGCGAAAATATGTCCTCCAAGTGTTGATTAATTGAATATCATCTGCAAAAGAATACATGCTCTCACTTTTAAATTATGCATTTCTGCAGTTGTGAAGCAAATTTAGTCATTTTCTACTAAATGTGATCAGAATGCTGCTTGCACCTTTTAAAGATGCAAATTAATCAGAAACTTGGGCATCAAAGCAGCAGATTCTACTAGTATATTTACACTGGTGTAAATTACTAGCTTGGTTTCATTTCTGGGCTGACTATTCTGATTGACAATGATGAATTCAGTGAAAAGGGGAGTGAGGGAAGGAAGCTTTGCAATGATAATTGATAATAATTTTTTTAAAGGAAAATACAAATCCTTTTGGTGAAATCCCCCAGGTTGTACCAAGATTTGCAGATAGATATTGTATTGCTAATGTAATCAAAGCTATGTTTCTAAACTTCTGCCACTATGCTCAAATTACAGATCTTATGCCTGAGAAAAAGGATTGTGTTGCCACAAAAGTTTGCTTGACAAGATTCCCAAGAAGAAAGTGTTGACATGCTTTTTAATGTCTAATTTACCACTTCTTGCAATTGTTCAACCTTTCCGTCCCTCTCAATAGTTACCTAATGGGTTTATGAAAAGGTGCTAAGTCAGAAAAACACAGGGTAGAATCAAACATTTACACACATGGACTTTTGAAAATTTTAAATATATTTAAAATATCTGCTGCCTATGAGTCAGTGACTACAGCACCTCAGCAAGTATAACGTAGACAATGAAGTGGAGAAATCATGTACACATCTATCTACTGTGAGTTCCAAGGGGAAAATATGGTTTCCATGGCAACTGCCACATTATACTCATGAACTCTCTGGAGTAGATTACATTTCTGAAAACTGCAAGTTTTCTTTTGGTTCTTTGTACAGATCTGCAGTTAAATTTGTCAAATTTACTTATTCAAAAAAGTGTCTGGATGCAGTTGTTTAGCGGCCATGTCACCAGTCGTAATTTTAATTTGTCTGTGATTTAAGTATATGAAGCAATCTGTATTTGAAGTAATTTTTTGGAAAAACAAAACAAAAAACCTCATTGGTTTTATATTTTGCATGTTGGCAACTGGACTATTCATTTTAAACACCTAGAGAAAATTCAAGAATTTTGCCTTTGTATTCCTGAACATGGATCAAGACAAATAGACAGGCACAGGAGGAACACCAGCCCACCAATGGTCACCACTGACCTATTAAAGGGACACTTGGAGGGGCTGAATGTGTTTAAGTCAGGAGGCTCAGATGATCTTCATCCAAGGGTACTGAAGGAATTGGCCAGTGTCATAGCAGAGCTCATGTTTGAGTACTAATGGTGCTCCAGTCTGGTCCCTGAGGACTGGAAAAGGGCCAATGTGGTCCCTATTTTCAAGAAAGGGAGAAGGAGGATCTGGGTAACTATAGGCCAGTCAGGTCACAGCTGGAGTACTGCATCCAGTTCTGGGCACCGCACTTCAATGAGGGCACCCCTTGGAATAACCAGGAACAACGGCCACAAGCTGACAGAGAGCAAATTTAGTTTGGACAGCAGAAAGAACTTTTTTACAGTAAGGGTTGCCAGAATCTGGAATGAGCTTCCAAGGGAGGTGGTGTTCTCCCCTACCTTGGTGATCTTTAAGAGGATACTGGACAAGCAACTGACTGGAATCATATGACCAGGAGTGGTAGAAGGTGTCCAAATCCAGAGCTGCTAGGCCTAGAGTGGTGGAAGCTCCCCAGGTTCACCTGGGGAACCAGTTGGATGTCTTGGCAGCTGTGATGGAGAAAGACAGAGAAATTGCCTCTGGCGGGGACAATGCCACTCCCCACATGACAAAGAATGGGCAGAGAGCGAACACCAGCAGGAAGAAACGCTGTGTCCTTCTCATCAGAGACTCCATCCTATGAGGACTGGAAGGTCCTAGCTGCTGGTCTGACCCCATGATGTGAGAGATCTGCTTCATGCCTGGGGCTTGGGTTAGGGACGTCACAGAGAGGATCCCGGCCTACATCCGACCTGCAGACCAGTACTCCATGGTTGTCATCCATGTGGGAACGAATGACCTGGCTAGGGGCAACCCTGACCGCATTATGAAGGAGTTCAAGGCTCTGAGGGACAAGCTTAAGGAGATGGGGGGTGCAAGTGGTATTCTCCTCTCTTCTTCCAGTGAGTAGGCGTGGATGGCGACACAAGGCCTGCATTGGCGAGGTCAACTGGTGCTTATGTAGTTGGTGCCGCCAGACAGGCCTTGGGTTCCTAGATAATGACCCATGCTTTTGGGCGGGGAACTTGCTGGGGTGGGATGGGCTTCACCTCTCTCCTAAATGCAAGCATGTCTTCTCTTCCAGGTTGGCTGATCTCGTACGGTGAGCTTTAAACTAGCCTTGCCGGGGGAGGGAGCCGCAGGAAGACGAGGAGATACCACCTGAGCAAGACAGGTGACAAATGCAAGGAGTGCCCAGGTAAAAGACAAGGGTCCAGACAGTCTCCCAAATTGGGGGGGTGGCACATGCAGCGGCAAGGCCTTAAATGCCTATATACCAATGCTCATAGTATGGGGAACAAAAAGGAGGAACTCACCCAGTTCAGGGCTTACAGAAACATGGTGGGATTCATCCCATGACTGGGCAGTTAGCATTAGGGGCTATAGGCTTTACAGGCAGGATAGAGAAGGAAGGAAAGGTCGGGGTGTGGCGCTCTATGGTCAAGGAGCAATACACATCCTCTGCCAGCAGAATGGGGTCAGAGGAGGGGCAAGGTGAAGTGCTCTGGGTCAAGATACAAGGGGGCTGTGGGGAGAGGAATCTAACGGTGGGGGTCTACTACAGACCGCCCAACCAAGGGGAGGAGCTGGATCGGGAATTTTCGGGCCAGCTTGCAGAGGCACTTAAGGCAAGGGATGTAGTTGTCATGGGTGATTTAAATTACCTGAACATCTGCTGGGGGGAACAGTCAGTCAGGTCGGACCGTTCCAGGAGGTTCCTGGCCGAGATACAGGACCTCCACTTAATTCAGGAGGTGCACAGTCCCACCAGAGGAAATGTCCTGTTGGACCTGGTCCTGGCTACAGGCGATGACCTGGTAAGGGGCCTCCAGGTCCTTGACCACCTGGGTGATAACAATCATCGCTTGCTGGAATTCACCATCCAGCACAGGGTGTCAAGGGCCTGCAGCAAGGCGGTAGCCCTAGACTTCAAGAGGGCCAACTTCAGCAAGCTGAGGAGATTAGTGGGAGAGGCGCTGGGGTTCTCAAGAGCAGAGGAACTCAGTGCCCAAGATGAGTGGTCATTTCTTAAGGAGACGATACTTGGGGCCCAAGGGGTGACCATCCCAACAAGAAGCAAGGGGGGCAAGAGTGCCCGAAAGCCCCCCTGGCTCACCAAGGGCATCCAGAAATGCCTGATCACCAAAAAGGTGGTGTACAACCAGTGGAAGGGGGGTTCTATCTCCAAAGAGGAGTATACCTCCTCTGCTCGGGCCTGTAGGGGGCTGTCAGGAAACCTAAGGCAGATATAGAGCTAGGACTAGCATCCAAGATCAAAGATAACAAAAAGTCCTTTTTCAAATATATAGGGAGGATGAAGAAAGCACTGGGAAATGTGGAGCCTCTGCAAGATTCTCTGTGCAATCTGGTGGTTGTGCCAGAGGAGAAAGCAGACCTCTTTAACAAATCCCCACTGTGATGCAAGATGGACTTGAGGGGAACACCTCCAGACCTCAGGTTGGGGAGGATTGGGTTAGAGAGCTTCTGGAGGGGCTGGAAGTGTTCAAATCAGTGGGTCCAGATGCTCGCCACCCCAGGGTGTTGAGGGAGCTACCAGGGGTTATTGCAAGGCCTTTGACATGGCTTTATGAGCGCTTGTGATGCTCGGGCCAGGTGCCAGATGATTGGAAGATAGCCGACGTGGTCCCCATCTTTTAAAAAAGGGAGGAGGGAGGACCCAGGCAACTATAGGCCCATCAATCTTACTTCAATCCTAGGGAAACTCTTTGAGAAGATCATGAAGGAGCACATCTGCGATGGGTTGGCTTCAGGGATGATGCTCGAGGGCAACCAGCATGGTTTCATTAGGGGCAGGTCATGTCAGAACCTCGCTGCCTTTTATGATCAGGTCACAAAAGCATTGGATGCAGGTGTTGCCATGGATGTAGACTTTCTGGACTTCAGCAAGCCCTTTGACACCATCTCCCACCCCATCCTCATTAAAAAACTAGGTGACTGTGGCATTGATGCCTACACAGTCAGATGGATTGCAGATTGGCTGAAGGGTCAGACTGAGAGGGTGGTGGTGGATGGGTCATATTCGACCGGGGGGAAGTGGGCAGCAGAGCCTCCCAGGGCTTGGTCCTTGGGCCCGCACTGTTCAATCTCTTTATCAGCGATTTGGACGACAGGGTGAATAGCATCCTGTTTAAATTTGCTGATGATAACAATATTTGGGGTGAGGTAAGCATGCTAGTAGGGTGGGAAAGACTGCAGCAAGACCTGGATAGGTTACAGGGGTAGGCTAACAAAAACAGGATGCGTTTCAATACTGACAAGTGCAGGCTGCTTCACTTGGGCAGTAGTAACCAGCAGCACACTTATAAGATGGGAAACATCCTTCTTGAAAGCACGGAGGCAGAAAGGGATCTTGCAGTCATTATTGACTCCAAGATGAATATGGGCCGACAATGCGAGGTCTGACAGACATTACATTTAATACATGATTAACAGGTTAATTACATCTTAAATAGTGACCTGCCCATGCATACGGGCTGACAATGCGAGGTCACGGTTGACAGGGCTAACCAGACACAGTACTCCAGCTATGGCCTGACTAGTGTCATGCATCCACAGGTGCATCTCCAGTAGGGCCAAGGAGGTGATCTTCCCCCTCTACGTGACACTGGTCAGGACACAGCTGGAGTACTGTGTCCAGTTCTGTGTGCTCCGTTGCAGGAGGGATGTGGACAACATTGAAAGGGTCCAGAGGAGGGCCACCTGCATGATCCAGGGACAACAGGGCAGACCCTACAATGAGAGACTGTGGGACCTGAACCTGTTCAGCCTTCACAAGAGAAGGCTGAGGGGGGACCTGGTGACCATCTATAAACTCACTGGGGGGACCAGAAGGGCCTGGGAGAGACCTTGTTTCCCCTAGCACCCCCTGGCATAACAAGGAATAACGGCCACAAGTTGTTGGAGAGTAGGTTTAGATTAGACATCTGTAAGAACTACTTCACAGTTAGGGCGGCTAGAATCTGGAACCAATTTTCAAGGGAAGTGGTGCTGGCTCCTACCCTGGGGGTCTTTAAGAAGAGGCTTTATGCCTACCTGCCTTGAGTCATTTGAGCCCAGTTTTTCTCCTCCCCAGGCAGGAGGTCAGACTTGAAGATCTACAAGGTCCCTTCTGACCTTACTTCTATGATTTTATGATTCTATGACCAGAGAGCTCCATCCTGCCCAGGGCAGGGGGTCTGACTCGATGATCTATTGAGGTCACTTTGACCCTAACAACTATGAAACTATTAGAGTATGGTAGTGCTTAAAGGCCCCAAATACTTCTATTTATTCTTATCCTGAGCACCATCCCCTATATTTTAACCGTGTGTGTGTGTATAGGGGCTATCTAATATATGTATCTATATATACCATCCTTACTCCAATACAGGAAGATTTTTTCCCCCAGTAATCATGGAGGGGAAAACATCTTCATCTTTATTTAAGTACTGGCCCAAAACAGGTGATGGCTCAGCCCTGGTTTTGGTCCTGAGCTTGAGGATGAAGCTAGAAGTGAGCCACCACTTTGTATGGAGTGTGTATGTGTACAAAAACTAAATACAGATGATCAAAAAGCCCAAGGACAAATCCATTTAACTTGCACAGTTTTCTATAAGTGACCTAGATTAGATTGGTAGCAAACAGTCTACATGTTCACAGTGGGAGGGCAGGTATGCAGGCTGTTTGCCCTGGTGGAGGCCAGCAGGTCAGGGACATTCCTGCATGTCTCCCAGTATGCCCTGTGGGCTCCCTGACGCTGCTGGAGACTGCCAAAAACAGCCAAGCACCCTCCACCATCTGCAATTCGCTGCCAGGCATGGGTAAGAACACCCACAATCTCCTGACATGTCTCTGTGGGCTCTTCTCCTGTGCCCAGCCCTAGACTTCCATAAGAGCCCCAGAGCAAGCACCCTCCATTGTGATTTGCATGTGCCTCCATGTCCTGGCCTGCCCGTACCCTGCCATGGTATCCCATTGATTTTGCATAAGCAGTGAGACCAAGGAGCTGTGGTTTGTCCTCTCTGTCACCCTGTGTGACTGTCACTGGAGGCTGAGGGACACTGCATGTGCCCATTAGACATGACACAACAGTTGGTCACCATGGCTTGCAGCTTTGTGTCCCTGAGTTAGCAGCTAGATGTCTTGTGCAGGGCCATCTACTGCACGCTATGCCTGCCAAGAAGCTGGATGACCTGTGGACTGAATCACTGACTTTCAGGTGACTGATGCGGAGGAGGCCACCCAGGATGTCACAGACACTGATGTGCTCTGGTATCTTCAGAACATCTAGTGCCAGTTCTGGGCCTGTACCACCAGTGCCAAGTGGTGAAAGTAGATCATCCTGGCCAACCAGGATAATGAGCAGTGAGTCCAGACCTTCCACATGCTCCAGGCCACCTTTATGGACATTGTTGCCCAGCTGGCCTTCCATATAACATAACAGGATGTCTGCTTGCAGCCATCTCTCACTATGGAGAAGCAGGTGGGTATTGCTGTCATGAAGTTGGCCTTCCTGATCAGTTACCACTGTGTCACTAACTAGTTCAGTTTGAGCAAGACCATGGCCAGAGAGGTTGCTTGGGAGTTGTGCCTGGTCATCCAGGACACCCTGGTCAACCATTTCAGCCACCTCATCAACCTGCAGGAGGTGGTCATTGGCTTCCGCTGCATGGGCTTTTCCAACTGCAAGGGGACCATGGGAAGCATCCACATCGCCATCCTCTTTTTGCCTCAGACTGCCCAGGTGTTAATCAACTGTATGTGCTACTTCTTTGTTGTCCTGCAGGGCATCATCGACCACCAGGACTGCTTCACCCACATCTTCACCAGCTGGGCGGGTAGCTTTCATGATGCCCACATCTTCTGCAACTCCCTGCTCCCACACTGATGCAGAGTGGGTGTGATCCTTCCCCCATCACTGGGGACCCATCTTCTCTTGCCTTGGATGATGAAGCTCTATAGGGGCAGCTGGACCATCAGAAGGAGCACATCAACTACTGCCTGAGCAGGTGTGCTATCATGGTGGAGTGTACCTTTGGCAGCTTCAAGGCTCATTGGTGGGCTCTCAGTGTGTGCCTCAAGGTGGATGAGGAGAACCTGTTGTGACCCATTGTTGTTACATGTGTTTCTCATAATATCTGTGACAGTAAGAGGAAGCCTGGGTTGAGGATGCATGGCACCTGGACCAGGCACGGCAGGTCAGGCAACTTTGGTGCAGAGATGGGAGAGAGGGTGAACCCCCCCCACTGAGGTTGGGGGCACTGGCTCCACACAGTGGCAGGGAGTATAGATCTATGAAATGCTGGCCAACAGTCTCTTCACACTTGAGGACCAGGAGCCCCTCCTGGATGACTAGAGCTAGAGGGTTTCAAGTGTCCATGCCCTGGTATTGGGCTATGGACCTTCTGGCCCAGTCTTCTTTGGTGCTGCATCCTCGGCTACACTGCCTTCAGCCCAGGCTGCTTCTATTCCCCCGTTCCCCCATTCCACCAGAGGCACACACTGAAATGCAGGGGGATGTGGCACGAGGAAGAGATATTTCATAGTTTGAAATGTTGCAGCTGCCAAAATTTTCTCATTTTTACTAAAGAAAGCCTGTTGAACTTTATCTGTGTCTCAGTTTGGTCCCTCTTCCCATTGTCGTATGCTAGCATACCTTTGGAGGTCTTAAAGAGGTCTGTGAAAGGGATAAAATAACCTGGAGGGAGCAGTTAGGATGGGGAAGGGATGCCATTGGGGCCAAGCTCAACAAACACAAAACCTTGGAGGTGAGGCAAAGGTTAGGGGGCTTTGACTTGGCATGCTAATTCCTGGACTTAGGAGTGAAGACCGGGCACTCACTCCTCCACGTAGGAGTGTACATGTGGATGATCCTAGACCTGCTGTCTATTTGAGAGAGCTACATAGTGGGGATGGCAGTGTGGGTGGGAGGTGGCTGCTGGGCTGGGAGGAAGGAGGCTGCAGGGTGGAAGGCATTCCCAAAATGGGGACTGTGAACTCCTGGCTCTTCCTTATGGGACCTCCAGCTCACTCAGTCCCCAGTCCTGGAGCTCAGTCTGCCCCTTTGGGGACCCTGGCCTTGCCTGGGTTTATGTTACCCAGCAGGATTGAGCCCAGGGGTGCCTATTCCCACCAAAGCTGCAGCATTCCACTGCAGTGGAACCTGGTCTAGGAAGGGGGCTGTGGCCTCCTTCCTGGTAGATGGATGATCTGAGACCAGCAGGCTCTGTTGCCATCCAGAGTATCAATGATAGCCTGGTTTAGTGGGCTGGTGGACTGTGGTCTCTTCCCTGATCTGAGTGGTCCTGTGTCCCCTCAGGACTGGCCTGGAACTGCTCAGGGATACACAGAGTATACTGTATACACAGAGCGATTGCCAGGGATAGGTGTGAGTGGATCAGCTCTGGGAGGTGGCCCTGGGCTGGCATCTGAGAGAGAGGGCAGGGAGATGGGGCCTGGTGCATTGGCTGTGGTCCAGGATGGGAAGGAGGGTGGGGGAAGGGGAGAAGGTGACTTGTCTGCCCAATGATGAAGGATGTAAACCTCTCTAGCGCTTAGCAGCCTGGAGCCTGTATTATGAGTGGTTAGGTTGGGGCAATTCACCCTCCCCCTACACCTCCATCCCTGCACAGCCCTGCCTGACTCCTTCTGGGCTTCTCAGCCACAACAGTCTGAGAGATGGCTGTAACTGCAGGAATGGCCTATAGCATCTGTGGGCCACAATGCTTTCCCTGGCTGGTTGTAGGATGTGTGAGTCATGCTGCAACAGTGGTCACTGTGCTGGTGGGAAAAGCTGGGAGGGGGAACTCTCTAAGTTTGGAAGGGGGCTAGTGAGGTGTCAGAGGAGCAGGTCTGGTGTGGGGAATGTTGTTCTGGGGCCTGCATGCTTGGCCACGGTCCATGGCGTTGAAGACTAGGACTTGTGCAAAGTGGAGGGCCTGGGGTCAGAATCCAAGTCCTGTGTCATGATGTCTACAGCTCTCCCCACACTCCTGCTGCCATACTTCCTGCTCTGAGCCATGTCCAAGAAGATGTCAAGGGAACTGCAGGTGCACCTCGGCTCCCAAATCCTATGATGGTGCAGGGACAAGCATCAACAAGATGGATTCCTTGTAGGCTATCACCATCAGCTGACTCATTGTTCTGGGGCCTCTATGCACCTCTTTGAGTAGTGTCTTTGTTGACAACTCCTCCTGCCCTGCAGTGGTGCTGTAGGTGTGTGTGGTCTTGAAGGCCCTGTCCTCAGCAAGAAAGTTTGACAACTCCTTGTAGAAGGGCATGGTCTACCTCCAGGCCTTGGACATTTTGTTGGAACCACTTATACTGGATTTTATCCCATTAATGTCGGCATGGCACTGCTCCCAGTCCCCTTTGTGGTCAAGGCTCTGCATTTTCTGGGCAATGTGCTTGAAGACATCCTTGTTCTGGTACCCTTTCTGGAGCTGGGCTTGGCTTTCCTCCTCACCCTAGATCATGATGAGATCCTTCATCTCCCCATAGTCCCAGTTGTGTGACCAGGGTTCGGTAGTGGAAGATGATGGGACAGAATCTTTTGTGGTCTAGTGGTGGCCATGGGTCTTGGTATCCCTGGGTGAGTGATGGTCCAGCTGCAAGAAGGTGGATGGAAGGAAGGCTGGAAGGTTGGATGGAAGGGTAGATGGATGGAAGAAGTAGAGGACGCATGAAGGTGCAGGTCCCAGCACACAACTCCCTCTTATGGCAGCTGGGTGTGGCCTGCTAATTAGCATGACCAGGGATTTACTGGTCAGGCCACCCTCCACAACCTCAAACTTTCCAGGGCATTTTAGCAGGTACCTTGTGATACTGGCAATGCCCTATACCATGGCCTGGAAATTTCCAGTGTCCCTCCCTGCAACATGAAGGGATCTGGCCATGCCACACCTGCTTCTGAAGTTTTAAGGGGCATCTGCCTGCTTGCCCCGGCTTGGATGTTTAGTGCCCCTCCCAGAACTCCCCCCACCCGGACCCCGCCCTAATACTTCATGACCCTATAGCTGCAAGTCAAAAAAGCTTTACAGCATGCAGGTACCCATGGCCGAAGTACCTGCCACAAGTGGCCAAGCCATGGAGTGTCTCCAAGCAGATCCAGTCCTGATGGTGTGTCCCCTGCCACTCCAAGACAGCAGAGGTGAGCCACCAAGACTGGCTCCTTTTTGGGTGGGGGGGCATACTGGGATGCAGGTGGGAGGGTTCCTGTCTCTGGCCTCTGACAGGTGGTGTGTGGGACCCAGGGTCAAGGTTCATTGGGCTTTGCCCAAATGTAGGTGTAGGGGGGCTCCTGCCTGGGTGTGTGGGAGCCAGGGTCAGAATCTGTGGGACTTGAGGGTTCTGTTGCACTCGGGTTAATGTCTGTGTGTTCATTATGGGGTTCTTCATGATGAGGTGTGGGTGCCCAGGGCTTGTATGGGGGATACAGATGCCTCCCTCCCTTTCTCCCAGCCTGCTGGCAGCTGACAGATAGCTGGAGGCAGTAGGTGGGGCTGGGGAGAGGAACTGTGTTGCTCACCTATGGGAGGGGTTTAAGGTGTAGCTCACTGGGCACTTGGCTGGAGCAGCTGAGCACAGGCCAAGTGCTAGTGTGCCTGTCTGCAAGGGAGAGGTAGTGGGGGGCTGCAAAGGAGGCTGGGATGCTGGAGGACAGCATAGAATCATAGGGCTGGAAAGGACCCCAAAGGATAATTGGTCCAGCCCCCTGCATGAGCAGGAAAGACATCTGGGGTCAGGTGAACCCAGCCAGGTGACCGTCCAGTCTTCTCTTGAAGAATTATAAGGTAGGTGATTGCACCATTTCTGGGGGAGCTTGTTCCATAGTCTGGACACCCTGGTTGTGAAGAAGTTTTTCGTAATGTTCAGCCTGAAACTATCTTCCAGGAGTTTGTGGCCATTGTTTCTAGTTTCTCTGAGGGCACCCGGTGAACAGTTGTTCACTGAGCCCCTGATGTACGCCTCTGTTATAACAGTAAGCTGCAATTAGGTCCCCTCTCAGCCTTCTTTTATTTAGGCCATGCAAGTCTCTGATCATATGTGTGGCCCTTCTCTGGATCCTCTTGAGCTTCAACGTGTCCTTGTTGAAGTGCGGTGCCCAGAACTGGATGCAGTACTCTAGCTGTGGCCTCACCAATGTTGAGTAATGCAGGAGAATCACTTCATTGGTTTTACTGGAGATGTATCGATTGATGCATGCTGGAGTTTTATTGGCCCTAGCAGTTACTACATCACATTGCTGGCTTATATTCATGCTGGGGTCTATTGTTACCCGCAGATCCCTTTCATTTGTAGTGCTGGTCAGGTTAGTGTTGCCCAACCCGTAGGTGTGCTGGGGATTCTTCCTTCTTAGATGCAGTACTTTGCATTTCTCTACACTGAACCTCACCTGGTTCTGTTCTGCCCAACATGCCAGCCTGTCTAGGTCTGCTTGTGTCTGCAGCCTATCTGCAGGTGTGTCCGCTCAACCCCATATCTTGGTGTTGTCCATGCACTTGGCCAATGGGCTTTTCACCCCCTCATCCAGGTTGTTGATGAAGATGTTGAACAGCACTGGGCCAGGTACCAACCCCTGGGGTGTGCTGCTGCCCACATCTTGCCAGGATAACACTGATCCATTCATTTGGACTCTCTGTGCCTTACTTCACAATCAGTTTCGCATCCACTTGACAGTCCGGCACTTGAGCCTGATATCTTCCACCTTCTGATCAGTACTTCATAGGATACCAGGTTGAAGGCTTTCTGGAAGTTGAGGTATATAATGTCAACCACTTTTCTCTTGTCTAGGTGGTAAGTCACCTGATCTTAGAAAGAAATGAGGTTGGTCAGACAAGACCGGCCTGTGACGAAGCCATGCTGGCTGTCATTCTGTATCATGCTTTCTACAAGTTTGTCATGTATAGCCTCTTTGAATGTTTCTAGGATTTTCCCTGGAACAGAAGTTAAGCTAATTGGTCTGTAGTTTCCCGGGTCCTCATGCTTTCCCTTCTTGAAGATGGGCACAACATTGGCCCTCTTCCAGCCCCCTGTGATTTCTCCAGCGGTCCTTGATTTTTGAAAGACCTTTGCCAGGAGCTCTGCGATTACTTCAGCCAACTCTTGAAGCACTCTTCGGTGGAGTTCATCTGGTCCTGCTGATTTATGTAAATCTAATTTTTTTAATTGATCTTATACCAGTTCTATGGCAATGATGGGAACAGTATCAATCCCGCTCTTCTCATTGTGTACCCTACCTGGCGTGTTGTTCCCCTTGGTCTTGTGAAAGACTGAGGCAAAGTAGTCATTTAGGAGTTCTGTTTTTTCCTGAGTGGTAGTAACTTGAATCATGGTACAGAAATTCAATTCACAGTTCTAACCTAGACTGAGCTGAGTGAACACTGATCTTAGACCTGGTTCTGCCATTTTTAGACCTGTCTGTGTGCACCGAACCTCTGTAGAGTTACACATTTAGATCTATTTCTGATCACTTACACTGGTCAAAGTGTACTGTCTGTACTTGGCCACACAAACACCCACCTACGCACACACACTTGAGGAGGAAGTCTTTTGATACTATAAAAATCATTGAGACGGGTTTGCTATTTTCTCTGTACTGACTGAAATTTGAAGGCCTGCTACTGAGAGTCAATTAATTTAAAATTCCAGTTTGTCATCAAACTTCTATTCATATCTGGTCTCAACAGCTTTTTGCTTTATGCTACAAGTGCCACAATGCAGTAATTCTGAGGCATAATGAGTTTTAGTACTTCAAAACTTTATAGCAAAAATGAGGCAGAATTTTGCTAGACGTTTTTAAAAGTGGTTGTCATACCTAACACAATAAATAAAGTATGGATGAGTACAAAACAAAGCATCTTTTTTTGAATGTCTTAGATGTTGAAGCTCCCATTCTACTGGGGAAAAATATGGAATATATTGTCTTCAACTGGAATGACAGAAGTTCTGTACCTCTTCAACAAGGGATCTCTGATGGACAAGACAAAACAAAGGGCAGCAATTGAAGTGAAGTATGTTTGTAGATGTGGAGGGTGTAGGAAAGAAGAAGTAGTAAAGAAACATTTGAAAGAGAAAACTTGGGGGGTGAGTTTTGATATGAAGATTTTTTCAGTTAATTTGGTTAGAAGGAGGAAAATGGAAGTTGTAAGGAAAGAAGAGTTGGAAGTTGGAAAATGGCAAGAGACGAAGGCCAGGGGTGCAGTATTGGGAACGGAGGAAGAATATCATATAAACCTCAAAGGTATGGATGAGATACTAGACCAGTTTGATGCAGTAAAAGACAAGAGACTATCTTAGATAAGCCAAACCCAAAATTATGAACCTGCTCATGTACTGTCTAACCTTGGAGGCTCCAAAACTAACAAAGGCTCTCCTTTGACTCTAACATTGCTAAGACTTCTGCAGGCCCAGAATTGCACACGGCAGACTAGCTGTGGTTCTAGTTCATACCTAAACCTGATTAAGATGCAAAAACTAGGCAGAATTAAGCCTGAGCCCCAGCAAGCATTCCCACAGTGCACATAATGTGCTGGCAGGAACAGACTTCACAAAAAGCAGTTGCGGCTGCTTTCTTTTAAAACAGTCACTGATAAAAGGGGTGATACTTACCTTCTATAAATAGGTTAGCGGTTACATCATTTACTCAGAAAGTGTGGGACCTGGATTCCACTTAAGAGGGCTTAAATCCACATCTCCCACTTCCCAGGAGATTTTGCTAATCTAGAAAGAAGTTAGTGGCATCCTGCAGGCATAGAATGAGTTTTAGGAGTAGGGGGTGGAGAGAGAGATAATAATAAACCTTACAGTTATGGGCTGGGATGAATGAAGGGAACTAAAGCAGGGAGATATACAGCTGATGGGGCAAGGGAAGCAAATTTTTCTTTCTGGCTATATTCAATTTACTTTATGTAAAAATTTGATAAGGAGAAGGCAGGTGACTCCCCCAGATACAGAACAAAAGACTACAGCACTTGAATACAAAAAACAAAGCAGCACAAACAGCACAAATGCATTTTCAAATAAATACTAGGTCATGTTTTGCCAGAAAAATAAATGGCAAAGAGAACTGATACTTACTACTTGAGCGATAAGACTAAGTAATAATATTAAAATTCTGCCACTTCTTGGGAATGATTATAATTTGAGTAGTTTTTTTAACAAATACATGTGTACACATATGATCAAGAAAGTGCTAATAGCCACATTGTGGATATTTTTATTCAGATATGGTAAGAGTGGGGTGTATGTGCATGTTACTATATCTTGATGGGCAAATTTTGCATACTTGAGAAAATCAAGCTCTTTCTTTTCATTGAGTGTTTTATTGTTATTGTTGATTATTGTTTGTGGTGGGGGAACAGTTTCTATGTGCTCACCTTGGCTCTGATGCTGCATACTCAGTCACACTTGGCACGTCTACACATGATGCTATGTCACCGTAGCAGCACTATGGCGATGTAGCATCAGTGGTCACAAACCATGATGCCGCACCTACATCACTGTAGCGACATGCTTCCTTGTTATAGCAGATTGCTATGGAGACATAGCAGCTAAAGATAACTGTGTGTGGTGTGCACAGCACAGTATGGGCTGTTACTATGCTGTCATTTAGTTATTCTAGAAGGAAGTACTAAATGATGGTGCAGTAACAAAGATGCCATACAGACATGTGTAGATGTGCCCACTGGGTGCATCTACTTGTGCAGATAGTGTGCCTGAATTTACTGCACAATAAATTCAGGCACATAAAACTGCTCCCAGGTGCATGTTCAGATCAAATTGAACCTGATGGGAGCAGCTTAGTCTAAGGCAGCTCCTGCTCTGCTGCCTTGCAGCAACCAGAATGAGCTCCTGGCTTTAGCTACAGCTGCCTGGATGCCAGCCCCAGGATGGCAGGGGGCATGGGCTCAACCTAGGGCTGGCAGAGGGCATGGGGGCAGCCTTGGGCTGGCAGGGAGCTCTGGGGAAGCAGCCCTGAGCTGGCAGGGAGTTCCAGGGTCAGCCTTGGGCTGGCAGGGGCCTTAGGGGATCAGGGTTTGGCTCTGGTGGTGGCACTGGATGGTATGTGTCCACTGGCCCAGCCTCCTGGCACTTTGGGGGGGGGGGGAAGCCTCATACTCACTAGCTGTAGCAGGGGCTGTGGGGCCTCCTGGCAGAGCCTTCCCATGCAGCTCTCACTTCCCAATCACTCTCCCCTGGCTGGCCCCACCCCTAATACCCCCCCCTTTCCTTGACCAGCCCCAGCAGTCCAGGAACAACCCCCCCCCAAAAACCCCAAATAAAAACTGCACTCACCTGCAGTAGCAGTGGATGTGAGGGCTGTTGGGCCATGTGACAGAGTGCCTCTGCACAGTCCCCCCTCCCTGATCTCCCCCTCCCCCTCTGGCTGATCTCACCCAGCCCTACCCCCCCCCCCCCCCACTTGGCCCCAGCATCTCAGTAATTAAAAAAAAAAGCCTTGCACTCACCGGCTGCAGCAACAGTGATCAGTGCCTCTGGGGGCTCATGGCAGAGACCCCCCTTTGTAGTGCAGGGCAAGGGAGGGCAATTGGGATCGCACCCCCTGCTTGGCACCTGCATGACAGCTGTCATATCGCACAGGTGCAGTGCAGCTCAGCAGGGTGCCACACAATGCCTTGGAACTGGGGCAGCTTTACCTGTCAGGTGGAGCTTAGCACCGTTCAGGCCCAGTGGCTCTAGGTTTCAGGCAGTGCATGGTGCCCTGCTGAGGTGCACTGCACCTGCACCATGGGGTAGCTGCTATGAGGGTGGCACACAGCAGGGGGGCAATCCCCATTTCCCCCCACTGCCTCATGCTCTGTAGGAGGGCTCTGCCGAGATCCTTCAGAGGCCTTGATTGCTGCTGCCAGAGCTGGTGAGTGTGGGGCTTTTTTTTTTTTAAAGTGCCAGGTGGGGAATGGGGCTGGGCAGGGCAGCCTTGGGGGCTTCTCCCATGGCTCACCCCACCTGGGGAGAGGCAGGCACAGCCAGAGGAGCCATGGGGGAACTTGCAGCCCCCTGGCTGTGCCTGCATCTCCCTGGCCAATCCATATCTCCAAAACAGCTTCAAAACTCCGAAACAGATTCAGCTGAATTGAAAGGGAATGGTGATCTGAAACACTGAAATTGAATTGCTGTCCTCTGAAACTACAGGAATGGTGCTTCAAGGAGGGCTTTGGCTTCCTCAACCATGACTGGCACATCACGATGAGAGACATGCTGGGGTGGGACAGTTTCCACCTTTCCCCTAAAGGTAAGCGTGTGTTCTCTTCTAGGTTGGCGGACCTCCTCTGGCGGGCTTTAAACTAGGCTCGTTGGGGGAAGGGGAAGATGAGGGCGGAGGATATATTAGACTGCCAGACCAAACAGCACCCACAACTACAGCCCAGCCCAGACTGATGAGAGAAGCAATCAAACAGGTAAGAGAGAGGGGCCAGGGTAACGCTGGGACTAGGGGGTCAGCACACACACCCACAGGAGGCCTCAAATGCCTCTACACAAATGCTCATAGTATGGGCAATAAGCAGGAGGAACTCACCCTCCTGCTGGCTGACACCAGCCCGGACATAGTGGGGATTATGGAAATGTGGTGGGATGAAACACATGATTGGGCGGTCAATGTCAAGGGCTATAGGCTGTACAGGAGGGACAGGATAGGAAAGAGGGGTGGGGGCGTGGCGCTCTATATTAAGGAGGAATACACATCCTCGTTAATAAGCAAGGAGCCAGGGGAAGGGCACTCTGAAGTGCTTTGGGTTAGAGTACAAGGCAGTTGAGGTGAAAGAGACTTAATGGTGGGAGTCTACTACAGACCTCCCAACCAGGGAGAAGAGCTTGACCAGGAATTCTTGGGTCAGCTTACAGAGGTAGTGAAGGCTAGGGATGTAGTAGTCATGGGGGACCTGAACTTCCCGGACATCTGCTGGGAAGAGCAGTCAGCCAGGTCTGAATGCTCACGTAGGTTCTTGGCCAGAGTGCAGGACCTCCATCTAACCCAGGAGGTGCACAGCCCCACCAGGGGGATGCCTTGTTGGACCTAGTGCTGGCCATGGGTGACGACCTGGTGAGGGGGCTGCGAGTGCTCAACCACCTGCAATCATCGCCTGCTGGAATTCACCATCCGGCACAAGGTGGCAAAGGCATGCAGTAAGACAGCGGCCCTGGATTTTAGGAGGGCAGACTTCAACGAGCTAAGGAGGATAGTTGGAGAAGCGCTGAGGTCCCGGGGGGGTGGGGAGCCAGGTGTCCAAGGAGAGTGGTCGCTCCTTAAGGAGACAATCCTCCAAGCCCAAAGGAAGGTAATCCCAAGAGGATCAAAGGGAGCAGGAGAGCACACAAGCCTCTGTGGCTCACCAAAAGAATCCGGGAAGGTCTCCTTGCTAAAAAGGAGGCTTATACCCTGTGGAAAGAAGGGGTCATCACCAGGGAGGACTATTCTGTAGTTGCTCGGGGATGCAGGGGGGCAGTTAGGAAGGCCAAGGCAGAGATGGAACTGGGACTGGCTTCCCAGATTAAGGACAATAAGAAGTCTTTTTTTAAACACATGGGGGGTAAAAAGAAGGTCCCGGGTAATGTGGGGCCCTTGCAGGATGACATGGGTAACGTGGTCGTCACACCAGACGGCAAAGCTAACATGTTTAAGGATTTCTTTGCCTCCGTCTTCCTAAGTAGGGACCAAAACAGCCACCTCCCTGCTGGGCCCCCCTCGGGCCCTGGGGGAGGCACACCTGGGCCACGGGTTAGTGAGGATTTTGTTAGGGAGCTTCTGGAGGGGTTGGATGTATTCAAGTCAGCCGACCCGGATGATCTCCACCCTAGAGTTCTAAAGGAACTGGCCGAGGTCATTGCAAGTCCCCTGGCACAACTTTACGAGCACTCGTGGTGCTCTGGTGAGGCACCGGAGGACTGGAAGAGGGCCAACGTGGTCCCCGTCTTCAAAAAAGGCAGGAAGGAAGACCCGGGAAACTATAGGCCGGTTAGTCTCACCTCGATCCTAGGCAAGCTGTTCGAAAAAATTATGCTGGCACACATCCAGAAGGGCCAGCAGGAGACTGCATGCTTAGGGGCAACCAACATGAGTTCATCAGTGGCAGGTCCTGTCAAACCAACCTGGTGGCCTTTTACGATCAGATCACCAGATCATTAGATGCAGGGGTAGCAGTGGATATAGTCTTCCTGGACTTCCGGAAGGCTTTTGACACTGTCTCTCACCCTGTTCTCATTAAGAAACTGGGGGGCTGTGGTGTAGACACCCACACAGTCAAATGGGTCGCTAACTGGCTGGAGGGCCGCACCCAGAGGGTGGTAGTAGATGGGTCCTTCTCAACCTGGAAGGATGTGGGTAGTGGGGTTCCGCAGGGCTTGGTCCTCGGGCCCGCACTGTTCAACATCTTCATCAGCGATTTGGACGAGGGGGTAAAAAGCACCCTGTTCAAATTTGCTGATGATACTAAGATGTGGGGGGAAGTGGGAACAGTGGAAGGATGCAACAGGCTACAATCAGACCTAGACAGGTTACAAGGGTGGGCGGACGAGAATAGGATGGGTTTCAACACAGACAAGTGCAAGGTGATGCACCTCAGGAGGAACAACCGGCACCATACCTACAGGTTGGGGAACTCCCCTCTTGTCAGCACGGAGGCAGAAAGGGATCTGGGAGTGATCATTGACTCCAAGATGAACATGGGCCGGCAGTGTGTAGAGGCAGTAAGGAAGGCCTACCGCACCTTGGCATGCATCCACAGATGCATCTTGAGCAGGTCCAAGGAGGTGATCCTTCCCCTCTATGCGGCATTGGTCAGGCCGCAGCTGGAGTACTGCGTCCAGTTCTGGGTGCCACACTTCAAGAGGGATGTCGACGGCATCAAGAGGGTCCAGAGGAGGGCCACTTGCATGATCAGGGGACAGCAGGGCAGGCCTTATGAGGAGAGGCTGCGGGACCTGAACCTGTTCAGCCTCCAAAGGAGAAGGCTGAGGGGGGATCTTGTGGCCTGTTATAAACTAGTCACGGGGGATCAGCAGGCATTGGGGGAGTCACTGTTCCCCCGAGCACCGCCAGGAGTGACCAGGAATAACGGTCACAAGCTGGCAGAGGGTAGGTTTAGGTTAGATATCAGGAGGCGCTACTTCACGGTCAGCGCGGCTAGGGTCTGGAACCAGCTTCCAAGAGAAGTGGTGCAGGGTCCTACCCTGGGGGTGTTTAAGAGGAGGCTAGATGAACATCTAGCTGGGGTTATTTGACCCCAGTACTCTTTCCTGCCATGGCAGGGGGTCGGACTAAATGATCTGCTCAGGTCCCTTCCGACCCTACAAACTATGAAACTATGAAACGGCCAAATCTGAAATGGAAAGAAGACATAACCATTTCGCACAGCCCTAGTAGTTTGCCCTGCTGTACCTCATGCTACCTGGGCTAGCAGGTTTCAAGCTAAACTGGTGTGTCTACATAAGCTAAATGTATACCTTTGGATTTCAGTCTTGGGTGAAAAGTGACTTCTAGAGAGTTATTTCTCTATCCCTGTTCCTGTTTATTAATTTTGCTGTTTAATTTGGAGCTATCAATTTGGGCTGAAATACAACTTTTATCTAACTGATCTTCCTGATGATTCACTTTATTTTACCCCAAAATTTTGCCTGTTGCATTGTGTTTAAAAATCAGAGCTTCTTATTGATTTATTGAAATGGCTCTATTTGTAATGATTTTTGCATGATTTTTGACACAATTTGGTTTTAGTGACTGTGATGCTTTATTTCCTGTTGATGACTTGACATTTTTGTTTCTGTCAAAGTAGTAGCTCATTGCTTTTGGATAAAAGCAGTATTTGGTGTTAAAACATTAACATCCTTTTATTATGTTAAATATTGATTCTATATGCTTTCTCGATATTTGATATACTAATATTAGATATTTATTTAAATAAATCCTTGTAGCATTTTGCACCAAGATGCATCTTTCCTTTGTAACTTACTGTCTTGTTGCTGTATAGCATAAACTCTTGGAAGTTTTATTTATTGAGTATCCATGTTTATGAAACATATATTTCTTTTAATATTCATACCTGTGTTGTGTTAGATATTATTTTTCAATGTTAATCCTGCCTCAAGAAAAACTTCCATTATGACAGGCAGGTGAAATTCATTTATCTTGCATATTTTGGCAACTTTTAAAATTAAAAAATGTTACAAACTTACACTTGAATTTAATGGGAGAGGGTTGGGGTGTTTTTATTATGCCCATGTCTTTGCTGAGTGCCAACTCCTCTGGATAACAATAAGATTTTGCCTAATGATACTTTAGGAGTTGTTTTTTTCCTTGTCAAGTAATGCTATGCTTTAGACCAGGGGTTCTTAACCTCTTTTGTGCCATGGGCCCGTCCGGCAGTCTAGTGAAGCCCATGGACCCCTTCTCAGAATAATGAGCATCTGTAGACAGGAAGCCTACAGTCACGTGTGATCTAGCGGTGGGTCTAATAACTACTGTAATTTCAAAGTAGTGATGAGTGTAAACGATATTTCGAGATATCTGCAACAACTGTAATGTGACATGAAAATATCTGTGATTTCTATTGGTGACAAAAAGTCACAGGTACTGCTAATACTACTGTGGTTTGTTGCCTACATTCATAGTTGAAGGAAATGCTAAATTTCAGTTAGAGGTTAGTGAAAATAAAGATGTAATTTTTTTCTCATCCAAGTTCACAGACCCCCTGAAATCTATCCACAGGACCCCAGGTTAAGAACCCCTGCTTTAGACCCTGTCCTCTTCCACTGCTCCTTTCCAACTGTTTTGTTACACATTTCATTGTGCCACGTCTGAAACTAGACCCAGTCTGGTAATTGCTTCTGTGCTTCCCCAGAGCTGTGCTGGAGAAAGAGTTGTAGGACTGGGGCTCCAATGATACAATCATTTGCTGATGGAATATGATGCAAAAGACTCCACTGAAGTCACCAGAAAATAAATTTGGCATGTAGGCTGTCAATTTTCTTCAGCACTTTTGCTTAAAGATCTGGCTGAAAAGCAAGCAGTATGTGGGGGGCAAAATTAAAAAAGTAACTTCAAATAAACAGAGACTTCTGAATTTGTAACACTGTTCTTTGTAGGTGATCTGGTTGTGACCTAAAATTTTAGTTCTTATTTTATTCAAGCAATTCACCCATAGTTAGTATTAAATATGTTTCTGGCTATAGAAGTAATTTTTGTATTCAGTTCAAATGCTTGAATAATATGTGTTCAAACTAGTTTTCTGAGATTGACTTTCTGAGCAGCTATAGGAACACTGTACAGAATAACAATGGGTTAGTTGAGCATTGCTGCTTAATTATCTTGATTATAGGCATCAAACCTATATTTTTATTTAAATTTCAAGTTAACTTCCTGTATTTATTCAACATCCTTATCCTAATAAGTTTGAAATTGAAGACGTCTTTTTAATGCATAAAAGATCTGAAGAATAACCCCCCTCACCTGTTATCACTTTATGCGTTTACTACAACACCTCAGTATCAGACAAGAACATTCTGACAATACCCAATATCCCATTGCAATAATCCTTTTCCAGTACTGTTTATGTCCTGCTCTTCATCCAGTATTAAAAAGATTTCCACTTGGTCTCACAGCTTGTCACATACTTAATCATTCAGTACTCTTTATTGCTTAATCAGTTGCAAGCAATTCTTTCTCAACGTTTCTCCATCAGCTTCCTAAATGATCTCAAAATAGCAATGCATAGTATCCCTCTACTGGTGTCAAGTTTCTCTTTAGTCCTCAATTTCTTTATTGGAGGATGCTTAATGTGGGATGAGAGAAGGACTAGAGCCCCCAAATACCTTCAGAAACATTAATTTATAGTGTCAGAAGGGAAATCAAGAGTCATATAATCCAACTCTCTGCACAAAGGCAAGTTGCGCTTTTTTAAAATCATCTTAGATGCCTATCCAGCTTCTTCTTGAAAATCTTCAAAGAAGGTGATTCCAGAATTTCCCAGGCAGCTTGTTTCATTGTCCTAATGTTCCTACGGATAAGAAAGTTTTCTGTAGATTTTGTTTAAATCTGTTTAGTTTAAATCTGTTTTGCTGCAATTTAAATCCATTGCCCCATGCCCTGGTCTCTGTGGCAAGGGAGAACAGTTCTTTAGGGCAGCCTTTCAGATATTTGAAAACTGTTATTATTCCCAAACTGTGAATAAACATACCCAATTCTCTCACTCTTGCTACTTACTGCCTTAGTTTTCTTTCTAATTTCTCTACATCCTTTTTAAATTGTAGTGCCTAGAACTGGACACACTACTCCATCTGAGGTCTATTGACAAGTAAATGGTACTATATTTACCTGAATCCAAGATGACTTCAAATTTAAGATGGCCCCTCAATAATTAGGTTCTATACTTGGACAATTATAAATTTATAATACAGGCAGTCCTCAACTTACAATGTTTTGAGTTACGTTTCACACTTACAAAGTTTATAAATTGATACTCTGTTTCAACTTTCTGACATCTGTTTCAAATTACAACACTTGATCTGATGCCAAGCCATGCCGGTGAACAAGTTTGCTGCCTCACCAGTCTCCCTGGAGAACATCTGTCCAAACTTCCTTGGACACTTTCGTTAAGAAAGCAGACGAGACTCCAGAAAAACCTGCAGCCAAGACTCCTGAGAAGACTCCAGCCAAGAACCTGTCAAAAAGTCCAACCAAGACCCCTTAAAACAGTCCAGCAAAATCTCCTCAAATAAGTCCTTCCAAATCAATATGATTGTTATTTACAATATAAATACATTAACGTAGCTATATTACTCATCTATAATTGGCTGAGTACAAGATTCTGGATTATATTTGGTGAAAATAGGGTATTGGACCTTGGTTCAGGAACCAGTCCCCCATTTATAATGTTTTCTATGGGAAAATCAGTTCTGAGTTACAACGTTTAGACTTAAGACATGGTTTTCAGGAACCAATTGTGTCGTAAGTCTGAGGACTGCCTGTACCAATTATTGGAGAGTCATCTTAAATTCATCCCCCACCACTGTGGTGGGGGAAGCAGCAGAAGGGGTGAGGGGCCCGAGTCCTGGTCCTTGCATCCTGTGCCACTTACCCTTCCCCCCTCTCCCTCCCGGTTCTTGCCTCCCTACCACATATCCCTCTGCTGCCTGCTCCCTGCCTTACATTTGCCTGCTTCCCCACTTCCAGTTCCCAGTGCCTGCCCTCCCCCCTGTTTGCCCCCTCTGCTTTTGCCTGCCCTCCCTTCCTCCTGCCCTCTACCTACTGCTCCCTGCACAACCTGCACCCCACTGCTGCTTACCTTCTGCAGTAGTGACCCTGCTTGAGTCCAGCCAGGCAGAAGCAACAGCTTGGACTAGGTTGGGTCAGAGGAGGGTAGAGCTGAAGGTAAGTGGTGGGAGTACAAATGACAAAGGGGCAAGCAGCAGTGGAGTTGTGCTCTCCCCAAGCCACACGCTGCAGGTCTCCCATGTAGTCTCCCTACCCCAACCCTGAGTCTCCCCCATGCACCACCTCCCCTACAACATGAGCCATCCCAGCCTGGGGTAGGTAGCAGTTCAACTCTGGCTTCAGCCTCTGGTACTTTACGACGCAGCTTTTTCCCCTCCCCCTATGTTGTTGGGGACAAAAAACATCATCTTGCATTTGACTAAATATGGTCTTGCAATGTTATGCTGTATTAAAAGAAGTGTTGTGTTCATTTTTGTTCTGACTAGGTCATGTGTAGTGACTCCTGTAACCAACCATAGCCCCCAAATCTTTTTATCAGCTCTACTGCCAAGCCAGCTATCTCCCATTATGGATTTCTGCATTTGTTTTTTCTTTCCTTAGTACAGCACCTTATTTGTCTTTGCTGGATTTCCTTTTGTTTTCTAACTTATCAAGGACCTTTTGGGTTTTAATCCTGCCTTCTGAAATGCTTGTCACACATTCACTTGCCACAGTTGCCAATCATTGGAATGCTGTGATGTATTAACGTTGGTACATGTTAGGGCAGTGTCTCAGGTTCACTTGCAAGAGTTGCAATGCAGTGACCCATTAAAATTAGCATGTGTTAGGAGATAACCCTTGCTTGAAAGGGAACAATTTTGCTAAACTGCAAGGGCACTTAATATGTGCTAAACTGGTTGCCCACGCATCCGCTTGCATTTTAACTGTACTTCCTAAGTATTAAATCGAATGTTGACACCACCTAAACTCTTCCTTGTTTTGTGTTCTCGGCAGTCTTGCTCAGAAAGCTCTCTCTTCCTGCAACCGAGTCATTAATGTAAATGTTAAGAGAAGACCCAAAACAGACTGCTGAAGAGCCTTGCATGAAACATTTTGCTGTTCTGTCATTTATCCATTGTTCTTTGTTTTTTGATGATTCAAACAATTATGTGCCTGCCTAATGGTAATTCTCTATAGCCCAGATTTGTTCATTTTATTTAAGAGATTAAGGCTGACAATGCCACATGACAAGGTCTAGGTATATTATGTGCACTGTATTCCCCTCATCCACCAAATGTGCTACCTTGTCAGAGAAGGAAATCAAGTTGCTTTCACATGATTTATTCTTAACAAATCCATGTTGTCTCCTCGTGATCATCCCTTGCCTGTTTTATCCAATATCCTTTGACCATTTTATCTTATTTTCTATCCTGATTTAGTGCCTACATGTTCTTGCTATTCCATGCTATTCTTCCTTAATGATTTGCTTTTCCTTTCATTGTCTATATATTTCTCTTTTGATTTTGAAGTAGTTAAGCTTCTTGTGTACCCATATCTGTCTCCTGTAGCAGTTCTTAAGTCTTGCCAAGAGGTAACATTTATAGTGCATTACTTTTTGTATCACTATAATAGGTGAGCAGCCAGACATGCATGCTCACTAAAATGCAACAAAACTGGTTGAAAGTGTATCAGGAGGAATACATATTATTTTGTACTGGTACTTCCCAAATTAACTCTGTATGCTTGTTTTGCTATAGTCATACCATGACAAGGCCCAAGTATCACACAGTGCAGCTGTCCATCTCTTTTGGTTCACGAGGCTACTCTAAATCTCAGTCTAGACTGACAGGTCACAGGTGGCCTTGCCCACCTATTTGTTGCCCAACATGAAGACTTGTCTGCTCTTCTGTTCTACATAGCATCATAGTGGAAGCAACAGTCCTTTCTACTACCTTCAGATACCCTTTTCTGAGTATCCTTCTTGATAAGTGAGACAACAGCCTGCCATCAGACACAATATCCTCCCCATCTGCTTCCAGCAGATCCTGTAGGCATGTTAATACCTGGAGCTGGAGAAAGATGATGGATCTGCTTGCTATTTGGGGTGAAAAGGAGAACAAGTTGGTACTCAGGCTGAGCCACCAAAATCAGGATGTATCAGCTGCCTAGATGACAGCTCAGGGACAACTGGGACTGGCAACAGTGTCACTCAGAAATCAAGGTACTGAAGCTCTGGTACAAAAAGGCCCAAGATTACAAATGTGTTTCTGGCATCCACAAGGCAATGAGCTCATAGTACAAGATGTTCTTATATACCCTGGTTCACTGTGAATACTACTGGCTACAGAGCAATGCTACTCTGGTCAAGAAAGGGGAGGCCTACACACAGCCTGCCCACATGACAGCCCAGGAGTTGGCATATGATGTCAAAACCTTTCAGAGGACTTATCTTAGCCATGAGGAAATAGAGTGTTTCCATCCTGCACCACAGGAGAGAAAAATGGAAGATACGGACATTGAGAACAACTGAGTGGCCTGAGCTGTTTGGCTGGTCCATGCCCTTGACATTACTCCAGTCTGTCACACCAAGACCTCTGTTTCTTGGGGATGGAGGCTTTGGAGTGAGAAGGGGACTTCTTTTTGTGCACACTTCCATTGGTGCCAGGCTGAGGAGCAAGGGGGTGCTGCCTCCTGAGATGCAGCAGCATTGCCGTGGTGGTAAAGTGTTTCATGTCCTTGCCCCAGCTGGTCTTCCTTTAGCAGTGCTGGCAGGTAGCAAATCTGGGATCATCTGCCACCTCAAAATGATCCCACACTACACTATGCACTTCTGGGTTGAGGTTGGGGATCCTGCCTTATACCCTTTCTCACCAGGCAAAGGCACAACAACAGAAGGAGCTGAGCCACCTGCCCCCACAACCTTGTCCAAAGTGCCTTCCAGAGAAGGAGACCTGCCTCTAAGGGGACATTGAGGGGTGTGGAGCACAAACACAGATTTCCCCTCCTTCCCCAGAATTTCCTTTGCTATGGCTCTCAGCTCCTCTGCTTTCAGATCCAGTTCCTACTCTGGCACTGGAAGACTCATGCTGGCAACTTAAATTGGGGTGGAAAATGTCATGCTGCTGCTGGTTAGTGGTGTTAGTGGTGGTGGTGCAGGTGCAGGCACTGTTACCATCTCCTTGCTCCCACTAGCAGCAGAAGACTCATCGCTGCCAGGAAAGAAGGTGCATCTATGTTTGGGGTGGGGGAACTTGCAGCTTTCCCTCTGCCCCCTCCCCCTCCCCCGCAAGAAAACCTGGCACCTGCCTTTCCAGCACATTTCATAATGTTTGGTGTGCTGCAAAATATATGTGTGTGTGTGTGTGTGTGTGTGTGTGTGTGTGTGTGTGTGTGTGTGTATATGTGTAATATATGTTGTGCTTTCCTGCACAGTGACAACACTCTCTCAGGGAAAACACAAATTTCTATTTGTGGAGGGAAAGAATCAAGACAGATTAACAAGAACAAATAAAAGGATTTTGGGGGAAGGATAAGCTGAAAGGAATGGATAGGGATAAAAATAGGGGTTGTAGGCAAGGGTAAGTAGGAAAGGATTGGATACAATTTACAACAAGAGAGACTAGCTAGCAAGAGACTAAGCCTTTCAGATGTTGCTGCTCCAAGAAAGAGACAGCTCACAAAATACACTTCAGACACAGCTTGATATGTTGTTTCTATGTCCCCCCGCCAGAGCACTGTGATTGGAAGGGAACTCAGAGAAAGATCATAGTCACTGACCACCTACAGATGTCCATATCAGATCCCCCCATCCCACAGCCTTTTCCATATATGGAAGATAACCTCACCCCTCCCCCTCTTCTCAATTTTTGTTTTCTGCAAGCCTTCCGAATCTCTGAATCTCTCCAAATCAATTCAGAGGCTTCTGATTCTTTCTGGACTTTAAGAAGGCCTTCAACAGTATCTCTCACCCCGTTTTCATTAAAAAACCAGGGGATTGTGGCATCGACACCTATACAGTCAAATGGGTCACTAGTTGGCTGGAGGGCCGCACCCTGAGAGTGGTGGTGGACGGGTCATTTTCGACTTGGAGGGATGCGGGCAGTGGGGTCCCCCAGGGCTTGGTCCTTGGGCCCGCACTGTTCAACATCTTCATTAGCGACTTGGGTGGGGTTGTAAAAAGCACCCTGTTCAAATTCGCAGATGATTCTAAGATGTGGGGAGAAATTGACAAGCTAGAAGGGAGGCATAGGTTGCAATTGGACCTAGACAGGTTACAGGGGTGGGCAGATGAGAACAGGATGGGTTTCAATACTGACAAGTGCAAGGTGATGCACCTGGGGAGGAAGAACCAGCAGCATACCTACAGGCTGGGGAACTCCCTATTCATCTGTGCAGAGGCAGAAAAGGATCTTGGAGTCATTATTGATACCAAAATGAACAAGGGCCGACAGTGTGAGGAAGCAGTCAGGAAGGCCAAATGGACCTTGTCATGCATCCACAGATGTATCTCAAGCAGGTCCAAGGAGGTGATCCTCCACCTCTATGCGACACTGGTCAGGCCGCAGTTTGAGTACTGCATCCAGTTCTGAGCGCCACACTTCAGGTGGGATGTGGACAACATGGAGATGGTCCAGAGGAGGGCCATCTGCATTATCAGGAGTCAGTAGGGCTGGCCCTACGAGGAGAGGTTAAGGGACCTGAACCTGTTCATCCTCCACAAGAGAAGGCTGAGGGGGGCTCTAGTGGCTGTTTACAAACTAGTCAGAGGGGACCAGCAGGCATTGGGGGAATCCCAATTCCCCTGAGTGCTACCAGGAGTGACAAGAAATAACGGTCACAAGCTGGCAGAGGGTAGATTCAGACTAGACACCAGGAAGCGCTACTTCACTGTCAGGGCGGCTAGGATCTGGAACCAGTTTCCAAGAGGAGTGGTGCTGGCTCCTATCCTGGGGGTCTTTAAGAGGAGGTTAGATGAATACTTTGCTGGGGTTGTTTGACCCCAGTACTCTTTCCTGTCATGGCAGGGGGTCAGACTTGATGATCTGCTCAGGTCCCTTCTGACCCTACCAACTATGAAACTATGATTCAATTCGGACTTTTTAAAGGGTCTCCTTCTTAGATTAGGATTCAGAGATTCAGCTGCTGATTCAGGCTGTATCTCCTCCAAATCAAATCAGTTACTTAAGCTTTGCACAGCCCTACTTTATATAATCTTTCTCCAAGTCAGCTAAAATGTGGCCTCTTAAACTCTAGTGTTCTTGTTTTGCTGTTCACCTGGCTTCCCTCCGTTAAGGTAATTAATTGGTCATATTATAATTAGTTTACTTCCTCCCAAGTTTCTGATCACTTTTTGTTTGCAAATAGTTCATTCTTTTTGGTCAGAACAAGATACATGATAGATATAAAACTGAATCCTCAACTTCCTGAAACAGAAAGTTGACATCTGTATTTGGAAATAATTTCCTGGATGTTTTGGGCCAGATTCTGTTCCAGATGTTCGCCATTATGGATATCTTTACATGTGTTCTGGGGTGGGTGGGGGAGGCGCTTTAATTAGAGTGGCTCTCGGGAGCCACTTTAATTAAAGCGCCTGCAGTGTCTTGTGTATTCAGCACCCTGCACTTCAAAATGGCAGTGGTTGCCCTTAAACTAAAGCTCACTGAAAGAGTTTTAGTTAAAGTACCTCTACCAGTATTTTGAAGTGCAGGGATGCTGAATACATGAGATGCCAAGGCTGGAGGAGCATGCTAATTAACATGCTTCAGCGGACTTGATTAATCGAGTCTGTTCCAACATGTTCCAATTACAGCATGTTGGAACATGCGTCCTGCATATCTACAAGCAACCTATATTCCACATGTTAGGTGCCTAAGTGCAGTTCTATTCCATCCTGCTTGAGTCCCTAATTAATGGCTAATCCAAAAGATAAAAGTGGTGATGGAGAATCTTTTTCCTCCTGGATGCTTCTTTTTTGTGATTAAATCTTAGGGTGTGGACAGATGTAACAATTAAAACATTTCAAACGCATTCAAAGGACCACTGTATGAATATTCAAGTCCTTAGAAATGTTTTGAAAGTATATGAAACACTCCAAAATGTTAAATGAGATCTGTTCTTAAATCAGGTACTGTTTTGTAGTGTTTTCCTTTTTTTCCCTTCTTCTTGATTGAGTTGGGAACAGGAGGAGAAGGGGGATGGGGCAGACAGCCTGCCAGCTGTCCAGCCACTGGTTTTATTTTGGGCCCTGGAACACTGCTGTGTCTCCACTGGGACTCCTCACCCACACCAGATCTGCAGCTAAGCTTATTCCCTCTCCCACACAGCTATCCCATCTGCCAGGTCCCTACCAACTCTTGGGACTTCTGCCACCACTGAAGCTGTGCCCTTCAGCCCTGATTCCCTATATCTACCTGCTTGGTTGAGAGGGGGAGATTGGAGTGCCAAACTCCTGCTAGCAGAGCTGGGGATCCCTTGTTGCCCCCCACCCCTTGTTTAACTCTCCTCTCTGGTTTCTGCTCCCCTTTACCTCACATCCCTGTAAGGGGAGAGGGGCACAGAGAGCAGAAATGCAGGGTACTGCTGCTTCTTCTAGTGCTCCCTGATTGGTGCTAGGGGAGGCTTCAGCATTTTGTAATGTTCTAGGCAGAAATGGCACAGGAACTGTACATTAGGGCTGTACGTTGTAAAGCTTACAACTGTACATTGTAAAGCTTCGGTAACTGATTTGATTCAGAGGAGATTTGGCTTGATTCAGGGACTGACTCTCCAAATCGAATTGGGAGACCAAGTAAAAGCTCTGAATCAGTTTGAAGCATCTGAATTGATTCAGAAAACTTTCAGAAAAGATTTAGCTGATTTGGCCATAGACTCACAGCTGTTTTGATCAGGTAAATCTGTTGGGGTTGGGGAAGGGGACAGGGAAGGTGTGTTGGGGAGGGAGGGATTGGGGCTGGGAAAAGCTGCCCAGCCGGGGTGGGGGGTGCATTACTTGGGGAGGTGGGGAAGGGGTCATGAGATGCAGGTATGGGCAGCACTGGGACTGGGGGCTCTGCCCTGCTGCTGCTTGCCCAGCTGGGGCACAGAGAAGGGGATGTGGCTCACTCCATGTGAAAAGTGGAAAGTGGTAGCAGGGTATAGCCCCCATTCCCAGCGCTGCTGCATCCACATCCCATGCTCCCCTGCATTGACTAGCAAGCATAAGCAGGGCAGAGCCCCTGCTCCCAGTGCTGATGTGGGCATGGGAGTGCTGAGAGCAGGGCTATGCTATGCTGCCATCTGGAGTGAGCTTCGCATCACCCCGTCTCTCCCATGCCAGCTGGGCAAGTGGCAGCAGGGGCAGAACTCCCATGGCTCCCCCACAGCCAGAGGAGCCATGGGAGAAGTCCCCATGGCTGCCCTGCCCTGCCCCATTCCTTGCTGGGCCCAGCTTCCTGGTGCTTAAAAAAATAATAATAATAAAAAATAAATAGCCCCACACTCGCCAGCTGTAGCAGGGGCTGTGGGGCCTGTGGCAGAGCCCCCCTGTATAACCCCTACTCCTCGATCTCCCTCCCCACCCCTGATGGCTCTCTTGTCTAGCCCCAGCCTCCTGGCCCTTTAAAAAAAAAAAGCGCTGCACTTACTGGCTCTGGCAGTGGCAATTGGGGACTTTGGGTGCTCCTGGCAGAGCCCCCCCATGTAGTGGGGGGCAGAGGGGCTCGCCCCCTCTGCCTGGCACCTGCATAGCAGCTGTCACATTGCACAGGTATGACATTGCTTGGGAGGGTGCTGCACACTGTTTGGGAACTGGGGTGGCTCCAGAAGTCACATGGAGCCTGGCACTGCTCAGCCCCAGTGGCCCCAGCTCCCAGGCAGTGTGCGGCACACTGCTGAGCTGTGCCACACTTGAGTGATGCAACACCTGCTGTGCAAGTACCAGGCAGATGGGGGGCGATCCCTGCTGCACTCTACTGCCTCACACTGCATGTGGGGGCTCTGCCATGAGTGCCCGGAGGCCCCACTTGCCATTCCTGCATCCGGTGAGTACGGGACTTGTTTTTGTTTGTTTGTTTTTTAAAGCTCCACAGTCACCAGCTGCAAGAACGGCGACTGGGGCCTCTGGGCACTCATGGCAGAGGGGATAGCCCACCCACCTGGCACCCACACAGCAACTATTGAATTGTGTGGGTGCAGCACGGCTCAGCAGGGTGCCATGCGCTGTCTGGGAGCTGGGGTGGCTCCACCTGTCAGCCAGAGCCTGGAAGTGCTCAGCCCCACCAACCCCAGCTCCCTGACAGTGCATGGCACCCTGTCAAGCCACACTGCACCTGCTCCATGGGGCAGCTGCGGTGCAGGTGCCAGGTGCGGGGAGACATCCTCACTGTCCTCCGAATAGGCCGAATCCAAATCTGAGTCTGAACTGAATACTTCCCTATTTGCACAGGCCTACTGTACTTGTGTCTCTGGCCTGAAACATTTCCTTTCTGATATACTTCCAGAAATGTTTCACTTGGAGACATTTTAATTGTTATATCTGTCCTTAAAGGTCAGATGAGGGTGTGTTATAAAAGTAGGTGTATTGCTGGATTTTCAGGGAGTTGAACATGGTGGAATAGAATTGCACTTATGTGTTCAAGGTCTAAGCTCACTTCTTTGCCCCATATACAGATTGCAATCTGACCCTTTATGTTTTGCTGTATTATTCTTCTAGTAATCAGCAGGGAAATTAATCCCTCCACCCCCTGCCCCCCACTTAGCACTATCTGAGAATGTTTAAAACAAGTCTAAGATACCAAGAATATTTTCTTAAAAAAGAGTTAAATAATATCTATAATAATAAAGTGTTTACTTCATCCCCATGGCTGTCCTGCAATGTTATCTATATGCTCTGCTTTCTCCAGTGACTGATATCATTCAACTGGTTGTAAGAGCCCCTGGCACAGCAATATGTAACTTTACACATAAAGCTGGCCAGTGTTGTTTTGTTTTATATTAATTGACTTATCTACACTATGAAGTTTCTGGTAGAACAGAGCAGGGTGTAGCATGTCCAAAATGAATCTGAAGGACAAAAAAAGGAGCCGCTTTATTCCAAAACAGAGAGAGCTTCTAACATTGAGCTATGTGACGCAGGGGAGGATTTTATTATATATTCTTACAGTGCACCCCACTGCAACTACTTTCTATAGCTAATTATGCATCCTGAATGCCTTTATTGTGATCTGCCTGCCAACAAGTTACTCAGTCTTCCTCCTGACTTACTATGAATGAAAGACTGGTAAAGCTAAGAATGATAAAACAATGGATCTATGAACTGGAAGAGAAGAGAAGGGATGAAAAGTAACAATACTGTTGGGGGCAGAGAAAAGAAAAAGAAAAGAGGAATGAAAGCAAATATAGAGATAGTAATGAGCAACAGTTCAGGGTTGGGAACACAAAGGAAGAAGAGAAAAAATATTCTGGAGTAGTAAATAAGCATTATGTAGTAGAAATTTGCTTAATGAAAGGCATGTAAAATGCACTCCCAAGAATATGAGGAAAAAATCCCGAGCCAACCAAATGTATTCCTAAATTATTTTTATATAGTTATTATAGTACTTTATCCATCAATAATTACTCCTCCATATATATTCTTAATAGTATAGATGGGTACTTTCCTCATAAATTGAAGTTTCTAATGCCTTTTGGAATAATTGATAGGTCACTTCAAATTAGGCACAATAGCATCACTCGTGTGAGTATAATTTAAGAAGAGCTTTTAAAAGAATGACAGGCCTATCTGCAGGGAAAAAAGTTTGAGTCTTCTGAGAGAAAGGAGAATGGGGAGGAGCTTTCCCTTGTGATGTTATTAATGGGAAAAAGAAGTCAACCAAATATCTATAGTGTGCTTTTTTGAAGGAAAATCTTCCCGTAGTAACCCTAGTGCCTAAATAAACTTAAAAAAAAGACGGGGTGGAATAAAAGAAATGTTCATGGGGGAAAACAAAGAAACATTTTCAAGTACTAGTGAAGGGTGTGTGCTGCTTTAAAATGAGCTACATGAAACTATACACATGGTACTGCAAATACCACAGCTTGGCTTGCTATTTTGTGGAAACAGTTTCTAACTTTCTGGTGAAGGACATTACCCATGTCCTGTGTGATGATTGCAAGCTCCTACTGATTCTTCCTAATTCATGCAGTGATCTGTTGTAACCCCCTTGTATCTTCCCATCGTTTTTTGTTTTTAAACATGAAGATGAACACCTGTTCTGCCAGTACGAAATGTTCACGGCCCATGAGCTCATACTGAGTTTTAATCAGCTCTGACTCGGAAAATCATTCAGGCTGCAGTGTGTTCTTCACATTTTGGTTTATTGAGAAGGGTATTTGAGTGCAGGCAGCAAGGAACTTAAAATACCAGAATGTCTTGCTGACAGCACTGCTATCCTATAATCATTTAATGTCTTGCTAAGTAGCAAAGTGAGTATACAGGAATAACTTCAGCTGGCCTTTTCTTTTGTGTGAATAAGGAAAATGTAGCAGGCTTTCACCTGCAAAGGTGCCAATGTGATTTAGACTCTACAGTGATTTTCCTTCCTACCTTTCATAACACATACCTAGTGAAAAAAAAGCCCTGTGTGTTAAAGAATGATGGATCTGCCAAACCTCTCTTTTAAAGAGTCCTGCACAATTCCTCTATCAGGATGCAAAATGACATTTTAAAAACCTCCCTGCATTTATTGGAGGTTTTCAGCGTATGCATGTCAGAACAGTATCAGGATGGCCTAATTAATCACACAAGAGATAAGGTGTGACAGCTATGATTTGCATCACCAAGGCATCTGGGTAGGAAGAAAAAATATCTTTTTCTTAAACTTTGAAAGTTCAGCTCCTTTTTTTCTCTAACTTTAAAATTTTGGGGTGGAATCCTGACTCCATCAAAATGTATTGACTAGTGTCCATCCTGTCTTTTTCACTGCAGATCCTTAATTGACACTAACAGCAGTACTGAACCAAAATCATCCTTGGTGTAATCCCCTTCTCTTGTATATTCTCTTGCCATGCTGCAGACATAGGAATATGTACAGTAGCAAAAGTCCTCTCTTGTGGAGCTCTATGTGTTGTCAAGAGGCATCTCCTCCTCTCTGAGTATTCTGTCCTTCAAAGAAGAACTGGTTCTTTTCTCTCATTTGTTTTTGTGAAGCTTCAAGAATATTCAGCTGAGTTAGTATCACTCGTATGAATAGCATGGCCTTCTATGGCTATGTTTTTAGGAAGAAAATTGTAAATGAAATGTTAGGCATATTTTTCTAAGGGGTATAAATCAATTGAAACAAATTTTATCAGAATATTAAAAACTCTTCTCATAGTTAAGACTAAGTATTTGTGAAATTTCTAGTTTCTGCTACAAGCCCTCTTTTCTGTTGAGCTTATTCAAATAACTACCTGAAGTATTATTTTATAAAGGGGAATATGTGGCTCTCTTCTTCCCCTTTCTTTTCCTTAACAACTGATTTTGCTTGTTTTTTTGATTCACTTTAGCTTCAGACAAAAATCAATGGTGAAATCTACCTCCTCTGAAGTCAGAGAAAAAGTATCTTTTAACTTCTGTGGGAGCATATTCCATAGATTTCATAGACATTAGGGGCTGGAAAGGACCTTGTGAGATCGAGTCCAGCCCTCCTGCCATATGAAGGAAGTTTGCTGGGGTCAAATGACCGCTGCAAGATAAGCATCCAAATGCCTTTTGAATGAGTCCAGAGTAGGTGCTTGCGTCACCTCTGGGGTGGTGTGTTCCAGATCCTGGACACTCAGACTGTAAAGAAGTTTTTTCTTATGTCCAGTCTCAATTAGCCTTCTGGAAGTTTGTTGCCGTTAGACCTCATTATCCCATGGGGAGCCCTGGTGAAAAACTGTTCTCCCAGACCTTGGTGTGCACCCCTTATATACTTATAGACTGCCACCAAGTGCCCCCTGAGCCTTCTCTTCTCCAGACTGAAGAATCCCATGTCCCTCAGCCTTTCCTCGTAAGGCTTGCTCTCTTGGCCTTTGATCATGTGGGTGGGTCTCCTTTGGACTCTCTCAAGATTATCCATGCCCCTCCTGAAATGGGGGGCCCAAAACTGGATGCAGTCCTCCAGCTGTGGCCTAAGGCTGAGTAAAGCAGGAGGATGATGTCCCTGGTTTTGCTTGAGATTCCTCAGTGGATGCAAGCCAGGGTTTGGTTTGCTTTCCTGGCTACATCATCACATTGGTGGTCCATGTTAATTTTGTGGTCAATCAAGACCCCCAAGTCTCTTTTGTTCATGGTGCTAGTGAGTGTAGCACTGCTGAGCCTGTAAGTATCATGTTGGTTTTTCTTCCCAAGGTGGAGCACCCAGCACTTCTCAACGTTGAATGCCATCAGGTTTTGGTCCACCCACCCTGGAGCCTGCCCAGGTCAGCCTATATCCCCAGCTTAACCTTCAATGTGACCATCTTCCCCCATAGTTTGGTGTTGTCCACAAACTTTTCCAGTTTGCATCTGATGCCTGAATCCAGATCATTAATGAAGATGTTGAAGACTACTGGCCTGAGAACTGAGCCAAGGGGGACACCACTGGTTGCCTTGTGCCATTTTGATTTACTCCTATCAACTAATGCTCTTTGGGTCTGACCCTGGAACTAGTTCCCGAGCCATCGGGCCATGGGATGGTCAAGGCCACAGTTCTCCAGCTTAACCATGAGGACATCATGGGAGACCAAATCAAAGGCATTCTTGAAATCCAGATATATGACATCAACCTCGTATGTAGAAATTGACAGTGCATAGGCATTCATTCTTTCTCCTGGAAAAAATACACAGTAGAGAAATCTTCTTAGTTGACACCTGGAAGTTCTCCCCTATGAAGGAGTTCCTCTTGCTAGAATGAATTCCTGTATGCTGAACTCCTCCATGATCAAGCGGAGTCAAATAGTGGCTTCCCTTGTGCCACCCTCAGGCCAAGGAGAGTTCAGTCTGGAGAAGGTGAAGGGGGGGCATTTCCCTGAAGCTTGACTCCTTTTGATCATGGAGGAGTTGAGCTGCTGCTTCTCCCCCATCTTTTCCTGAAACTAGAACATCCCGGTCTTGAGAAGGTGCAGGGAGCATCGCCCTACAACTCCTTTTGCTCTCAGAGACTGGGGGCATTGTGAGTGGCTGTCTTTTTGCTCTGGGACATGTCCCCCAAAAATATTTTCTCCCTCTTCCTTGATCTACCCCTGATCTACCCCCGATCTACCTCCTGCCCCTTCCCTCCCCACCAAATTACCTGCTGGGTGGAGGGAGCAGGGGGCAGTGCACAATAGATCTTGGGTTGCTTTTAAATGTCAGATGTGATCTCCTACTTAAAAAGGTTGGAGAACAGTGCAGTAGGGCAATGTTCTAGGCACATTCCTCAAACTGGGAATGGTGAATGGGTGGGAAGCACTGTCTCTGATTCCTCCCCACCTGGAGACCAGGAAAAATTTCCACTGCTATAAATTAATGCCTTTTCATACCCTATAAATGTCACAGCTGTTTCACTTATTTAAAAAAAAAAAGTGTAATCAAAGAGGTGTGCGTGTGTGTGTGCATGCATGTGCATGTGTGTTAAATGAGAAAAAGCCTAGGTAACCAAAAAAGGGGAAGCTTAAACTTAATTAAAGACATTATATAGCTTGGTAAAAGAGTTTTGGACTTGTGCTTACTTTAGCAAATAGTTTCAGACCCTCTCTTCCACTCAACCCCCCCACCCCTGAAAAATCAAATACATCAAAATGGTTTGTTTTGGCATTTTAAAAATGAAACTCTGATTTTTCTTCAATTCAAAGTGATAAGTTGAGGCTAAATATACCTGTAAAATTCACTGCTTTTAAAGAGAGAAAAATACCCTCAAAATGAAGTAAAACACCTAAAGGAGACAAAAATGAAAGACGCTGTAGAAATATTATACATGTAGCTTTTAGTTCTTCAGTTGGTTTATAAATGGTAAGCTATCTAAGCATAATCTCCATTTTATTGTGGGGAAAGCAGGGCCAGGAGAGATAACATATTTATACTGGGGTAACTCATAACTTGTATGTACTCTAGTGCAAATAGTACTGGGATCTGGAGTGGATAGATGAGCTCTTCTTTTGCAATCCCTTGCAGTCAAGGATGATTGTCCTATCTGTGCATCCGAAGTTGGTTGATGATGCCTATCTGGGATCAACAGACTCTACTTCAGCTTAGATATGTGTTTCCATGTGGGGTGGGTGGTGCTGTATTTTTTATTTGGCCATGCTGTTTCTGCTGCTTCCACTTTTTTATCTCCTGTTGTTGTCCTGAGGTTTCAAAGTACTGAGATCCCTGCAATAGACTCTTCCTCCATTTGGGGTGGTCCTGGTCGATAGTCTCCCATGAGTTGACATTAATGTTGCATTTTTTTAAAGTTGGCCTTGAGGACATCCCTGAAGTGCTTTCTCTGCCCTCCTCTTGATCTTATGCCTTTGCTGATCTGGGATAAAACTTGCTTTGGGAGTCTGGAGTCAGACATCCAGATGACATGGCCAGCCCAATGAAGCTGATGCTGGATGATCATTGCCTCAATACTCATCATGTTTCCTTGAAGGAGGGTGCTAATGTTGGTGCATCTCTCTTCCCAGTAGATTTGAAGGATCTTCAACAGGCTTCATTGATGGTACTTCTCCAACAACCTTACATGTCTCCTGTACAATGTCCAAGACTCAGCTCCATACAGCAAGGTGGGGATTATGACTGCCTGATAAACCTTTAGCTTGGTTTTGAATCTGATATCATGATCTTCAAATACCCATTTCTTTAGGTGTCCAAAGGCTGTACTTGCACATTTGAAGCAATGTTGGATTTCTTCATCAATGTCAGCCTTCTGTGAGAGGTGGCTTCTGAGGTGCAGGAAATACTCAATGTTCTCTAGAATCTCACCATGGATCTGGGTTACTAGAGCTGTGGACTGTTCATTAAGGGCTTGTTGGTGGAGGACCTTAGCCTTCCAAATGTTATACTTCAGTCCCATTTTCTTGTATGCCTTGGTAAAGATGTTGACAATTGCCTGAAGGTCTGCTTCCAAGTGAGTGCATCATCAGCATACTGGAGCTCAATGATTGCGGTTGGGATGGTTTTGGTTTTGGCTTGGAGTTAGCTTCACCTCTGTTTTCTTGGGCAGGGACCGGGACTTCCCCACCGTGATGCAAGATGGACTCGAGGGGAATGCCTCCAGACCTCAGGTTGGGGAGGACCAGGTTAGAAAGCTTCTGGAGGGGCTGGATGTGTTCAAATCAGTGGGTCCAGATGCTCTCCACCCCAGGGTGTTGAGGGAGCTAGCAGGGGTTATTGCAGGGCACTTGACACGGCTTTATGAGAGCTTCTGGTGCTTGGGCCAGGTGCCGGATGATTGGAAGATAGCCAACGTGGTCCCCATCTTTAAAAAAGGGAGGAGGGAGGACCTGGGCAACTATTGGCCCGTCAGTCTTACCTCAATCCTAGGGAAACTCTTTGAGAAGATCATCATGGAGCACATCTGTGATGGGCTGGCCTCAGAGATGATGCTCAAGGGCAACCGGCATGGTTTCATTAGGCGCAGGTCATGTCAGACCAACCTGATTGTCTTTTATGATCAGGTCACAAAAACCTTGGATGCAGGTGTTGCCATGGATGTAGTCTTTCTGGACTTCAGCAAGGCATTTGACATCATCTCCCACCCCATCCTCATTAAAAAATTGGGCGACTGTGGCATTGATGCCTACACAGTCAGATGGATTGCAGATTGGCTGAAGGGTCATACTCAGAGGGTGGTGGTGGATGGGTCATATTCGGCCTGGGGAGATGTGGGCAGTGGAGTACCCCAGGGCTTGGTTCTTGGGCCCGCGCTGTTCAATCTCTTTATCAGTGATTTGGACGATGGGGTGAAAAGCACCCTGTTTAAATTAGCTGATGATAACAAAATTTGGGGTGAGGTGAGCACGCTAGTAGGGAGGGAAAGACTGCTGCAAGACCTGGATAGGTTACAGAGGTGGGCTAGCAAAAACAGGATGCGTTTCAATACTGACAAGTGCAGGTTGCTGCACTTGGGCAGTAGTAACCAGCAGCACACTTATAAGATGGGAAACGCCCTTCTTGAAAACACGGAGGCAGAAAGGGATCTTGCAGTCATTATTGATTCCAAGATGAACATAGGCCGACAATGCGAGGTCTGACAGACATTACATTTAATACATGATTAACAGGTTAATTACATCTTAAATAGTGACCTGCCCATGCATTTATTCAATTAATGACATGATAAAATGAGGAACAAGCGAATGAGGAAAATTATTACACAAAATATGTGGCTTATTCCTTATTTTATCTTGCACACATCACTTTGTTATTCTTTCGTAGACTAGGAAGGGAGGGAAAGAGTATCTGCCAGCTGCTCCCCACTGGCTTCTTGCACACTGTGGTCCCCAGTGTGAGAAGTGGACAGGTGACTTTGCCTTGCCATTCCATCCACTCAGCTGGGAGCAGAAGAAACAGAAGCATTTCATCAGGAGAGCATCCCCAAGCCAGGTTCCTGGCCCTGCCTGTTTTCCCTTGCTACCCTCACCACTGAGATGGGTGGCAGGAATGGTGATTTAAAAGCTGCTGGGGGCTGAAAGTGGATTTACATGTCAAGCAGAGCCAAGGAGGTGATCCTCCTCCTCTACGTGACACTGGTCAGGCCACAGCTGGAGTACTGTGTCCAGTTCTGGGTGCCCCACTTCAGGAGGGATGTGGACAACATTGAGAGAGTCCAGAGGAGGGCCACCCACATGATCTGGGGACTACAGGGCAGACCCTACAATGAGAGACTGCGGGACCTGAACATGTTCAGCCTTCACAAGAGAAGGCTGAGGGGGGATGTGGTGACAGTCTATAAACTCACTAGCAGGGACCAGAAGGGTTTGGGAGAGACCTTGTTTCCCCTAGCACCCCCTGGCATAACAAGGAATAACAGCCACAAGAAAACCGGTGGGGAGCAGCTGGCAGGTACTCCTTCCCTCCCTTCCTAGTCTACAGAAGGGTCTGAAGCAATTTTCCCCTGTGCCTTCTCCACACTACGATGACCCCAGGCTCAAGAAGACAGGGGTCCTTGCTCCTGCATCAACTCCTGGTCCATGGGAAGAATGAAGCCAGGGAAAGTCTGCAAACATTAATTTTCTCAGGAGAAACTCTCCCAGGACTGATGTCTAACTGGTTGGAGTCACCTTATTTTATTTTTCTTATTGTTTTCCGAGAGCCACCATTTCTGGTCTAGATGAAACAGCATGAACATTGTACACTTTGTGGTTTCTACTGGGAGAACACACTTATCCTGGTTGAAAATAGCATCTGTACAGGACCTAAGTGATAACTTATGTTATAGTCAGGTCTTTGCAGAGCTAAATTAGAACTGTAGAAAATTTCAGTATACCATTGAATTATAATGTACTGACTTCTTTAAAAAAATAAATTGAGTTGTTAAACAATCCATACTCTTCCTGTTTATATTTAATAGCTTTAGAATGCATCTAAGCTTTAAACTGTTTTTTGCACTTTGCACACCAATACTTTCTACATTCATACAACTGCTTTGTACACTTGTCTTGGATAGAGAAAATATTTCTGAATAAATACTTAACACTGCACATCCCAGAAGTATACACTGATGTTACAGACACTCATTTAGACTTGAAAAATTAGCCTCTCTCTAACTTTTTAATTTTATATGGAAAGCTATTATGATTTTGGATATCACAAAAGTAATAATAGTTCTGGCCTGAGAATTCTGTTCTAAAGGTGTAAGATTATGTCCTGACATATATTAAAGTCAGGAAACTATATGACCATGATAATAACTAGATTCTTCAGTGGTTCCACAAAAAAAGCACTTTATGACTCCTGAGCTTTTCCTTGTACTTGCCAACACTGCTTCATTTTAATTTGTTTACATATGTCACTGTAAACTCAGAAGACAGAATGGGTGGATGGCTGGGAATTCACAAAGGCATAAATGTCAGAAATTCCAGTCCTGACCCTGGCTTTTCCATCTTTCCATTAATAAGTTACTTCCTTCTCAGTCCATTATGCTGAACACATGACACATTTACAGCAGTGTAAAAATGGAACAAACAATGACATATAGTTTAATTTACTTCAACCCAGCAATAGAGTTCTACTCATTTTAGTTGATAGGCCTAAATGTCATTTGTCTGCAGCTTACTCCAAAGCAGCTGTTTGCTCATGGCAAAAAGGTTTTCAAATTCTCCTCAACACCTAGTGGTGAAGTATTGTAATAGCTTCTACTATAAGCCGTTATACTATATCTAAGGTAGTCAGCTCATCTATGAGATTCCTCATCATTCCAGAACCTTAAGATGAGGGCATGAAGCTGTGATGTGAGCTCCTCTTCTCCCTGTTTTAAGATTTCAGCCATGGTTCCATCCACTCCAGATACCTTGTTGTTCTTCATCTGCTCAATGGCTTTCCTCACCTTGTCAAGGGTTTGAGTGCTTCTAAGATCATCTCTGACTGAGTTTTGTGGGATGGAGTTGAAAACACTCTCATGCTTCATCTTAAGGTTCTGGAATGATGAGAAAATCCCAGATGACCTCAGGGATGCCAAGACTGTGACAGTCTTAAAGAAATGAGACAAGTCTGACTGTGGAAACTACAGAGGGGTCACCTTGCTGTCCACCACAGGAAAGAGCATTGTGAGAACCCTTTTCAACCATCTCCTTCCACTTGCAAAAGAGCTCATCCTGGAATCCTAGTATGGGTTTAGGACATCAGAAGGTACAACGGACATAATTCACAGCTTATGACCTGCAGGAGAAATGTTGGGAACAACATAAGCCTCTCTACATGGCCTTCTTTGATCTCATAAAACTTTCAACTCTTGTCAGTAAAGAAGTGTTATGGATGATCCTTCTGATGTATGGATGCCCACCAAAAGGTGTCACCATTCTCTGCCTGCTCCATGGCAGTGTGTGAGTGGTTGTTCACAGTAATGGATCTATCACAAATCCCTTTGCAGTTAAGATGGGAGTTAAGCAAGGTTGTGTCATCGCTCCACCACTCTTCTCAATACTCCTTGCAGCAAATTTACACCAACAAGCTTCCATCCAGAGTAGACCTAAATTGCTGAATAGATAGTAAGCTGTTTAATGTTCACAGAATCATAGAATCATAGAAGTAGGGTCAGAAGGGACCTTGTAGATCTTCAAGTCCTATCTCCTACCTGGGCAGGAGAAAAAACTAGGCTCAAATGACTCCAGGCAGGCATCAAGCCTCCTCTTAAAGATCCCCAGGGTAGGAGCCAGCACCACTTCCCTTGGAAGTTGGTTCCAGATCCTAGCCGCCCTGACCATGAAGTAGTTCTTACAGATGTCTAATCTAAACCTACTCTCCAACAACTTGTGGCCTTTATTCCTTGTTATGCCAGGGGGTGCTAGGGGAAACAAGGTCTCTCCCAAACCCTTCTGGTCCCTGCTAGTGAGTTTATAGACTGTCACCACATCCCCCCTCAGCCTTCTCTTGTGAAGGCTGAACATGTTCAGGTCCCGCAGTCTCTCATTGTAGGGTCTGCCCTGTAGTCCCCAGATCATGTGGGTGGCCCTCCTCTGGACTCTCTCAATGTTGTCCACATCCCTCCTGAAGTGGGGCACCCAGAACTGGACACAGTACTCCAGCTGTGGCCTGACCAGTGTCACGTAGAGGGGGAGGATCACCTCCTTGGCTCTGCTTGACATGTAAATCCACTTTCAGCCCCCAGCAGCTTTTAAATCACCATTCCTGCCACCCATCTCAGTGGTGAGGGTAGCAAGGGAAAACAGGCAGGGCCAGGAACCTGGCTTGGGGATGCTCTCCTGATGAAATGCTTCTGTTTCTTCTGCTCCCAGCTGAGTGGATGGAATGGCAAGGCAAAGTCACCTGTCCACTTCTCACACTGGGGACCACAGTGTGCAAGAAGCCAGTGGGGAGCAGCTGGCAGATACTCTTTCCCTCCCTTCCTAGTCTACGAAAGAATAACAAAGTGATGTGTGCAAGATAAAATAAGGAATAAGCCACATATTTTGTGTAATAATTTTCCTCATTCGCTTGTTCCTCATTTTATCATGTCATTAATTGAATAAATGCATGGGCAGGTCACTATTTAAGATGTAATTAACCTGTTAATCATGTATTAAATGTAATGTCTGTCAGAGGCCTAAAGAAATCAAATGCACTATATATCAAATACAATAGGGCATTGGTATATAATTTGTGCCTTCCCTCCTGCTTACAAGTATATTCAGTAAAACAAGCTGGAGAACTCTGGGCCCATTGGCAAGCCAAACTGATTGAGTCTCACCATGATTAATAGATATACTTTTGTGACTTTTAACTTTTGACCATTCAAATAGGCTCTCCAGTTCCTCAGGGAACTGGGAAATCAGATACAGGATTTTTCCAGGTCCTGAAGTTGCTGTTCTGCTTTATTGCCACTTGAAGGTGACGCTGCCTGTTGACTGATTCCATCACACCCATGGAAATTTTGCTTTTGGCTAAAGATTGGGCACAGTTCTATGGCCGAAATGGTTGTTAAGCTATTGGATGTAGGGAATCAAAATCTGTCAATGTGTAGGTTTAAATTGTCAATTGTATTATGACAAAAATTTAATGAGAGGTGCTTTGAGGTTCTGAACTAGAATCAGTGTTGTTTAGTATATTTATAGATGATGTAGAAGGACTGGTAAGCAGTGATGTACCAACATTTGAAAGTTACGTTATTTTGCTTAGTAGGGTTCAGGGAACAACTTCAAGAGACTCATAATCCAGATGACTGGGTAATGTGGCAAATGAAATTCACTGTCAACATATACACATAATACTCACCAAAGATAATGATTTAAACTACTTATGCACTTTAGCGCAAGGCCAGTAAACTGCATCAACTGAAAAGAGGGACTGGGATGTCATTATTGATAGCTCAACAAACTCTTCTGAATATGTAGCTTCAGTAAAAAATCTAGCAGGTTGTTAGGATGAATAAGGAAGGGAATGGAGAATAATATGGAGACTATTATCCTGCTCTTATGTAAATCAGTAATGTGGCCTCATATAATGTACTGCACATGGTACTGGTGACCCCATCAAAAAAAAGGATATTGCAGAAGGAGCGGGCAATTAGGATATCAACAGCTTGAAAAAAACTCTCATATGAAGAGATATTGGAAAGATTGGGGTAGTTTTCCTTTGCAAGCAGATCAATAAGAAGGGACTTGAGAAAATTATATAAGTCTATGCAGTATAATAAATAATGAATAGAATAGACAAGGGAGATCAAAGCCTTCTTTTTTCAGTTATATAAACATTAAATACAATTTTTAATTTAAAATAATAAAACAGCCTATCCGAGGCATTAAGCACCCCAAATACATACGCAAAAAATTCAGTTGCATTAAGTATTTTTAGAAAGGAACTTCCCCCCCATCCCACACTGGCATGGCTTTGGGGTTTTTACTTTCCTGCCTTTTTACTAGGAACTAACTGCTTTCATGTAATTGCAGTGGTTAGGACATTGGCCCTTATCATTTCTCATCTATGACATGTTATAGGGTGGTGGTAGCATTCTGGTAATTTTGCCTTATAGTTGCATGTAAGTTGGGGATTCTCCATGTAAAGTTTGTCTGCAAAAATGCAGGGGACTGAACTTGATGGCCCAAGAGGCCCTTTCCAGCCTTGTTTCTATTGTATCTCAGGAACATTAAAATGGTCAGTGCCGCAGAAATTTAGCGTGTACAGTGCATGGAGCGTTTAAAGTAAAAGACAGCAAATTCAAAGGCAATAAAAGGAAATGCTTTTTCACACAGTCTGTAATTACACTGTAAAGTCTGTTGCAACAAGAAATATTGAGGTCAAGAAGTTCTCAATATTAAAAAGTGGAACTGAACACTTTTATCATGATAAAGAGAATATCTTGAGGTGTAATGATAACAGAACTTTGGAAGGGATATTAAACCTTATGTTTCAGGGTTTAAACTAATCTCTAAATATTAAAGACCAGATAACACCTGAGGTAGGGAGCAGATTATCCAGATACTGCAGGGCTTCTAAATTTTTCTCTGGTGCATCTGCTTTTGGCCTGTCAGAGGCAGGCCATTAAAATAGCAGCACATACACACGTTTGCTGGACCTGATCTATGAGCACAGCTTACTTTAAGCCACGTGATTGTAGATTGGGACACTGCTTGTGCACACATTTGCCAATGCTAGACACCTGACCTAAGCTGAGGTGGGGGGAAAGGCTAGCAGTTTTGAAGAGGGGACTTTGGTGGGCTGGGGGAGCTGGTGGGTTTTTGAGACATGGGATTGGTGGGTCTGTGGGGGGTGGAACTGTCCATCTGGGGCTGGGAGTGGGCTCAGAGAGCTAACAATAGCCTGGTCAGGGTGGCAGGGGGTTGAAAAAAGTGTATCTCTGGGGTTAAAGCAAGTGGTTGGGCCTTTCCAGGCCTGGGGCTGTGTGCTGAACATGCACACTTGTAAACCCACCCTATAACATGCTATAGATTGGGCATGGGTTAGTTTGGTTAGTGTGATCTATATAGTGCACCTCCTTAGGTAAACTAAGTTAGATCAGTCTGATGACTTTTTACCTGATTTGAATTCCATGCATGTATGTAAAGTTTGGCACTTAGATCAACCTAAGCAGGGTTAGATCAATCTAAGTGTAACATCTGCATGTACCCTTGATGGACCTTGGTTGGATTCAGTATGGCAAGTTCAATATTTCTGTGTTGGTGAGGGTGACTGAATCCAGGTCTAGGAGAAGAAACTTCATCATAAGCATAAATAGCATAGATTCTATTCAAACCTAAGCTAAATTTTGGTTTAAACCATTTTTTGTATTCATGTTTCAGACCAAACTCTCTCATTTATATAGGAATATATAGGGATGGACCTTGGTTTCTGTTCTAACCCCTTTACCCTTGTAGAAACGTTCCTTGAGGAATTCCTCAATCAAAAACCCAGTATGATTGGTATCTAAAGGCTTTTCTTTCCCAGTGTCTGTTCCGGGTAGTATGTAGAGGATGTGGGCAGTAGCTTGGAAAGAAGCAGCTTTATAAAGCTGCAGTATGTTAGGGCAGTTCTAGGATTGCTTTGCCTTATGTTAGAGCCACTCTGGGAGCCTAGAATCATAAATGTGACTAAAAGAATTTCTTGAGAGGTATGGCACAGAATCTGGGCTATATTTATATATTGCCTTGCACCTTTGTAAAATATCTCATAATAAGCCCTTTGGAATTTGAAAATATCCCAAAACTTGTAAGTTTAGGGAAACAAGAGAATAGTAATACATCTTGAATAACAAACATAGCTGGTAGATAAAGCCAAAATAAGGAATGTGAGTGCAAAGAAAACATTTTGGGCACAGAAGGGCTATCTGCAATGTCAAGAAAATTCCAATTATTGTGATACACAGGCTAAAACAAACCAAAAAGAGAGATGCTGTTTCAAGTAAAGCAGGATGCAGTTTCATCAATATTTCTGAGAACACTGCAACATGCAAAGCTATGGATAAGAAACTGTTAGTGTCTCAGTTGGCAAGTTATTGATTACATGAGCTGTTCACTAATGAGGTAACTATAATAGGCCCCAGCCAAAAGTGTACAGAACCAAATATGCTGACGTTGTTTAACAGAGAGCATATTTGCACAGGAACACCTGAACTTTGTAGATGTTAAGGGAAAATGGCTTTGCCCTGTCTCACTGTCTTTTTTCCTTCATTCTTTTTATAATGTACCATTCAAAAATAGTTTTTCTTTTGTCCTTTTGAAAAATATGTCATTCCACGGTGTTATCCAGATTTTAGTAATCACTGTGTTTCCTTCCCATAGGTACTGGAAAGTGCCCTATAAATGTTTACAGTAATAATTTAAAGGGTTGTTTAGCAAAAGGATTTTTCACAGTCATTTACTAAGGGCTTGATTCTGCATCACTGAAGTTGCTGACTCAGTTTTGCCATTGACAGCCTTAGGATCAGGCAGTAAAAGCTCTGTGAGCATTCTTCTGTGTTTGCTAATGTAGACAAACATGCACCAGTTCTAAATTCACGTAGTACTGTGGTGGTGGTGGTGGTGCTGGGGTGGGAAATATGTTCATCTTTTTTGTTTGGATGCTATTATATAGGGTCCATATAATATTGGATGCTATTATATAGGGTCCATTGATACATGTAGTTACTCCTATATTGCCGCTATCTAGTGTGTGTGACTAGAAAAGAGTAGTGGATAATAAAAAAGAAAATATATATGTACCAATAATAAACATGAAATGTTGTTGTCCTGGAGACCTAGCAGCCCTAACTTTAATGAATTAGGTGCTGGGGATTGTTTTAACTGGTCCAGAAATATATATCGTCATGGAGTTGTGATTGCAGACATTTTTTTCTTCTATTCTGTTTTTTGCTAAGGGAGTTTTCTGCATTCAGAAGATTAACAAAGGACTGTTTACAGGAACATATTCAAACACTGGCAGTAACTGGTATGCCACAAAGCTGTGGTGATAACGCTATTTTAAAATGTGTGCTGGTGGGGACACAGAGCTAATTTCCATAACTACTGCTTCATCCTCTCTCTGAAAGAGGAACTGCCAACACAAAAAGTTACATTTGTGGAATATAAAGTGGGAGTAGCCTATTAAACCTTCCAGGTGACATGAATGAAATATTTTCATATAAGGTATTAAAAGAAGGCCTATGAAAAGTATTTATTTAATACAGAATATTTCCTTCTCATTTAAATGATACAGGTGGTGGAATAACTTGATGGTATATTGAAAAATGCTGTACACTAAGCTTTGGTTAATAAATATTTCACTTTTAAATGACATGATACTGTGGAGAATTGTATAACTGTATATCTAGCATTTTTAAATCCTAGTAGTTCTTCTTTTCCATGCAGATGAAAAGGCCATTTATTTGGATAACCTTATTCAAGGTAGTTGCCTAAGTGTACCACCTCATTATAACAAAATATAAAATTATAACTGAAACAAATGTGTAGAAATAAGATTTTCAATTTTATCCAAGAGACTGTAAAAACTCAAAGCTTCTCCTGGCCCAGGTCCCCAAAATTAACAGGGGAGTATGTTTGGCTTTGCAATGCCGTATCATCATCTCAGTCCTGAGGAAGACATCTAGACTCTGCATACAGTGCAGGGGGAGGGAGTATGGCACTGTAAAAGGCTCTCAAGAAACCAGCTGCGCAGAAAGCCTTCTAGAGCAGCTAGGAGTAAATGCAGAAGGTGTGGGTGGGACTTAGAATGAACAGAGATAGTCCTAATCCCATTGAATAGGAGCTAGTTAATCCTTCCCAAGGCACATGGTTGTGTAGATGTTACCTTGACATTACCTATTAGATCATTAAAGGTTAATCCTTTTGAAAGATTTTTTATACAGCATTGCAAGTATTCAGGCAAGGGAAGGCAAGGTATTGGGATAATTTGTTACTTCATATTGACATGGGGGAGCCAGCTGGTAGGGGTTGGGAAAGTTCTTGGTATAAATTGTATGCAGTGAAGTAGAAGAGAAAAAGACAGGATGGTCCCAGAGGAAACACTCCTCTTCCTATTCCAATCAAGATCCTTGCTTAGCTAATGGTTATGACCTCCAAATCTCCAGTAATGGAGCCTACTCTCTAGCTGCAGGGGTATATAGGTAGAGAGGTTTGAGGAAAAGGAAAATTAGTCCTGTGCTACATCCTGGGAATCAGGAACATGAGATTCAGTTCCTGGTTTTACCTCACAGCTGTGTGAACTTGAGCAATTCCCTAATCTCCACATCTCAGACCCTTGTTTGCAAACTTAAAACACTAATACTTTCTTTTCTTGTCTGTTTAAATGGAAAATTCTTCAGGATAGGGCCAATAGCTTCACAATACCTCACAAGGAACGTGCATAGGCAGCCTTTCATAATAACAAATGATGTAAACCATAACAAATTAGAGTAGAATAATGTTAAGGAGCAGATGTATGGAAGCATCAAGTAAGAGCTAAAATACTATTTCTGACAGGAAATTTCTGATAAATCAGGTTGAGGTGTGCTGCTCAGACTTCTAAACCAGTGGCATTGTCAGTGAGACTTCTCCCATGAACCTCAGTCAAACTCACAACATGCCAGATGCAGCAAAAGAATCTAGAGGTGCATCTCCATGAGTGGAAACATGCATTTCCCCAGGGACAAATAGGAGCAACACAATCTATGCTGCTGCTACTTGTCCCTGGGGAATGCCTGTGCTCGGGTGTGCATCACGTTGCCCTGGGTGGGGTAGGGAAGGTTGGGACCAGCACCTGGGCTGATCCCATCAGCCTTGCCTGGAGTCCTGGGGGCCTCCTGGGGCTGTAGCTGCAGCGATCTGGCAGCAGGGAGCTTGGCCAGCAACTGGGGTATGGCTCTGACCAGGCAGGCTCCAGTTTTGGGTAGTGTGTGCTGCTGCCACATGTGCCTCCCTGCATTTTAGGCACATGTTTTTTTGACACTGAGACCTCCTGGTGTCAATACCCACTCTGCAGATTAGCAGCATGGGGAATACCAGCATGTGCAGCATGTTGTATGTGGTGCTGCAGATGGGTCTGTGGTGCTGCGTGCCTCATGTTCCTGCTCATCTGGATATACCCTAAGAGCGGGTCCACCCATGCAAGCACATGCACTTGCAGCAGCTCAAATAGAAGCAGTGCAAATTTGAGTCAGGGCTTTTTGCTTCGGCGCATGTGCTCGGACATGCACTTTGTTGTCAAGCAAATTGTACCACTTGGGGCAAAATAACCCTGCCTGGCTCCTCCTGGATCCAGGGGGAGCTAGAGCTCAGGGCCAGCACCTGTGTAGTCCCCAGCAGTATAAAAAGCTGCCCTGTCCTGGCCCCAGCACTATAAAAAGCCACCCTGGTAAGTAGCTCATGGCTACTAGCTCTCAGGAGCTTCTGGGGCCTAGCCAATTTGTACCTGTGGACACTACCCCTTGTGCCAGCTGGACTGCTGAAGCAGCCCCGAGTGTTCCCTGCACCCTCTACCCACTGCAGCAGTCTGGATGTGGGGGCTGCTGCCTGGCTGTGACCTGCTGTGCACCTGCCAGACTTGGATGGGGACTGCAGAGCCAATAGAGGCATCTGCCCAGTGGACTGCCAGTGGACTGGTTGCAGGGTTGGCCTATGTGTGGCACTACTGTCATTTGTGCCCCCTGCCCAGTCATCTGGGCAGCTATCACCTGGAAAATATTCCAGGTGTGGTGGCCTGCTTTGAACTGTCAAAGCATGTCCTGGCCCCATTTGGCCAGGAGGTCAGCCACAGCCAGATGGGTCCAAGGTGCCAGCTCTGAGCAAGCAGGGTCCTGCCACTGGCCTCCCTAGCAGGAATTCTGATGTTCCCTATTGGAAAATTGAAAAATCCCTGATAAAAAAAATCCAAAAGTCACTCTCTAAAATAACCCCAAATCCATATTCCTCCACAAGTAAAACAAAAGACCACTAAAAAGAGAGAGAGAGAGAGAGAGAGTGAGGCAGAGATAGCAATCAGTTGGACAATGTTTTACTGATATATCTACAGTGTTAAAGCAAGTCTCTTATCATAATAATAAAGTGAACTCTCTAAATACAGGTTTCATGAATTCATGAATACATATTTTGCTGCCCTCCCCACAGGGTGATGGCCCCCCACACTAGGTCTTCCCCCACACAAGGGCTATGGCCCCCCAACAAGGGGTTCAGCTCCCACACAATGGGTTTGCCCCCCGCAACAGAGGGTTCAGCCCCCCACAAGGGCTACACCCCCCAACAGGAGTTTCAGCCCCCCAACAGGTGGTTTGTCCCCAACACGCAGTGTTCAGCCCCCCAACAGGCGGTTTGTCCCCAACACACAGGGTTCAGGCCTCCCAAAAGGGGGCTTATCCCCCACACAAGGGGTTTTGGCCCCCACACAAGGGGTTTGGCCCCCCAACGTGGGCCAAATGGCCCCTGCAGGGGCTACCACCCCCTACAAGGCCCTCATGCCCCACCTGAGTCCCTCAATTGTTGTCCCACCTGGCCCCATCTTCCACCAGCTGCTGCAGCCCCCCCCAATGGCTACCCACCCAGACTCACCCCCTGCTTTCCTCAGATCCCCAATGGGTGCCCCACCCACCCCATCCCCCAGCTTGCACGCCCAGACCCCAAGGCTATTCCCACAACCCCAGGCACCATCACTTTAAGAAAAACCCAGAAAAAAAGCAGGGGTGGGGAGCCTCCAGGGCCTCCTGGCAGAGCCCCCCTGGGCAGTACAGGACAGCGGAGAGGCAGGAGGGGCCAGGCTGGGGCAGCTGGGGCTGTCAGCCTGCCCTGTACTGTGCAGGTGGGGCACCAGGCAGCCACACCGCAGCTTCAACTGCTGGGTTGGAGGCCTCGCGGGGGGGGGGGGCTGGTGTGGGGATGGGCTGCCCATGGCAGGGGTTGGGAGTCTCGGGGGAGCTTGTGGGGGGAGGGGCCAGCCTCAGCAGGGGTCAGGGGTCTCAGAGAGGCTGGCTGGGGGAGGAGCCAGCCATGGCAGGGGTTGGGCGCCTCAGGGGGGCTGGTGGGGGGAGGGACCAGCTGCAGCAGGGGTTGAGGGCCTTGGGGGTGCTGGCAAGGGAAGGGGCTGCCTGCGGCAGGGGTTGGGGGTCTTGGGGGAGCTGGTGGAGGGTGGGGTTGGCCACAGCAGGGGTTGAGGGTCTCAGGGGGGATGGTGGGGAAGTGCCTCCTGTGGCAGGGGTCGGGGGCCTTGGGGGGGCTGGCAGGAGGGGGGGCTGTCCATGGCAGGGGTTGGGGGGTCAGGGGTGGCAGGGGGAGGGGTCAGCTGTAGCAGGTGTTGGAGGAGCTGGGGGAGTGGGTGGAGCTGTTAGGTTCCCTCCCCTCTCCTCCAGCCCCCGCCCCTCAACTCCTTACTCACCAGCACTGGAGCCCTGGTGCTGAAACATGTGGGCTGGCCAGCTGTGTGTTTCAGCACCAGAGCGAGGGGCCATCCATAGAGACACTCTGGCAGCCTCAGATTGCCCTGCTTTTTTAAGCTTTGATTTTTTTAGACCCTTGGATATCCAGTGTTCTAATTTTCTCCCCACACTGCAAGTTTGCAGCACAGGGAACATTTTTTTGTTCCCGCACTTGCCTGTTGCCCCACAGCAAAGGGGTTTGAGGTGGGGCAAGAGGCACATGTGCACTCCAGTGGATGCGCCCTAAATGTCCTTCCACTCTTTTGACTTAAACTCTTGGGCCACAGTCTCTTTTTGTTTACACTGGAAAGCCAATTTATATTATAGTACACTCATATAGGAGTGATTGTGGCATGGGAGGTTTCTCTGTGCTAGGATTAATCCTGGTAACCTGGCTAGCCATGGCAGTGAAGCCATGACAACATGAGGGCTGTACAAGCCTATCTGGGACACTGGATACTTAGGGCAACTAGCTCCTGCTAATGTCTATGCCACTCCATCTTTATTACTGTTAGTACCCAAGCTAGCTAGGGAATGGCTACATGTGGTACAGTCACTTCTAACTGCAGTGCAGACATATCAATAGGCAAGGCTGCACAGGCTTCATGGATAGATGAATAGGCTTTAAATCTCTGAAATGAGTAGTGTTCTGCACATGCTTAAGCACCTTGCTGAATCAGAGTTTATAAGCAGAAGGGGAATTGCCTTTTCCATGAGACTGTACATTAGTAGTATGTCCTTGTGGACTAGAATTTTTACCTTGCACCACATGAATGAAAACTTAAGGAACCTAGGGGCTAGCTGTAAGATGAGCTCTCTGGGGAGCAAATAATCATCTCATTGACAGTACTGAGCTGCATTAATATGTACCTACAGTGATGCTGGCAGTTTCTGGAGACCAAATTATGGTGTTTCTCTCTCCTGCATCCTGCAGGAATCTGTTCATTGACAAATAAAATGGACCTTATTAAACTGAGACATACCCCTTTGAACTATGCTTACTGTAGCTTCCAATCTGGGCATATTGCAGTTTCTGCTTGGGGAATATAAAAATATAAGGACAGCACTTGCTTTCCTCTTTGTTCTTTTTGCATGTGCTTTTTCTGAATAAAAGTGGAAAAAAAGAAGGCTATTTTGGACAAATCCAAAAATCAATATTTCTTCTAACATCTTTGTGTCCTGGGGAAACAGACTATAGGGAATACTGGGTACATTTTTTGCATCTTTCTTTTTTCTTTTTTTCCCCTTACACTAATCTGTAGGTTTTAAAGGGATTCACATGATCTACCTTTTAATGTAATTTTAAATTTTAACTTTTCACTCTCCATTCTTTGTAGTGCTACCTTCGAAGGTTGAAAATCCAATGCCTTTCTTATTTCCTTTGTTAGCTTTGCACTGACAAACATGGGTCTCTGTTGGGAAACTGGCTGCTTTCCAGATGCTTAGCTCAAGAAAGTATCATTTAAAAAGTTGTATTGTGAAGAGCAGTTTATGGGCAATATATGGGAGATCAGAGGAGAGAAGCTCTGGTGTGGCAGGCTGTGTTGCTACTTGTGTGGAATGAGTCTTGACTAGCTTGCCTTTTTTCTGACAGACGCTCAGTTACTTATGTAGTACAGGTGGGACTTGCCACAGATCCTGTTTGGGCAGGTAAGGGCAAATGACCACTTCCCATCTTTTAACAGGCTAGAACCTGCCTGGAAGAAGGGAATTCTGTGTGTAGGAGCATGTGTATCCTTCTAATGCCATCGCAGAAAAGATATGTAAGGTAGCAAAAATGAGTCACCCCCCAAATCTCCCATTGGAATGATGTTAGCATGGCCCCTAACAGATTAACAATCAAGGAAGATGTATGGGGTAGTTGATTCCTGTGTTAAAAAACCCAAGGCAGCTATCATTACGTTGATTACCCTTGATTATTTACTTCAAAAAGCTTTCTTCGAGAAAAGTAGAAACATCCTTTCTAAATGAAACATGAGGTTCTCAGACTTAGACAGACCTAAAGGCACTCATCATTAAGCCTGTTTAAGTGCTTCATTCTCATTATATGTTTAAAGGCAGACAAGGTTCTCTGGGCAAATCTGATATCTTTTATTAGACCAACTAAAATGGTTGGAAAAAAATCTTTGCAAGTTTTTGCAAAAAACATCCTGGTTATTTCTGCATATTTTCCACCTGGGCATTTGGTACAGTAGATGAGATATATTACATTTCCAGAGGTGCAGGATCCAGAATTGTTGATGGTTCTGTTGTGAGGTGTAGTTATAGTGGGAGTGGTGCAGATGTGTTGGCAGGTTTTACATTTCTTGTCATGGCATGGTCTGGATCCATTCAGTGTGTTTTGGGCCATAGGAAGTTTGCTTCTGGTGATGAGGCTGGCAAGGTCCTGTGCTTATTTAAAGGCTAGCATGGGTAGTTTTGGAAAGATCTCTTTAGAATTGGGTCTTCTTCTAGTATGGGTTGCAATTGTTTGCAGATTTTCCATATAGGTTCCAGGGAGGGATGATACGTTATGACTAGTGATGTTTGATTCATGTGGATTGTCTTTCTGTACTGTAGCAATTCTTCATGTGGTATCCAGGTGGCTCATTCAAAAGTGCAATCTATCTCTCTGGAAGAGTGTCCTCATTGAGTGAAAGCCCTTTTGAGATTTGTGAGGTGATGATCACGGGTGTTCTCCTCAGTGCAAATTCAGTGGTATCAGAGGGCTTGGCTATATATTACAGTTTTTTTGGTGTGTGTAGGGGGATTGCTGGGCCTGTGCAGATATGTTTGTTGGTCCATGGGTTTCTTGTATATGGCGGTTTTTATTATACCATTCTGGATAGTGATCATAGTTTTGAAAAAGTAAGCGTTGGTGCTGGAGGATTCAAGAGAGAGTCTGATGGAGAGGTGATGATTATTGAATTTCTGATAGAAATCAATCAGAGATTGCAGGTTTTCAGTCCAAATGATGAAGATGTCATTGATATATCTTAAGTATAGCAAGGGTTTGATGGTGCAGCCCTTGTGGAATTGTTCTTCCAGGTGGCTCATAAAAATTTTGGCATATTGTGGGCCATTTTGGTGCTTGTCTCCATGCTCTGGAGGAAGTGCTGGTTATTGAAAGTGAAGTTGTGTGTGAGAATGAAGTGTATAAGTTCAGTAATATCTTTAGGTCTGTACTCTGAGTTGTAATCCTGCTCTTGTAGATATGTAAAGTAGGCTTGGATGTCATCCTGGTGTAGGATGTTGGTATATAACAGGAGTGGGCAAAATACAGCCTACAGGCTGGATCCAGCCCGACAGGCACTTTCAAGTGATCATATGAATTAAACCCCACCCAGCCCTTTTACCCACAAGGGTGTGAGTGAGGCGCCCACAAGTACAAGTCCCCAACATACCCTATTGGACTTTGCTCCCACCCTCTTGGGCAGAAGCACTCTACCCAGGCAGCAGCTTCTGGGAAGGGCTCCTGCTGCAGCTAGAACCTGTTCACTTGGGGCAGCAGGTAGGAAAGTGGTGGGACTGGTGGGGGGTGTGGAGTTGCACCTGAGTGGAAGTGGGAGTGCAGCATGGAGCCTGCACCCAGAGGGATGGTGGGAGCATGGAGTTCAGCTGGGCACAGTGTGGGTGTGAAGGTGGGGGTGTAGGGATCCCCCATACACTCCCCCTATGGCATGCAGCTCTAGCTGCCAGCAACAGCAGCAAGCGGGGATGTCAGGACACTCATGTCCGGTGCAGGTACCCGGTGGGGTGCAGCTCCAGCCAGCATTGCATGGGAGGAAGGAGTAGAGCCTGCCCTATCACTGGAGCACGATGCCGTGTGCCTGCAACTCCAGCATTCACAGAGGGGGAAGTCCCATACTGAAGCCTGCTGCCTCCCCTGCTTCCTGCTGCACAGGTCTCTGCAATCCGCTGAAAGTGGAGGGAGCCCCACCCCCTGCTTCCTATGGAGTGCAGTACGGGGCTTTCCTGCTGTCAGTGCAGAGCTGCAGGTGTGGAGCCCCAGAGATAGAAGTGACTAGGCAGGCTGCACAGAGATGTGCTCCTCACTCCCAGCACAGTGCTGGCTGCCTCTACTGCAGGGGCTCCATGCGCCTGCAGCTCTGCACTCACAGTGGGGAGGGCCTGTGCTGGACTCCACGGGGCAGCAGGGGGTGGGGCTCCCTCTACTCCAGACAGACAGTGGGGACCTGTGTAGCAAGGGACTGGGGAGGCAACAGGCTCCAGTGTAGGACTTCCCCTACTGCGAGTGCTGGAGTCACAGGTGCACTGTGCAGAGCCCGAGCAATAGGGCAAGCTTCACTCCCCCCACCACACAGTGCTGGCCAGAGCCGTGCCCCACCAGGTGCCTGAACTCCCCGCCTGGTGCTGCTGCTAGGCAGTGGGGGCTGCACACCATGGAGGGAGTCTGTGGGGGGTCCCTACACCCCCACCCTCCCTCACATCACACACACCCACACCCTGCCCCCACAACCGCCACCGACATATACATACACCTCAACATACCCTATACCCCCACACAGGCACACCCTCTCACAACCCTCAGCCCCCCTCAACGCTTTAAAAGAGTGACACTTTATTTTTTAGTTATTATGCAATCCCTTCTATATACAGTAAACAATCACAAGTCATGACAAATATTTTTTGTAATAAAATTAAAGTATATTATAGTAGGTGTTTGTTTTCTAATGTATGATTTTTTTTTCTGGTTGTAAGATGGCAATACTCCAAAAGGAGTATTGGCGGGGGAGTAAAGGGAGGGACTTCCAGTGGCAAAGGTCAGGGTTTAGAGGGCAGGTCTTCTGGTCCCAATGTGGTGACCAGGGAGCAGGGCAACTGTCAAGGGGCGGGGCTACTTATGCAGCCCCCAACAGCTCGACAAAACTTGTTAAGCAGTCCTCAGCCCAAATTATGGCCTGCTTCTTATATATAAACTGGTAACATCCATGGTGGCTAGGAGGATGTTGCTGGGAATTATGCTTAAATACTTGGAAGGATTGTGGCCATAATAATGCCTATGCGATCATTGTCTTCAATGGTTCATGGTTAGGACTTTCTTGGCTTTACATACCGTCATAATGGATTCTGTGAATGCATGTTTGCAAATTCCAAGTGTTAAAATCCCAATCAGCAGTTTTGTTTAATGACACTGATATCACTTGTTTGTAACTATTTGATGGGATTTGATGGGATTAATGGGTTCTAGTCACAAATATTTGGGATACATTTCTTCTTTCTATTAATAGTCATATTTTGATTAAACAAAGTATTATTAAATTCACTGGTCTAGTCAGCAAACAGAAAGAATGAAATCTGAGTGCATATTCAGTCTTCTTAATTACTAAACAAGTTGCACAATAAAAGTGTAAGAAAGATAAAAATCAAGGTGTTTGTAACAGTTCAAGTATGGACTTCATGAAAGGGCTAACTCTGCTGGGTTGTTTACTCACAAAGAATAAACATTTGCTAATTTCTTGCTGGCATTTGCTGACTTCTGATTGGCTGAAGAAAAATAAATGCATAACCACATAAATAATAGTCATAGAATCCACAGAATCCTAGAGAAGTAGGGCTGGAAGGGACCTTCAGAGCTCATCTAGTTCAACCCTCCGTCTGAGGCAGGATCATCCCTATCCAAACCATCCTATACATTCCATAACGTAAACTCTACATTAAGTCTGGCACAACACTCTTTTAATCTCTTTTTTCCTTCATATTTGAGTAACTAACTAGAATTTGGCCCTAGGAATCCAGAATGTGTTCTCTGCCATATGGCAATTTGAACATAGATCAAAGGTGGATCTTAAATGCTTTGAGAGAGTCTGTGGAAGAAAGCTATCATACTAGTCAATAAACAGTTTTCTAAAAGTTGGTCCAAGTTAATATATCACACATGGTTTTGCTCTCTCTTGGTATTTTTATGACAACAGTCTTATTAGATAGTGGGTGGCAGAAACAGAAATAACAATGCAGCACTCAGTCCCTGAAGTGAAGTGTCAGTGACTAATAATGCATGACCTCATCCAGATGGTAGACACTCATCCTTTTTGTCCTCCCCCTCCTCCAGGCTCCAAAAAGCCACTTGGCCAGAGGAGAGCTGGTGGCACTTGGAACAAATGGGGCCAGGCAGTGTGGGGAAATTTCACTTAAACTAGAGTTACTGCAGGTAATTAAACTTTTCCTCAGCTTTTGTCTGGCTCCAGGAGAAAGGCTCAGCTTTATCTGGGGAAGGCTGGAGGGAGATAGAATCAGATCAGCAGGGGTCATTGGAGGGCTTCCCAGCCCCATGCTCCTGCAACCCATAATCCCCCCAGCATGGGCAGAATAGGATTTTGAAAAGTGGGGTGCAGGTGGTGTGATACATTGTTACATAACACCACTCATTTCTCTTCAGTTAAAAAGAAACTAGAGGCTTAGTTTAAGATCAAAACAAAAATGAATATAACTTTATTGGAATGTGCATTAATTTGCTACATCATATATTGTGTATGAAAAAACCCCACAAGAAATTAGGCAAAAGTAATCAAAAGATGTTTTTTCATGCACTCCTGAGGCTGGGAGATCACAGCAGCTGCAGTTTCCATCCCACTGTTGCTGGGAGCCCCTCAGCTGTGGGGGCTCCCAGCCGTGGAAGCTTCCTTCTTGCCAGTGCAGAGGGAGCTTGGGATTGGGCTTCCTCTGCACTGACAATTAGGCATTGTCTGATCTAAAGCATGATCCCACAATCATGCTTCGTGCTATGCAGGTGTGGCATGGATCATGCATTAGATCCCATTGGACCTTTACCTACACATGCAGAGGGGCCCTTTGAGATGCTCATGGGGCACTTAACATTACTTTTTTCACTTTAATATACAGATGGTCTTTAGTATTAAGGTGTCTAAGTGTAATACGTAGAAACACTCTAAAACTTGACTCTGACTGACTGCCACTGAATTGTTTTTGTAGACATAGCTTCAGAAGTGCGGGGCCCCATACATCTCAGCTCCCCCTGAAGGGCTCAACTTATTAGTATGTGTGTACTGCATTCAGCATAAGCCACAGAAGCCACAACCATTTTCATTCAAGAACACATCTAGGAAAGGAGATAGTCAGGGTGTCCACATTAAAAAAAAAAAAAAAATCTTGGAGGTTAGAGCAATAGCCCAGAAAGAGTGAGACTTGGTTTCAGTTCTGTCCTCAGTATGAGTATCCTAAACCTAGGCTATAGGCTAGGCTGCTTTTCAACTTTATTTTGAAGTTAGGTCACTGTATAGCTAAGTACTCAAGATTCATGGGACCAGAGAAAAAGAGCAGATAAGAAAGACCATTATAGTATTCCAGTGAAGAAGGCACTTTTCTAGGAGATCAAGTCCCTGATCCCAATCCTGTTTATGCATTTTATGAAAAGACTCTGATGCAAAATTATATAAACAGGAGCTTGGTCTGTAACCCTGAGCACACTTCCCTCAGGAAGTACCTTTATCACTAGAGATCTACTCAATTTGCAATTTTGTAGATTCTGTGGAAACTACAAGATCGGACATTGTCCACAAAATCGGGTAAAGTATGTGTAAATAGGTACCTACTTATCATTAAGCTCCAGGCTCACATTGCCTCTTGGTTACTGTTTCACTGGCACCAGGTATCTTGCTGGCTTGGCTACATATTGGCCAAGTTATAACAGCTTGCCTCTAGTCCAGTGGTTCTCAACCAACAGCCTGTGGGCTAGATGTGGCCCATGTGGGTAGGGATAGACATTATACATAAACTTGTTTAAGTGATCAGAGACTAGTTTAAACCTGTAACAGAACAGACATTCAGTGCACATAAACCAGTTTGAAAATGGCTGAAACCGGTTTGAGATAAACCTGGTTAAATGTAGTATCAGACTTAACTGATTTGGGTCAAACCAGTTTATGCAATGTCTGCCCCAGACCTCTTGGTGGTTTAAGATAAACCAGACTCCCCCAGCATCCCAGGATGCTCTCTAGGCTGGGCAGGGCTCTCTGCTCCATAGCAGAGCTGACCCCTACTCTCTGCTCCCTGGCTACAGCTCTGGCAGAGACTTGTGGTCTGCTCTCCCCACCCCCCACTCCCTGGTAAGCAGGCATTCCCCCCTCCCCTCTGCCTTGCTGAGATGTATCTATGTATTAGCTAGCAGACCATATGCTGGCTAAGGTCCATGCTATGACAAAGGCAGAATCAACAGGTGGCTGATAATGTCCCTCTGTTGTTTTCTTAATGGGGTGATAACACATTTATCAATTCCCTGCTGGGCAAATCAGAGCATCCTGCCAGGGCCTGGCTATGCCCTTCCCCTCCTGCCCCCCCAGCTCAGTTCTGTAGAAGGGAAGGGAAGGCTTCTTTAGTGCCCCCCAGGTTCTAACTTGAGCCATTGCAGGCATTTGCCTGCATTTCTGGAATGAAAGGGGAATGTCTAACCACCTCCAAATTAATTCAAGCTTTGCAGACTAGAATAACCTGAAAAGATTGAATCAATTCAGGCTTCTTGAATGTCTGTCCCTAGCCTGTGGCATCCTGTTAAATAAATACACAAGAAGTAAATTGTGTAGGTGCGGCCCACGTAACACATTGAGAACTGTAAGTATGGCCCACTATGACAAATAGGTTGAGAATCACTGCTCTTGTTTCATACTTAGATACAAACTCACTCAGGCTGAAGAGGGCATTGACCCCATTCCTGGGAAAGTGCTATAACTATTAGGCTATTAGCATCATCTTCTCCTCCTTTGGCTCTGTTTTGAAGGGAAAAGGCCTAAACCCAAAGGGATGATTTAGGCACTTAAGGAAAGGTTTTTGGGCTATGAGTCCCTGCTGTCTCAAAAGGGCGCCTAATGTAGGGCAGTTATAGTTGTCTCAGTCTTGAAAGAGATGTCCTGAAGTTCAGCCTTCTGGCTGTTGTGAAATCCCATACACTGAATGCAGAAATTAGCATCTAACTTGAGTTTGTGAATTTTGCTCTGAAGTCCAGGCATTTAAACATCTCTTTGTGATTCTGGACTTCTTGTGTTTTTGGCCTTATGTTTACCATACTTTATGCATTCTGTAGTTCCACATGTGTCCACAACACAATACAGGCAGACCTCAGACTTATGACACAATTGGTTCCTGAAAACCATATTTTAAGTCAAAATGTTGCAACTCAGAACTGATTTTCCCATAGAAAACAATGTTATAAATGGGGGACTGATTCCTGAGCCAAGGCCTGATACCCTATTTTCACCAAATATAACCCAGAATGTTGTACTCAATTAATTATAGATGGCAAATAGCAATCTTATTGATTTGGAAGGACTTTGAGGAGACTTTGCTAGACTTTTTAAAGGGGTTTTGGTTGGACTTTTTGAAGGGTTCTTGGCTGGAGTCTTCTCAGGAGTCTTGGCTGCAGGTTTTTTCTGGAGTTTTGTCTGCTTTCTTAAAGAAAGTGTCCCAGGAAGTTTGGACAGATGTGCTCCAGGGAGATGGGTGATGCAGCAAACTTGTTTGCTGGCATGGTTTGGTGTCAGATTAAGTGTTGTAAGTAGAAAGTAATGTTAGAAAGTTGTAACAGGGTGTCAATTTATAAATGTTGTAAGCACAAAACATTGTAACTCAAAACATTGTAAGTCAAGGACTGCCTGTATAAGTAACTTCAATAATAATAATTAATTAAATGGTTGTAATTAGCCTGCAATATGCCTTGAAAACATACAAGTTAATTAATCCACTAGAGTTCTGAATTGCTAGAAGAGTTTTTGGCATATGTGCAGATTCACTCAGTTCATTCAGGACCTCCAGTTGTATATATTTTAAAAATATATTCTAGGTCTGATTCCATGGACTGCTGAGCACCTGCATAGAATTGAACCTTGAATTAATTTTCCTTTCATGTCTATAGAAACATCAATAGCCAAATCAATGCACTTATTAGAGAGTGTGCAGTTTTTAGGAATTTAAACTAACTATTACTATAGGGGGTGCATTACACTGTTCAGTGTTTTTTTAGTTTCTTCTTTCCCTGAGGACCATTGCTATAGCTTTTCTCAGTGGTTCAAAAAGAAAATTGTATCTGCAATTTATTTGTTATGGACAAAACATTAGCTAAGTTATCTGTAGTTGTGTCAGATAACTGGTGAACGCTGTTAATTTTCACATTAGTTTGTTGCACTGTGGGGTCAGGCCAACTCTCAGGATCTCAATATTGTGCTGTTAGACAGGAGGGTGTGACACAATTGAACATATACAAACACACAAATCAATTAGGTGCATACGCTACCAACTCAGGCACATACACATCCAAACCAATTCAAGCATGTACACACCAAAAATTAGACAAGTCAGCTGTTAATACCCACACACTCCATACACATACACGGACCACTAATTTGTCACACAATGACATATATTGTATCCTAACTTGGATGGTACAGTATGTATGTGTGTTTGGGGTACTTGGGATACCTGAGGGATGGTTAAAATGAGAGAGCAAGTGTAAGGAGAGAAAGTTGATGTAACCAGGATTAGAACCGATAGACTGGAGAGAACCTGGGCTGAGGAACTGAAGCTTGGGGTTACTTAAGGTAAAGTGGCCCCAGGGTTACTAGAGGTCACTGGTGCAAGGGAAAAAGCCTCATGCCAAGGAGAAGATAGCCAGGAAAGAAACTGAGGCAGAAACCTGGGAACTTCAGGATGGAAACTGAGGTAGGCAGCTGGGAGTTTGGGGGCAGTTAAGTGGTGGCAAGGAGGAAACAGCCAGAAAACAGACAAAAACCCAACTCAGGGTTTCAAAATAACAAGTTTATTAAACAGAAAACACACTACACAGTCCTGTGAAGTTATGAAGTATTGGTACACACACACACACACACACACACACACACACACACACACAAAAGCACTAATAATGGCAGCAGGAGAAAGAAACTCAGTGGAAGGGCTGGAGTCCAGGTAGGGGAGAGAAACAGAGTCCAAGTCCTTGGTCAAAGAGAGGGTGGGGAATGATAGCTACCTATCTAGGCGCGAAAGGGGTCTTTGTCCAGCAGGTGTTGTCCAGAGGGGGTCGCTGGCAGGGCCTCTGGGTGGATAGGTGGTGTGGCATGGTGCTGGTCCAGATGGAGAGGGTGTCCCAAGGAGTCAGTCTTCACTACCCCTTTTTATGGGGCAGACTACCTATGACTATTTATGGGGAGGGCCTGTCCAGGTAAGATTAGTCCCCATCCAGAGGGTTCCAGGTGTTCATACTGAGCACGTGCAGCCTGGAACAATGGTGGGTTGCCTCATCTTTTGTTTCTTGAATTCTGAGGGTGGTTCCAAGGGCTGGGTTGTTGGTCCAGGTATTGGTTTTGATGGTTTGGTCATTCTGAGGGAGCTACTTTTAGACCTACTGCCATTGTCTTTCAAGCACCCTCATTCATAGATTTCATAGACATTAGGGCTGGAAGGGACCTCGGGAGATCATCGAGTCCAGCCCCCTGCCCAAAGGGCAGGAAGTCAGCTGGGGTCATAGGATCCCAGCAAGATAAGCATCAATTTACTCTTGAAGGTGTTCAATGTAGGTGCTTGAACCACCTCCGCTGGCAGACTGTTCCAGACCTTGGGGGCTCAGACAGTAAAGAAATTCTTCCTTATGTCCAGCCTGAAACGGTCTTGCAGGAGTTTGTGACCGTTCGACCTCATCATCCCTTGGGGCGCTCTGGTGAACAGATGTTCCCCCAGATCCTGGTGGTCACCCTTGATAAACTTATAGGTGGCCACCAGATCACCCCTGAGCCTGCGCTTTTCCAGGCTAAAGAGTCCCATGGCTCTCAGCCTGTCATCGTAAGATCTGTTTTCCTGACCTCTGATCATGCGCGTGGCTCTCCTATGGACTGTCTCAAGCTGCTCCACATCCTTTTTGAATTGTGGAGCCCAAAACTGGACGCAGTACTCCAGCTGCGGCCTCACCAAGGCCGAGTACAAGGGGAGAATGACATCCCGGGATTTGCTCGAGAAGCATCTATGGATGCACACCAGCATTTTGGTCGCTTTACTAGCCGCAGCATCGCATTGCAGGCTCATGTTCATCTTGTGGTCAATGATGACCCCCAAGTCTTTTTCTTCTGTAGTGCTATCCAACGTAGCACTGCTGAGCCTATAAGGGTGCTGCAGGTTTTTCCTCCCAAGGTGGAGAACCTTGCATTTTTCGGTGTTAAACACCATGAGGTTCTTGTCTGCCCATTTGCTGAGCTTGTCCAGGTCAGCCTGGATCACCCGCCTATCTTCTGGCGTGGATGCTTTGCCCCAAAGTTTGGTGTCATCGGCGAACTTGGCCAGTCCACTCCTGATTCCAATGTCCACATTGTTAATGAAGATGTTGAACAGTATGGGTCCCAGGACAGAGCCTTGAGGGACCCCACTGGTCACAGGGCACCACGATGAGTGACTGCCATCAATCACAACCCTCTGGGTCCGACCACGAAGCCAATTTCCCAGCCAGCAGATTGTGGTGGAGCCAAGGCCACAACTGGGCAGTTTGGCCAAGAGGTGATCATGGGATACCAGATCAAAAGCTTTTTTGAAGTCAAGATATATGACATCAATCTCTTCTCCCTTGTCCAGGTGATAGGTCACCTGGTCATAGAAGGAAATGAGATTGGTCAAACAAGACCTACCCGCAACAAACCCATGCTGACTGTCCCTTAGAATGTTAGCCTGGGCCAGTCCATCAAGGATGGCCTCCTCAATAAACTTTTCTAAGATCTTCCCCAGGATTGAAGGCAGGCTAATGGGCCTGTAGTTAGCTGGATCCACTCTCCTCCCTTTCTTGAAGATCGGCACCACATTGGCCTTCTTCCAGTCTTCGGGCACTACACCAGAGCCCCAGGAGTTTTCAAAGATCCATGCCAGGGGCTGGGCTATGACGCTCGCCAGCTCCTTGAGTACCCTGGGGTGCAGATTGTCAGGGCCGGCTGACTTGAAGGTATCCAGCTTCTCAAGGTGTTCCTTCATGAGGTCAGCATTGATGGAGGGTAGGGGATTCCCCTCACCCAGATTTCCCTGTCCCATAGCAGGCATGGGCATCCCATGTGACTGATGAAAGACTGACGCAAAGTACCTATTTAATAGGTTGGCTTTTTCCTAGGCGTCAGTTGTCAGTTACCCCATCTGGTTTAGCAGGGGTCCAACATTGCCCTTGCTTTTCCTCCGGCTCCCCACATATCTGAAAAAGGACTTTTTGTTGTCCTTGATGCCTGAAGCTAGTTGGAGTTCAGTTGCAGCCTTGGCTTTCCTGGTTTGGTCCCTGCAGGACCGGACCAGCGTGGAATAATCCTCCTTGGAGGTGAATCCCATCCTCCATCCTTTGTAGGCTTTCCTTTTTAGTCACAGTAGGTCCGCTAGGTCCCTGGAGAGCCAGGGGGGCTGCTGTGCCTTCTTGCTGCCTTTCCTCCGTGTTGGAATAGATTTAGCTTGTGCACTGAGGATCGCTTCCTTGAGAAGCAACCACTCTTCTTGAACTCCCATCTCCCTAGGGTCATGGTCCCTGAGGGCCTGACCGACAAGCCTCTTGAGCTTGTCAAAGTCAGCTTTTCTGAAGTCAAGGACTTCTGTGTTGCTGACTGACTTGCCAGCTTTACGGCGGGTGGTGAAGGTGATCAGCTCGTGGTCGCTGTCACCCAGCTTCCCATCGATCACTAGGTCGCCGATTAGGTCATCCCCCGTAGCCAGTACCAGGTCAAGCAGCGCTTTGCCTCTCGTTGGCCCATAGACTTCTTGAGTCAGGTAGAGGTCATCCATGCAGGAGAGAAAGCTTTGCACCCGCTCAGATTTTGCTGAGTGATCTTCCCACGAGATGTCCGGGTAATTGAAGTCACCCATGACAACCAAGGTCCTGGAGCAAGCGGCCTCAGTCAGTTCCCGGGTGAACTCCTGGTCAAGCTCGGGACTTTGAGTGGGAGGTCTGTAGTAGACTCCCACCGTTGTGTCCCCTGTGCCGAATTCCCCACAAATTTTTACCCAGAGGGTCTCTAGCTGTCCATGCCGGTCGCCAACATCAGCTTGCAGGGACATGTAGCTTTCCTTCACATAGAGAGCTACACCCCCGCCCCTTTTGTCAACACAATCCCTCCTGTATAGGGTATAGCCCTCTATACCCGTGGTCCAGTCATGGGTGGAGTCCCACCAGGTCTCCGTTATCCCAATGCCATCATATTTCTTTGCACTGAGCAGTAGGACAAGCTTGTCCTGCTTGTTGCCCAGGCTCCTGGCATTAGTGTACAGGCAGGCAAGTGTGCCCTTGGGGGCTCTTGCCTTGCCCACAGATTGCGCCAGGGCTGGGGCAGGGGTGGGCTCCCTTAAGTGCCCCCTTAAGTGCCTTGGTCCGCTGGCTTTGCAAGGGCCTTTCAGTGGGCCAGCAGGGGCAGTAGTCCCTCCATCCCCCAGCGGGCTTAGTTTAAAGCCCGGTGGAGGAGGTCAGCCAGCCTCATTCATTCAGGAACCAAGTTACATAGGAGGGCTAGGTATGGGTCATAGGTTACATAACAGGGCCTGGGGACAAGATGGAGACTTGACAAACAAAATGGAAACTTAATGTTAGACTTATGCTTACTTATGTATGTAGGCCTAAATCATATAGTATCAGCAAAACAGTAATATAGAACAGTAAAAATCAATATAAACATAATAATTATACAATATAATGAAGGAGAAAAAACAAAACAAATACAACTTGCTACTAAAATAAAATGCTGAAGCTTATCCTATGTTTTAGCTTACGTATACTTATCTGTAGGGACCAGAGAGGGAGAGAAAAAGTCAGAAATGGTTGGGGAAGGGGAGGGAATGCATTTTAAAAGAAAAAAAGAAAAACTGGGGGTTTTGCTACAAGTTTACATTATTTCATGTGAAAAAGGGCCCTAGAAATAAGTTTCCCTAGGTTGTTCATTTTAGAATGCTACTGACCTGCTTTAACTCCAAGCAAAGCACTATAAGATGCATGATTTTTTTTATGGAGGGTGCCATCTCTGTTGCCCCTCTTGTTAATAGGAAAAGCATTCTTACCTTGATGAACAAATGTCAATGGAAATGTGAAATGAAGCCACGACATCTTACTTCATGGTGAGGCAGTTAAATTGTGCACATCATTTCACACACAAATGGTCAAACAGATTGGAAATCTAAATGCATTATCTTTCCAATCTGTCTTACAGTTTTGTACTATCACCTGCCACCATGTTATCTGAATGTCTGTGATAAGACTTGCAAGAGAGATTTTTGCATGACATACCAGAACAGAATAAGTCTAAGTCTGTGAATCAACTACCATTGATTCTCTTGCTAGCCCATCATGCCATGTAGCTATAGCTGTGAGAGAGACTGATCGTGAGGACGAAAGATATTTGAGCATGAGAGAGCAAAACATGAGGTATTTGAGCATGTGAGTTGCCACAAATATAGTCAAGGGAAGCTGAGTCCAATATGGGAATGGAGTTGGGCTGGGTAGGAAAGGAATCAAGTACATTTAGGAAACAGTAGAATTTGAGGGAGATTGGGGTTGGCTAAAATGAGGAAGGCATGAATTAACAAGTACAGAAAACTGACAGAGAACAACCCAGGGCGAGAAAGAGAGGAAAAGAAAACAGAGAGAGGAAGATTTGACCCATGGAAAATAGATTTTGAAAAGAGAACTGCAAAGAAGCTATACCAAATACAGAAGAAAAAGTAATGGAAACCCAGGAAAAGGAGAAAATGTGACAATGCAAGAGACACAGTAAATGTAATTCTCTTTTTGCATAATATCAGCACAGCTAAAAGCTTGGAGAATAGATTTTAAATGTTGTTAGAAAACATTAAAAATATGGTTATTTACACAGTTTTGTAGAGTACAAATATGGTTTAAAACAGTGTGATGCCAAAATTATCCAATGAATAAAAACAAAAGAAAATTTCCTTTATAGCATACCATAGACTTCAGAGTAGGAGATAGTTGAGGGCTATGTGCCCCAGCAACCCTTCTCCAGTAGAAAGGGTCCTGCAGAATGTTAGTGCTAATTTAGGTTATGTCCAATTTAATTAGTTCCCGGCTGGACCCAGATATAGGACCAGTTCTTCCTCCTTCTTTGTCAGATAACCAGAATGATATTGAGAAGTAAGAGGGGTTTTAGAGAAAAGCAACAAGAAAGTCTGAATGTACAAGGAGATATGAAGAGTTAAATAAACATAGTGTGGCTATGTTATGATAGGGTATTTGAGCTATGCATACAGCTGTGAAAATAAAGGCACTTAAGCAATATTTCATTTAAATACTGCTGAGGTAAGCAAACAAAGCTGCATATCGCACGCCCTGTCCCGAAATCTTGAATATATTGATGGTTTATCTACTCTCTTGACCTATTGTAATAGTGGGCCACTTTGCCCATCTGAACAGCTGACTTGCATTGTAGTGAGAAAAACACAGAGGGCAAGTGCCCTGAGTCAGTTACTTAACACAAGATTCCTTGCACCTATTTCCATTAATTTAAGTCTTCAATAAGTTTTAGCCACAGTAGTGATTTTACAATTGTGCTTCTAATTATCTCATTACAGTGTTTTTGTGCAGTGAGTTAAAAGCCGAAAACATTAGCACAGATCATTGCCGTGCCATAGACTTGCATGTAGTTTCTTGCTGCAAAGGAAAGTTATGAGTTGATAAGCAGATGTTATAAATCAATCAATTGATCAATTCTATAGAGATACCTTTAAGGACACTTCTGCCTTAATTTTCTTTTGCTGATCCAACTCTAAATTTTAGTGAGAAGTGTAGACAGTAAGTGTGTCACCAAAATTATTTCTTCTGGCAAAAGATTAGTAACAATGTGGCATTCATAGGTTTTGCACAGTGTTTGGGATACTCATCAGAAGAGTAGGTTTGAATGTAAATCTGCTACAAGGTATCAAACCAATATATTTGCTAACCTTTGGCTGCTCTTGTAGCAGTGAGCAGTTTGTTTCCTCTATCTCATTAGTGTGCAGGGTCAGGCGTATTGCATACCATTCTCACTGACTTAAAAAGGATCCAGTAGTAGAAAGGGCTTGCCCCAAACCATTAAAATGAATGGATCTTTTTTTTCCCCTCGTTGTCAGTGAGCTTTGGAGCAACCTCCAAATGAGAGAGTAGTCAAAGAAACCATTGGCTCCAGAAAAGTTTCCTTTTCTTGGCTGGCAAGGGAATTGCCTGAAGTTTGAACATAGGACTGTGAATCATGCCATTTGAGTTCTCTTACTGGCACTCTGTCTTGATAAGACATTCAACTTCTCATTACCTCAGTTTCCCAACTGATATTGACTAGTTATAATAAGGATTGCTAAGGGGGAATGAGGTGTGTGCAAATATGCTTTTTACTAATACTTTGAGATCCTGTGATGAAAGAAGCTACAAGTACAAAGTATTATTGTTACAATTTTACTTACTCTCTTTTTCAATATTATTACAAAAGGTTTATGCATTCTGTTTGATGAAAATTACTTTGGCTAGTAATTGCTTTACATGAAGTCTTGGTAGCTTATCATTTTGGGTAAAAAAAATATTGTTTTTTCCCCTCAATTTTATCACTTATTTAATATGATCCATTCTAATCTCTCCGTTTCAGTTTCCTGCATGATTAATTCAATAATATTAAAAATGTGATGAAATGCAAACTTTATAAAATTGAGGGATAATTATATTTCTTATGCTAGTTGGTGAAATACACAGTGAAAAAAAACAGTGGTATGATCAGAAACATTGAATAATTTAAAATGAGGCCTTCAAAATCACGTTGGAGGAATTGTATTAAAAATAATTGTTATCTTCGTTTATAAGGTTTCTGATGTGTCCTATCTCTTGCAAGGCTTTTCTCCTGGAGAATGTTAAAAACATATTTGTAGTTAATTTATTGATACACTACATGGGTTAGTACTTTTTACCTAACTTAAAATTTGTTCAGTTCATTCTTTTTATTCATGAAGAGGTAAAGCTGAGATTGTTTCAAAGGCATCTGCAGCAGTTAAAGGCAATTTTTAAAGCTATCTACTAGGTTATTTGCCTGATGATCCAGACAGGTACCTAGTGGGCTTTTCAAAAGCACCTAAGTGCCTAATTTCCATTGAAATCAATAAGAGTTAGGTGCAAGTATGCTTTTGAAAATCCTGCTAGATCTATATTGGTATCTTTAAGCCCTGGAATACCTTTGAACTTGGGGCCTTAAGCTGATTTCTTTTTCCTTGCTTGCAAATGCCAGGCATACATAATAAAGTTTAATGATACATAACTCCCTCCACACCCCTGCCCCTCCCTGCCCCAAAACAGAACTCCGAGCTAAATCAAATAGTGTTTGAAAGGGTCGTTTGAAAGTCATATGATAACTGCTCACAAGAATTTGAGAGCTATGAAATATAATGGCTGCACTAGGTCTTAAAACTAGGCCAGTACTGTCCAACTGGTAGTCTGTAGGCCACATCTGGCCCCTGAGAGTGAGGCCTTGGAGCTCTCAATCCAGGCACTGTTACCCCCACAGCTCCATCTGCTGCCACTGCTGAAGTCTCTGAGCTCCGGCTTCTTCCTTTGGCTTCTTCTGCCTACTTCTGCTTTTGGGAGCTGGGCAGGGTGGGGCCAAAGGAGGCCATAGCCAGGCCAGGCAATTCATAGGGAGCTGGGGGACCCTGCATGGTGTGGTGTGGTGGTGTCAGCCAGGTACAGCAGAGTTGCACTCATTGCACAACATGGGTTGAGGAGGGGTATGTGACACAGTGCAGTATGTAGGGCACAGGGCGATGGGCATGGTGCAGTGGGACAGGGGCAGGGGGCACCCACTGTACAACCTGCTGCAGTGGGTGGCTGTAGGGTGTGTGGTTCTGAATACTCAGAAGTTAGACAGCCCTGAACTAGAGGCATTACTGGAAGCTGTTTATAAAGGACCATGCAGTAGCAGAAAGGATAGGTTTGGGTGTGCCATCCATTGAAATGACACAATGTGAGCTCCCTCATTCCTGAGGGAGGACCTGGCTGATGGGTACTGGCTGATATATGCTGACTTGCATAATGGATGACAAAGCCACAGCTCTAGCTTCTTTTTCCTCTCCTTACTTCCTTGGTGGAGCCTCATTTTGCATGCAACTTCACTGTGGGTGCATCTACATGTGCACTTCACAGCAGAGTTGACAAACTAGCTCTGCAGTAAAGTATCACAGTCTACACATGCACCAGTATTAGGGTGCAGTAAATTAATTAACTCTGATGTAGCATAGTACTGTTGGGGACAGTACTATCCTACCACAGAGTAATTGTGTTTGTTGAAACACATGTAAACTGTGACAAGAGCTGGCTGGGGCACGAGGGTGCTAAAGTGCAGGGGCTGCCTGCTGCCTAGCCACATGCTTTAGCACCCTTGTCCTCCAGTGAACCCCTCTGCCACCTGATGCCACCGCCTGGGGCTGACCCTCTGGTTCCCCTGCCAACCTGGGGCTGCTTCACCCTGGCTCAAACTGCTCCGGTCCTGGGCACGTGTATAAATGCTGCACCCAGGAGCACCTAACTCTGGTGTGAACTGAACTGGAGTTCACGGTTCACGTTGCCTTAATGGCACATGTAGTTGTATCCTGTTTTCATTATAATGACATAGATGGAGATGCACACCACATGGAAAATCACTATTCCCTCTAAAGGGGATTCAGCACATACAAAAGGAAGTTGTTGAGAAGTACCAAGGGAAGTAATTATAGTTCCAAAATTTAAGACTTGAAACCGAAACTGGACCAGGCAATGAGAAATTTGGGCCAGGATTAATCCTCACATGATTAGCCTTTTCCATCTCTCTTTCCCATGATTCCATGAGAGTGTCCTCTTACATTTAGTGTAGGGCATTTATAGAACAGGCCAATTTTGAAAAATGTTTATGTTTTCTTCTGGAGCTGACATCCAGGGACCACAGAACAGGATGTTGTCAGTGAAGGAGTTGGCTTCCTACTCTTCAGTGTGACCCAGACCTGTAATTTTTAAGGTGTGCTACAAAATGCATTTTTTCTCAAATAAATAATTGGGCAAGAATGTGTTTATTCACTCTGCCAGTTGGACAGGAGTGATAAAAGCTGGGTTGGAGGAGATTTGTCCCAGTTGTAAGCTTCAGGTATATCCTTTAATTTTTTTCAATATGCACAGAATCACTATGAAAGTACAATACAAGAACAGAAAAACAAATCGATGTGTTTGAGATTCTCAAGTGTACAAAGCTTGATTAGTCTTGAAAACTTTGAATGAAATAAAGTTGAAATAGTGTTGGTATTGACAAGGATGTATACTACAATTTTGACAACAGCTGTTATTTTTGAAAATAATGAAGTGTTCAGATAACATAGTAACTATATATTTTTAGAAGAAGTCATCAGAGATCTAGGGAACTACAGAGTGGTGAGAGACACCATGATTCGAGGGAAATGACTTAGAGATGAATTAAGGATAGGATCATGGAACAGTTATAATAAAAGCTGATGAGGTTTTACTAGTGTGACTTCCAAGCCATACCAACCCACCCTGCTACAGTTCTTAGGGCTAGGGACAGACATTAAAAACAAACTGGTTTAAGTGATCAGAAACTGGCTTCAACCTGTAACAGAACAGATGTTCAGTGCACATAAATTAGTTTGAAAATGGCTGAAACCAGTTTGAGATAAACCTGGTTGAACGTAGTATCAGACTTAACTCATTTGGCTCAAACCAGTTTATGCGATGCCTGTCCCAGAGCCCTTGCTGGTTTTAAATTAAATCAGCATCCTCCAGCATCCCAGCATGTTCTCTGGGCTGGGTGGGGCTCTTTGCTCCATAGCAGGCCTGGCCCCTCCCCTCTGCTCCCTGGCTGGAGCTCGGCACAGACTTGCAGGCACAGCAGGGTTTGCAGGCTTCCCCATGCCCCTCTCACCCTCTTACCACTCGCTGCTTAAGCAGAGATCCCTTCCTCCTCTCCACTACAGCATGGAGTATAGCCTGCACATGGTATGCTAGCTAATGTGAAGAGGTGTCTGGGTGTGTGTGTCTCTCTCCAATTTCCCTGGGATAGGCAGACAGAACAGTGACCACTTAGGGTTTTTGGAGATAATCAACAGGTCAGCTGGTAATCTGTTTAAGAAGTTTGAAGTAATGTGGAGAGAAGCTATTGTTTTGCTAATTGGATGATAAAGATTGTTATCAGTCCTTCCCCCCCCCGTCCCCACCGCCTGGCTTGCTGGCCTGTCAGTTTGCTGCAGACAGTATGAGGAAGTAGACTGAAAAGCTCTGTATCATCAACAGATGCATGCACTGCACACACCCCACTTGTCTTAGAGTGCTAGCCCAGGGCTGGGAGCTGGCAACACTTCTGCCCCTTGAGCAGCCAGCGGGGAAAAGCCTGGGATCGGGCAGGCAGATATACCTAATGAGAGAGTCTTGCTGGGGCCTGGCCATGCTCCCTTCAGCTCAGCTCCCTGCAGAAGGGAAGGGAGGGCTGCTCTAGCACCCCTGGCATATAGTCTGAATCACTGCAGGCATGTGACTGAATTTCCTCAGTCCAGAGAGAATGTCTGTCCGGTTTCAAACCAGTTCAGCCTAGCCAGGTTAGACTAACTTGCAAAGATTGAATCCATTCAGACTCAAGCTTTTTGAATGTCTATCCCTAGTCTAGGAAACCAAGTAAAATAAGGTATGGAAATAACTATGACTGGGTTGCATTTTCAGAGCTTGCATTACATTTGGGTTTATTTGGGGTTATTACAATATTAGGGCGCTTGAGTTTCTGGTGCTTGAGATATTAGTGTTGTTACTGCATTTCTGCAGATTGGTCTTATTTGGTGTTGAATATGTCTATGTTTATGTTTTTGGAAAGATGGCTAACCAGGTTGGGGAAATGCTCAGTGTTCTTCAAGGATGGCCCTCTAATTGCAATATGTGGAGGAGTAGCTGGTTAATTTGGGGTGGACTGGTAAAATATCTTGATTTTCATGAAGTTGACAGTGAGTCCAAGCATTTTATATGCTTCACAGAAGCAATCTGGAGTGACCTGTTATTGAATGGGCACACAGCACAGCTGTCAATGTATTTAAGATCAGTAATGGAGGTGTTTATCTTGGATTTTGAACTAGTGCTCTCCATGCAATACTGGGTGCTGATTCCAGATAGAAGTCTATCAGAAATGAGATGTAGAATAGCTGCAATACAAATACAAAAGAGTGTTGGTACAGTTACTCATTCTTGCTTAACTCCAGTTTTAATAGCGAAGGCATTCATTTCTGAACTATTGCTCAGGACAGGGGTTGCCAACTGGAGGTACATGTACCCCCAGGGTTACTTAGGATGTAGGGGGTATGCAGAGGCAGACAGGTGGGCAGGTATGAAGTGCGCTCCAGGGCATGGCAGTGGCATCTCTCCCAGAGCCTTCCCATACTTTGCTTCTTACCCGGTGGAGTGGGAGGGGCACGCTGGGCACTGTTGGCCCCACTCAGCACATTGCTGTGCCTGCTCCCAGAAGTAGAACCAGGGGAGCAAGAGCAGCAGTACCCCTCTGCAGGCTGCACAAGCATTGCCTGGCTGGCTGGCTGGGAGGGGTGGGGGGGCAGGGCTCACACAAGGTGGCTGCCACCATGCTGCCACTGCCACACCCCATGCTGCTTTCTTACAGCTGGTCATACATGTGGCTCTGTGGGCTGCTGACATGCCTTGCACCTTGCGTGCCACCCATCAGCAGCCCACAGAGTTGCATGTGCAACTGGCTGCAGGAAAATGGCATGGCAGAGGTGGCACAGGGTGGTGGCAGCCACTGCATCTGAGTCCAAGCCCCAGCACTGGCTGGCTGAGTGGTGCAGCACTGGGAGTGAGCACAGAGACACACTTCCCCACCCCCCCCCTCCAATCTTGATCAGCCCCCACAACTCCTTCCCTTTCCTCTACCCCTTTCTCCACACACATTTATCTGCTGGGGAGGGTGTGTGTGTGTGTGTCTGCATCTCCGTGTGTCTGTCTGCATGCGTGTGTATGCATGTCTGAGCTTGTGCCTGCATGTCTGTGTCTGTATCTGTATCTGTATCTGTGTGTGCGTGTCTGTCCCCTGCCTGCTCAGCCATAGTAGGAACATGGCATCACACAGCTCTTGGGGCAGTGGGGCCAGAGTCCAGCCTGCAGCAGCAGCTGCCTCCACCCTGTACACTGATCTGGGGGGCATGTGCCCCCCAGACCTCCACCAGGGTGTTTGCAGAGGTGGGATCTGCCCCCCCCAACTCTTGTGGCTCTGTCCTGCACTCTGCCCCCCTGTGCAGTGCCTGCCCCTGCCCCAGCCCCAGCCCTACTCCTTTGCTCACCATGGGGGCCTTGATCTGCCCCCTGCACCCCTTAAAACCTAGAAAAAAATAGAAAGAGGTACATGAGCTGAAACTTTGAGGCAGAACGGATACACTTGTTAAAAAAGGTTGAAAACCCCTGGTTCATGATGGTTACTGCCATGTTGTAAAGAAGTTTGATGATGATGACAAATTTAGAAGGCATTCAGATCTCTTCAGGATATTCCATAGGGCAGTGCTTCCCAATCTTTTCCTCACCATGACCCCATTTATGACCCTACTTCCTTGGCATGGCTCCTCATTCCCAACCCATGGCCTCCTACCCCTCAGGTGCCCCTCACTCCTGACCCATGGCCCCTGGACCCTACCAGTGCTCCTCACTTCCAACCCACAGCCCTCTATCCCCACAGGTGCCCCAAGGCCAGCACCTGCAGTCCTCTGCCACCCCAACAGCACCTGAGCCCCAGCTGCCACCTATGGAAGGTGGTAATTGCTGTGGTTGGAGCAGAGGATGGAGCCTGGGTCTACCCCCATCCTACCTGTCTCCCCCTCCACAGGTGGCACAGCCAGAGAAGAGTCTGTGGGGGTGGGGGTTGGGATGGGGAGGATGCAGGGTGCCTACTGTGGGCTTGAGGCTCCCCACCATTCTGCCCTCCCCCTGGGAGCTCTGTAGCTCAGCAGGCGGGACCCAGCATGGGAGAGAGGGCTGTGCCATTTTGGCCCCCAAGGTGAGGTGCTCCCTGCTTGCCTGGCAGCAGCAGGGGCACAAGTCCATGCTGCTGCTGCTGTCACACCTCACTTTAGTGGCCATGGCAGCACTGTGCTTCCTCCTATGCTGGGTTCTGCCCACTGGGACATGAGGGCAGCTCCTGCCTGGAGCTGGTCCAGCTTGGCTGAAGCCCCATTCCCCACCATGGATGTAGAAATTTGGGGGGGCACATGCCCCCTGCATCACCTTGGCCTCCCTCTGCTGTATTGCCTGTGCCTCCATGCCCCCCTGCAACCCCATCTGCTGATATTGTGACCCCATTTGGGGTCATGACCCACAGTTTGGGAACCGCTGCTATAGGGCCTTCTGTTGATTGGATTAAGGCCTTAGGTTTCATAGATTCATAGATTGTAAGGCTGGAAGGGACCTCAGAAGATAATCGGGTTCAGCCCCTTGCACCAAGTAGGAAAGACAACTGCGGTCAGGTGATCCCAGCAAAGTGACTGTCCAGTTTCCTCTTGAAAATTTCTAGGGTAGGCGATCACACCACCTCTGGAGGGAGCTTATTCCACAGTCTGGACACACTAATTGTAAAGTAGTTTTTCCTAATGTTGAGCCTGAAACTCAACAGGAGTTTTTGACCATTACTCCTAGTTTTCCCCAAGGGTGCCCGGTGAACAGTTATTCACTGAGCCCTTGATCTATGCCTCTGATGTGGCAGTAAGCTGATACCAAGTCCCCTCCTCAGCCTTCTCTTTTTCAGGCTGAAGAGTACCAGATCCCTCAGCCTTTCCTCGTATGGCTTGCCACACAAGTCTCTGATCATCCGGGTGGCCCTTCTCTGGCTTTACCACATCCTTATTAAAGTGTGGCGCCCAGAAGTGGACACAGTACTCCAGCTGCGGTCTGACCAATGTCGAGTAAAGTGGAAGAATCAGTTCTTTGGTTTTGCTGGAGATGCATTGACTAATGTATGCCAGGGTATTGTTAGCCCTGCTGGCTATAGCATCGCACTGCTGGCTCATGTTCACACTGTGGTCTATTATTACTGCCAGGTTAATGAAGGCCATGTACAGATCCTGGTGTAGCTTGTGACACTTCTTCTGTGACTGTCAAGCAACAAAGATTCTACCTATCAGACTTCTGAGTGGTCAGAAACTACACTTGGACTTGTTCTGTTTCCAGAGCTATAGAAATATCTCTACAGGCCTACCAACAATTCCTGTGGAATGCTGTAAGAAGTATATTGATCCTTCTGCTCCTGATTCAGGGAGATTCAAAGGAGTGGTAGGAGTTAACATCATTACTCAATTCAGTAAAATCAACTTGGAATGTCTGACTTTTGTTGAATTGGCGGTATTCAATGAAAAATGGTGTTGTAAAATTTCCAGTAAGGTCCCTTTGCATTACTTCAAGGACAACCAAAATAGATAGGGTACTAAAAAAAATCTCACTTTTGTTCTTACATATTCTACAACAGTGGGTAAAATGTGTATATAGTGTTTATAGGTGCTTTGGGATGCCTTTGGATGTGAATTGATACATAATTTAAGTGTAGCATGTAGTTTTCCTAGTTGAAACAGAAACAACTTTTATTTACATCAGGATTTAGGGTTCAAGCTTATAGTGGCTTCAGTAATAGATGCATGATCAACCTCTTGAAGTATTATGTCATATTTTTGTTGTTTCATATTAAGATGTTATAGAGGCCCAGAGAAAGGCAACACAACAGGATAGTGCTTATTAGCAGATTTACAAACATTTGTGCCATAGAATTAAGGGACACTTGAACAAAAGAATTAGAATCAAAGGTAAATCTTGGATGAGCTTATTGAGAGGGCTAAAGTGAATTAAGAAAGCAAATCCCTTTGAAAGTCATTTTGTGCTCTTAAGTCACTGTGAAAGTACTTTAGAAAAGCTCATTCTTCTAAGCAAATATTTTTAGAGCCCTGAAATAAATGTTTTATGCACCTAGCTGTCAATTTGAAAATCTAAACATGAGATTGGCTAGCCCATTGGAAATAGGGGTCTGCCTCACTTTGTAATTTACAGAGACTAATCTGCCAATATCACGATCACCTGATATGAATGATGGTGGAAATATATGCCAGATCCCCACCTAATAAAAACTATCATAGTTCTGTTGAATCAATAAGCTATGACAAGCTACACCTGCTGGTGGCCTATCCCCAGCAGTTTCTTAAGTATGATTTTATGAAGTAATTAATTGTTGCCATGATCTACATAGCGGTAATCCAAATTTTTCAGAGTTGCTTGTGTGTGTGCTCAGTGTGTGTAAACAGCCTCATGTGAAAGTGCTTTTACTTTTAGAGTCTCTGCAGTCCTTTTGAAGTCTGACACATCTAATGTGTGAACTTGTGTATCTGGCACAGAGAGCCTCCAAAAAAGAAAATGTTATAATTGGCTTGTTTAGGAACATAGAATGCAAATGGGATAAAAGAGGTTACAAATCATTTCAGCTATCAACACACCATGAAATAAATTAATTCTTCTGATTTACTCAATGATGCATTGAAAATTACTGTCTAATGACATCTAGTTCAGGAAGCTTTAACTAAAAAATATGAATAGTACAGGGAGTTGAAATAAGTGTCAGGATCTCTCTAGTTTTATTTCCACTTTGCTATAATTTTATCCAAGAGTATGTCTAATATTTATATACATGTCTTAAGTATACACGAGTCTTGTGTATTTCATGGTAACTGAACTAAGGTTGGGAAAATTTTTCTAAATCCCGTTATAGTGCATGACACTGATTTTATTGGAAAAACTGTTTTTTTCAAGATTGCTTTTGTGAAATATTGGGCTATAAAGCATGAGTATAGCACAATATGTCTTCTCCTATTTATGCATTCCACAGAACAGCACTATGTTTGACCTTGTTCAAATATCCCTACTGTAATATAAAATGTTACCCCAAACACTACAGGACATGTTTAACAAATTGCCCTGGCAATCATAACTGATTTCTTAGTGTTTATAGTTTCTTTATCTGATGAGCCCTTTACTCTCTTGGTTTTAAATCCCCTAGATGGCACTACAGAATACAGTATTTAAATGTTTTATATAATGCTGTTAGACAATGTTAACTGACTGCTTTTCTTCCCCTGCAAAATAAACATTAATGAGTTGTTTAACAAGATGAAATAAAAGACAGGGATTTGGGTTAATACACTGAAGAGAATCTATATCTTTGGCATTTACTCATGTCTTCATGTATGAAAAGTAGCATAGCATGCTACACATGAGCCAGATCAATGCCACTATTTCAGTTAGTGTGCTCCAGATGGTGGCTGTCAGTTTCAAAATTCAGATTTAGGCCTGCAGATCTGATCTGGGAAATGAGTGTATTCAATCCAAAAGGATTAAAAATAAAGAAAGAAAACAAATGCTGTTGTTTTGGACAGGGTGTGTGTTCAGCAATCAGAAGTACTTAAAATGCCTAATGAGAGGAGCCAGTCTGTGAGACTGGATTCCTGCTTTTAATACCTCACTGAGTATTTGCATCCTGTGCTTTACTGGCAGGTAGCTTGCAAGCTGGACCCCTGTGGGAACCTAATAGTTTGCATTACCCATGAGTATTTCTTTCACAGTTGGTATTTCATTGTCTGCAGATCTCTGCAGTAAATACTATACTATACTGCTAAAAAGAGAGAAAAACATTGCCATCTGCAACTACAGCTTGCAAATTACAGCTTGCAATCGTCTGCTATTAAATAAAGACACTTTAACAATATTTTGGGTTTTAAATTAGCAATTTACATCACAAAACTCTGAAAATACTAGTCTTTTAATACTGCAATTTTCTTTCCTTTTAACTAGGCATCAACATGTATTGAATAAAAAAAAATGTAATACAAACCAATGTTTACTTAAACAATAGCCACCAACAGCAAGAGACACACAGATGGAAATCCAATCACTCCTCTCTCAGTAGGAGGTTTCATTTGAAGACCTTGATGGCAATGTGATTGGACTGCTGCACTCTAATTGACGTCATAGAGAATCTATCACAATGCTTTTTTTACTGCAATGCTGTGCCAGACTATGTCTCATATGAGAAACTGGTCACAAGTAGTGAACAGGAAGCAAATTCTTAGTTTGAAGAAGTGGAGGGAATTAGATGGTGTGTATCTGTTAGCATGAGTGAGGGTTAATTTGCAGGAGACTGCTATTTGTATGGACATGCTGAAACCTATACACCGAATTTTGGCCTTTGGTCCTCTTGAATCATCTGTTGTTCAGGTTATTCAACTGTAGAAGACAGTCAGAGGCAATGCATCATGCTGATTATTCAGATGTATCGCCTTACAGCCCCATAGAATATAACAGATAGTGGTAATCAAGAATTCTATACAAGTAAATTTTTCTAATTAATCCTTTAAACCCCTTCCTATTTAATCTTAAATAATATTTCTATTTAGGATAGTCCTATAATCCTTAATCAGCCAAAACTCATATGGTCTTTTATAGCTCTGAGTGCAAAGTTAAGTTCTAAATGGCATTTCAGGGTCTTTTGTGGGGAGAACTAGTATCACAGTCATTCAGGGGTCAGGTTTGCATGCTTTGTGAGCACTCAGTTTAGTGCGAGTCTGATCAGGCTTCTGGAAATATATGGTTTACATTGTCTATGCTTAGAAGTCAAGCACTGGTATTGACATAATCAATTCCATAATAACCTTACTTAAAACTTATTTGCATTGTTATTTCCCTACTGGTGGCTTTCAGAATACTAAGCAGTGTGCTTCACTAGGGCACTAGGATGGGAGTCAGGTAGTGGTCCCTGACCTGTTTTATGATCCCAGGTAGGTCCCTTTATTTCTCTTCTGCTTTTCTTTCTTCTCTTTGTTATCTCGTTATTTACATCACCTTGGAGTTATAGGCTGCCTAACAGCATTAGACCTAAGTATCTTTCATGTAAGGTCAATAGCAATAAAAAAGCCAGTAGTTAACTTGATGAAGTTATTTGTGCTAGTTCTTTATTTTATAAGGTGTAGGGTTAGGGGCTCTCTCTCACTATATTTGTATGGTACTCCAGCCATTGGGCCTTCTACTCATTTTTATAAGTGGATATACAAGTTATCCCCTGGGCAATTTTCTTAATCATTTTATTTTTTCCAAGAAATACAAAATTTCGCAGGAAAAATATTCTTAATGTTACTCTCACCTAAAAGGTAGCGAGTTAAATTCCACCTCATCTTACCATCAAATTACTGATAATCGTTAAAAGTTTTGGGAAGTGTTTTCCTTGTTGTATACGTTCCCTTAGCTCATTATGCGAGGCTAGCAAATTTCAATGATTCTTCAAACTAAGTCACTGCTTCCGTAAAATTTGTTTAGAGTCTCTTGATATACTGGTAAAAACATCTTATTTTTTTAGTCCTTTTAGACATTTATTAATGGTTTCTCTGCTGTCATTTATCATTCCGTTTTGTTATTTTACTTAAGATATGATGCCAGACATTGGTTAAGTATTAAATTGGCTTGAATCTAATCTTGTGAATATAGTTTAGATAGTTTCTAGACCTAACTCCACTGTTTTTGCTACTTCAGAAATGGTGTGCCAGAGGGCACTGTTCTTGGCCTTTTATTAGATGCTATTTATAATGCCTTTTGGTGATAGAATCAGTGGATAATGGATGGATTTTCATTTCTATGCTGATTATGGACACTTTTATTTCTTTCTGAAATATTTTTTGCTGACTATACATCTTGTCACTAAAGTGTATGACTTGAGTCATTCTAATTTCTTTTAACAAAATGCATGAACATGTAGCTTTGAGTGACTGAGAAATATAGTGGGCCCCCACTATAGAATGGATGTGGACAAATTGGAGAGAGTCCAGCAGACAGCAACAGAAATGGTGATGGGGCTGGAGGACATGACTTCTGAGGAGAGGCTGAGGGAACTGGGTTTAGTTAGTCTGTATAAGAGAAGACTGACAGGAGATTTAATAGCAGCCTTCAACTATCTGAAGGGAGGTTCCAAAGAGGATGGAGCTAGACTGGTCTTAGTGGTGGCAGATGATGAAACAAGGAGCAATGGTCTCAAGTTGCAGCAAGGGAGGTTTAGGTTAGATATTAGGAAAAAACTTTCTCACTAGGAGGGTGGGGAAGCACTGGAACAGGTTACCTAGAGAGGTGGTGGAATCTCCATCCTTGGTGGGTGTTAAGACCTGGCTTGACACAGCCCTGGCTGGAATGATCTAGTTCAGGATAGTCCTGCTCTAAGGAGGGGATTGGAGTTCACCAGATGACTTCCTGAGGTCCCTTCCAACCCTAATTCCCTATGATTCTATGATCATCAAATCACTATTATTTCTTGGTGCATATATGTAGCTGGCTTGTCTATTTTAAGAACCTCTTTAGTCAATTTTATAAAACTGCTTCTGAATTACTATTGCTATGTAGAAAATGTGTTATATGACATAGCTATATAATAATATGGTTGCTTGAACTATGGAGTAGCTATAATTTTTATACATGTTTGTTAGAAGGCAGGATAGATTTGCAGCTTATAAACAACTAACATATGTATATATTTGGTTAGCTTATAAGATGTAGCTTTACCCTGCCTTTTACATGGCTTCAGACTGTGCCTTCCTTTCACAGCTTGACCATTCTAATTTGATTTCTCTTTTCTCAGGGTTATGTAAATTATCTACAAACTGTTGAAAAAGAAGAGCAAATGGTCTGCCTAAATCTTTAGCAACACCCTATACATTTACACACCTCTTATGATGCTTACCACATTGTTTTTGATAGTTCTTCCAGGGGCTGGCTGGTTGTTCCCTAGCCCACAATAGAATAGCTTCAGGCTCTGCACGTTTGCCAAATCAATGAATCCCAACAGCTTGGCTCATGGGAATCTGGATCATATGGAGACTGGCATTATTCAGAAATGGTCATTGCAGTACTTGGCACTGAAATAAATTGAAGTTTACTATTCTGATCAGTTTTGGAGAAGTTTTTGGCTAAAAATCTTATCCTGTAGTTTAACTTAGTTTTTAAAGAAAGTTTACCAGACTATTCTCCTGTCTCAATTTTTAAAAAAGAAAAAGAAAATAAGTACTTCTTCAGCGGTTAAAAAGTCCAATGACAAGGACTAGTGTAAAATATATTTTAGTGCACTCAGGAAGGGTGAAAGTTGAAGGACAGACATTCATCTTTAGATTTCTCACAGAACAATGGTTTTGCTACTGATAAAGTTACAACAGGTGGCCAGGAACCTAGATGTACTCAGCCCTGATGACTTTCAAGCAGAACAGGATTTTGACTTCCATACAAGAAAAAAACTACTTGTGCTTTTAGTCTGATTATTTTTGTGCTGGTTGTAATGAAAAGCAGTAATTCCTTTCTTCTTGAAGCTTAGCTGTCTGAAATCTATTGTATACCCACATGTTGAATGTGACCTTCAGTTAAATTCTTGTAGCTTTTGTGTAAATGGTCTGGTTTAGGTCATACTGGACAAATACTCAGATCAATTTTTGTGTGATGTTTGAAAAGCATTACTTTAGGAGTTTAGGTTCTTGGCAGAATCCAGTGCTTACATACCAATGTGGTACATACCTTAGAGACAGCAATACAGACAGATTAGGTAGATATTGGCTCAGAGGATTCAGTGTTATTGATGAACTTAACATGAGAAAAGTGAGTACTTATCTGCCATGCAGGTTATATTTGACTTTATAATGGGCATTCTTTTAATAATGTCTAATGATGCCACCCATAGAAATATGTCATTATACTTTAATCTGTACAGGGTTTCCCCAAATCTTAGTTTATTTGCTTAAGGAATCTTCTAAATTAGAAATGTTTATAGCACTATCAAATAAATTACTGCCAATGAGCCTCTAAGATGTATGTTAGATGTTCATTGCATGGTTCTTTTAGGGTTACCACATTTCCAGGTCCAAAAAAGAGGACATCTGTCATGCAGGTGGGGGGGGGGGGGGGGAGGGCAGTTACATGGTGGTGTCATGCCCATTCTGTTGCCCCTCACTCCCAAGCCCCCTGCCTGCCAAGCCCTGTGAGGCTGAAGCGTGGTGGCTCCGATTCCTGCAGACAGCAGCAGAGTGTGTCTGGTCCCAGTTCAGGGAGGAGGGAAGAGGAGGGGAGGCTTGTGGCACCCCCTGCCTTGGGTTGGGGCTGTCATGCCATGCCAGGCACTCTGGCTACAGTCTTCCTTCCACCTCCTTCTCCCACCCTCCCCCACCAGTCCCTGTGCTACCGGTCTGGACACAGAGTTCCCTGCTGTCCTCAAAGGGCCCCACCCAGCCCTTTCCCCTCCTGGAGGGGAAGGCAAACCGCCCCTTGGCCCCCCGTCCTGTTGCAGCCCCAGTCCCCACCCTCACCCCCGACCAAGGGTCCAGGATTTTGCTTTGCTCCACTGCTTGGGAAGAGGGGGAGGGCGATCTGAGGCAGCAGAGAGCACACATGAGTCTGCGTACACCCCTGCAGCTATAGGCAGGTATGTCTGTGCTTTCTGCTGCCTCTGATCACCCTCCCCCTGCTCCCACCAGCAGAGCAAAGAAAAATTCTGGACATTTAGTCAAATGTAAAAAACCTGCCCAGATGGAAATCAGAGGGCTCAAAAAGGACATGTCTGGGAAAACCTGGACATATGGTAACCCTAGGTTCCTTATTAATAATCTCTGAGACAGGGGAATCCTGTCATTCTTTCTTTACAGTATGATATATCCTCCTATATGAATATTTTTTCCACCTAGCCTCTTAAAGTTTGCGTAGGAAGGTGTATTTGTTGATATTTAGCATGTATAACATGGTTGCCTGCAATTGCAGAGTATTGGACCTGATGACCTTGGAAACCACTTCTAATCCTCTGTTTCAGTGCCAGAGGTCTTGGACATATACTCTCTGGTATAATTTGCATTGGTTTTCTATAGTGATATAAACTCCACCAGGATCTAAAATAGATAGACGTTCATGTAGCAGGCAGCTATTGCTGTATATTGCTGCTAGGTGGGAAGGCAGGAGCTTCTTCACCATCCTAGGAAAACATGTTTGAACTCCACAGCTCCACTGCATTAATCTCAAATTTCAGGGATAATGATCATTAAACTTCTAAGGCATCCTATTTACAGTATACTGGAGATTGCAAATTTGGTGGCAGAGTTGTATTGTTACCCAGTTTGGCCACAGGTAGCAGATAGAGGAATGACCTTCAGAGCAGATTAACTGTGAAATAAGCAGGAATAGCTCTGATGAATAATCAGTTGTGGACCAAGCAGTGGCAGCACCACCAGAATGTGCCGGGGACAGCAGATGTCAATGCTTTCTTTCCTGAGAAGACACATATATTCTTTGATTGTGCTGTGACATGGCAAGTACAGGCCATAGACCAGCTGTACCAGCCTGCCTGCACCCTGCTGCCACTTCCTGGTATTGCAGTGCCATGTGCCTGCCAGGCACCAGCCAGGCCTGCCAGCACCCAGGTGGCAATAGGGGTGAAAGGGGCTCACTGCAGGGCCACAGGACATGGTAGCAGTTTGGTGCTAGGAGCAGCAAATCTGCATCTGTAAATGCCTGCCTGGAGTATTTACTTGCAAGTAAACTGATCTTGGATGAAATGCACATGTAGATGCACCCACTGATGATCTGACCTCTTTAACAGATTCTTTGCTTCCATTTTTCTGAGCAGGGACAGGGACACCCTGGCACTGAGACCCTGGATGGCCCCAGGGGAGGCACAGCCAGGCCAAGGGTCAGTGAGGACCTAGTTAGGGAACTTTCGGTGGGACTAGACATGTTCAAATCAGCAGGTCCTGATGAGTGCTGAGGGAATTGGCAGAGGTCATTGTGGGACAAGCACTCATGTTGCTCTGGTGAGGTGCCAGAGGACTGGAAAAGGGCCAATGTGGTCCCCATTTTCAAAAAAGGGAGGAAAGAGGACCCAGGAAACTATAGGCCCATTAGTCTTACCTCAGTCCTTGGAAAGCTCTTTGAGAAAATTATCCAGGAGCACATCTGCAAGAGACCAGCAGGGGGGAATATGCTTAGGGGCAATCAACATGGGTTCATTAGAGGAAGGTCCTGTCAGACCAACTGGTTGCCACCTCCTTGCATGCAGGTGTCACGGTGGACGTAGTCTTTCTGGACTTTAGGAAGGCCTTCGACACTGTCTCTCACCCCTTCCTCATTAAAAAATTAGGTGAATGTGTTTTTGATGCCCACACAGCCAGATGGGTCACAAACTGGCTGGAGGACGGGTCATTTTTGACCTGGAGGGATCTAGGCAGTGGGGTTTCTCAGGGCTCAGTCCTTGGGCCCACATTGTTCAACGTCTTCATCAGCGACTTGGATGAGGGGGTGAAAAGCACCTTGTTCAAATTCATGGATGACACTAAGATGGGGGGAGAAGTGGGCACGCTAGAAGAGAGGGACAGGCTACAACTAGATCTGGAAAGGTTACAGAGGTGGGTGGATCAGAATAGGATGGGTTTCAATACTGACAAGTGCAAGGTACTGCACCTGGGGAGAAAGAACCAACAGCATACCTACAGGCTGGGGAACTCCCTTCTCATCAGTACAGAAGCAGAGAAGGCTCTTGGAGTCACTATTGATTCCAAGATGAAAAAGGGCCACCAATGTGGGGACGCGGTTAGGAAGGCCAATCGTACCTTGTCATGCATGCACAGATGCATCTCAAGCAGGTCAAGGAGGTGATCCTCCCCCTCTATGAGACATTGGTCAGGGTGCAGTTGAAGTAGTGCATCCAGTTCTGGGCACCGCACTTCAGGAGGGATGTGGACAACATGGAGAGGGACCAGAGGAGGGCCACTCGCATGATCAGGGGGCAGCAGGGTAGGCCCTACAAGGAGAGGCTACAAGACCTGAATCTGTTCAGCCTCCACAAGAGAAGGCTGAGAGGGTATCTGGTGGCCAACTATAAACTTGCCAATGGGGACCAGCAAGCAATGGGAGAGTCCCTGTTCCTTCGAGCACTACTGGGAGTAACAAGGAATAATGGCCATAAGTTGACTGAGAGTAGATTTAGTCTAGAGATCAGGAAGCACTACTTCACAGTCAGGGCGGCTAGGAGCTGGAACCAACTTCCGAAGGAAATGGTGCTCATTCCTACTCTGGGGGACTTCAAAAGGAGGCTAGATAATCACCTAGCCAGGGTCATTTGACCCCAGCATTCTTTCCTGCCCATGGCAGGGAGTCAGACTTGATGAACTCATTAAGTTCCTTCCGACCCTACCAACTATGAAGCTGGTTCCCAAAAGAGAGCTACAGCAAAAGCAATGCTGATGGAAAATTAGCACTGAATGACTCAAGGACTCAATCAAGTCAAACCTCTTTCACTTGTGCCTTAGTGAAAAACTGACAAATACCAATCAAAACAATGGGAAAATATTGGCAGTGTTTGGGGTGCCTTCAAGTCCACCATCAGCAGCACCTGTGAAAAGATGCTTGGATTCTCTACCAGAAAACATCAAGATTTGTTTGATGAGAATGACCAGGAGATCCAAGAGTTTATCAACTGCAAGTGCAAGGCCTTTTGTGCTTGACAGAACAACATCACCTCCAAGCAAAAGAAATTGAATCTTCAACAAGCCAAGGCAGAGGTCCAAAGGAGAACCCTCAATATAAAGAACAGAGGGTGGGAAGACAAGGTGAAGGAGATTCAACAACTTGCCGACATCCATGATATGCAGTTTTTTCAATGCCACCAAAGCCATCAATGGTCTGAGTACTAGGGACATTCCCCTTGAGACCTAAGGATGGAGAAGACCTGATCAAGGAAAGGGGAGCGATCAACACTGCGTGGAACATGATATGGTTACAACAAAGTCTGTCAATCCTGGATCAGCCTCATCATTAGCCATCCTTGGACTCACAGATAAGACAATCATGGAAGACAATCATCCTTGACTGAGAGGGATTGCCAAAGTGCAATTGCATTATTCTCCACTCTGGTTTTAATGATGTTCATGTCCATTTACCAGGCATGTGTGGGATTGTATGTGTTTATCTGGAGAGAAGACATACATCTAAATACAACTAACGTGCACACAATAAACACACTGAATTGAAAGTTATCAAAAATTCCACCCTTACATATTTGGAAATTAACTTTTCTTTGATATTACCTGAATTGCTGCTAAAGCAGATAGCACCGTCTAGTTCCCATTAGAAACTGATAAACTTCGGCTGTCTCAGAAATACACTAGTAGGGACTGCTTCTACTGAAAAAGAAATGTGACCCTGTTGTGCTGGTGATAAAAAACACTGCATTGGTTAATTGTCAGACAGAGTAGCAATCAGTGTATGATGATGATAGGCTTCTGTGCATTACTGGGAGTTACTTACTGAATTTAATCATTTCTTCTTCTAGAGAGTGGAAAATAACATGCTGGTCAGTGCTTTTGTTTGAGAGATCTTTCATCCTTAAATAGCTTTGTCTACTAGTAGATTTTCTTTTAAATGTATGTTCTATACTTCCTCAGATTAAGCCATACATTGATTTTTGTGGATAGATCTAATATGTTCCTCCAGCACCTGAATTTAGGTTTCTTTTTATTTCTTTTAAAATGTGTTCTTCCTGATCCCTTGGGAGTAACAGGATCACAAATGCCAAAAATGGAAAGGTGAGAATGGGTTGCCTCTTGCTCTAGTGTTGTTGTTGGAAATGGTGCCAGTAGAAGATGTTCTGAAGATGAAAGGTTTGCTCCCTTTCCAGAAATACAGACTGATCTGATTTAGAAATACAGAACATGCAGAGGAAGTGGGGCCCTTGAGACTAGAGGTCTCCTAGTTGCTGCTTGATTTGCTTATGCTGGTGAACAACCCTAATCTGGTCTGCTGAGTTATGTTTTATACAAACTGTTATTCAAGGAGAATGTTCTTTTTACAGAGATGCCTCTAGCACTGCACTTCCACCCAACACTAGTAAGGGAAAGGCTCTAAGTCTGAATTTCATTATGGCTGTCAGTGCTCAATAAGACATGAATGTAAAGTCCTTCAGAATACTTCAAATCATCCCAACAAATCCAGCAGCATTTCAAGACGTGGGCATCAGAGTTTCAGGACGTATATGTTACTGCGTGTGTTCTTTAAATAGTTCATTTACACAGGTTTGAGAGACTTTTCTTATCCACTTCATTATTATTTTTTATACTGTGGTAACAGCTAGAGGCTTCAGCCTCAGTGTTCTAGGCACTGTAGAAAATTATAGAAAAGAGAAAGAGACAGCTAACAGTGGACTCAGAAAACACTTTCTCAATGGTAGAAAAACTATGAGTATGCTCTTTTATATGTTTTCATGTAGAAGCATATTTTGCCCCCCGTGACTTGAAAGTTGGAGTAACCAAATACGCTTTTCTTTCTCTTTTCTGGTATATTGCATGATACTAGTTCATTTGCAAATATATTACTTGAGCTTTAGTGCATTCAGTGCTATACAACTCCATTGTAGGTTTTCCTGATACTGTTTTATAAAGGTGCATCTGTTAGTGTTATATATAGAATTCTCTTGAGCATTACCACAGAAAACTGCAATTTTAATTGTACTGTATTTTCACAGCCATCCTTGTAAACTAGTTAAAAAGCAAAAATTATGGGTCATAGAATCAGAAAGACAACCTTAGTTTTGTTTGACATCTCTTCCAGATTAGTATCTATGAGCTATATTTTTGCTGTTGTTTGGTATTGCTGTTGTGATATAGAGACCTTGCTGTGGACTAGGACCTATTTTGCTAGCCACTGTGCAAACAAAGAATAGAAGGTTGTTCTTGTCCCAGAGGAGTTAGACCAGAAGTATTAGACAGGAGACAAAAGATGGATACAAACAGATGGAGAACTACAAGGAAACAATGAAGACCAGTATTAGTCAGCCTGATAGTCATCTCAGCACATAAAAAGTCTAACCTCTCAGGTTTTGGTAGGCATCATGGATTTTGTAATATCAGTTGAAGCTTTGGGGGGCAAAAGCCAGGACTAAATAAAAAACAGATTGCTTTTAAATAATGATGACACAGCATTTTCTTTCTTTCCGACCACTTTCTGAACAGAATAGGTTGTTATAAAGAGAATGGTGATCAATAGTCCTTGGTCCACAGGGGATAGGACAGGCTTACGTTGCAGCAAGGAAAATTTAGGAGGAAGAACTTTCTAACTATAAGGGTGGTTAAGCATTCATAGATTGTGAGGCTGGAAGGAACCTCGGAAGATCATCGGGTCCAGCCCTCTGCACCAAGCAGGAAAGACAACTAGGGTCAATTGACCGCACCAAGGTGACCATTCAGTCTGCTCTTGAAGATTTCTGGAGTAGGTGATTGCACCACCTCTGGAGGGAGTTTATTCCATGGTCTGGACACCCTGACTGTGAAGAAGTTTTTCCTAATGTTGAGTCTGAAATGGTCTTCCCAGAGTTTGTGGCCATTAATCCTGGTTTTCCCAAGCTAGCTGTTCACCAAGCCCTTGATGGTATTGCCTTAATGTAGTAGTAAGTTGTTACTAAGTCCCCTCTCAGCCTTCTCTTTTTCAGGCTGAAAAGTCCCAGGTCCCCCAGCTTTTTCTTGTACAGCCTGCCATGTAAGATTCTGATCATATGGGTGGCTCTTTTCAGGACTCTTTCAAGCTTGTCCATGTCCTTGTTAAAGTGCAGTGCCCAGAACTGGATGCAGTACGCCAGCTGCAGTCTCACCAGTGCTGAGTAGTGGAAGAATCATCTCTTTGTTTTTGCTGGAGATGAATTGATTGATGCCTGCCAGTGTATTATTTGCCCTGCTGGCTACAGTTTTGTCCTGATGGCTCATATTCATACTGTGGTTTATTATTACCCCCAGGTCCCTTTCATTTACGGTGCTGGCAAGTTTGGCACTGCCAAGCCTGTAGGTGTGCATGGGGTTGTTTGTCCCTAGATGGAGCACTTTACATTTCTCGACATTGAATTTCATCTGGTTCCAATCCGCCCAACTTGCCAGCCTATCTGGGCAGATTGGATTCAAACAGGTTGCTCAGACAGGTTGTGGAATCTCTATCCTGGGAAGTTTTCAAGAGTAGGTTAGACAAACACTTGTCTGAAATGGCTTTGAAGGGGATGATCCTGCCCTGTTTTTCTATGATTTTATTTATTATAGTGAACTTTAATCCTTTAAAATCTGATGGCTCTTATGTTTCGTTCGTGAGAGCTGGTGGGATTAAAGATGATTCCATTTAGATCTTTACTCTCCAGTATAAATGCCCTAGTGTATAGATATTTTACTTAATTAAGAATCCTTCAGTAAAAGAGATACTTCAGTCTCTAAACAGAGGCCAGACAAACCATCTGCATTGGCTTTACCTGCTCCCTGGAAGATTCTCATCCCTGCTCTAGCTTATCTGTGCTCTTGCCAAATGGCTCCTTGCATCCAGCCAGATCCAAGGTGCAGCTAATCTACTCTAAGAGCTTCATAGAAGCTTGACTGATCCAAGAATGCCATAGACCAAATTCTCCCTGACATACATCTCTTTTACAACATTTAGAAGTAAATGTGATTTTATGGGGTGCAAATCAATTTAGTATAATGCATTTTTAAATTGCTCACATCAATCAGACTGAGAGTGGAAAATTCCATTTAACTTCAATTAAAGACTCAAAAAAATACTCGTTAGGTGAGAGGCAAATATCCTTGGCATAAAGATAGTTAAGCTTCAACAGTGGTTGGCAAGCTTGACTGGTGATGGGCAAGTTCTCCTGGGGCTTCTTGCTGTGATGTGGCTATTCAGCTGGGAATTAAATCTCTTCAGCTGTGGGCTAAATAGCTGGTTGAGATTATATCACTGCATTTGGGTTTATCAACTCTCTTAGGACTTGTAAAAGAAATAACCTGAGCCAGTACTGCCACTTTTGATTCCAGTTTCTCGCTGAGGGGCAAAGGACAGAGTCAGTGAAAAATGGAAAGTAACCTTGTGGTTGATACTACTGACTATTGCAATTGGTTCCACCGCTATTGGTCAAGACCTATTTTTCCCCTCTTAGTATTGAAAGAGGGAATGGATTTCTGGGGTTCAAGTTAATCATTTTTAGAACAGGTTGACCAAGACAAGGTGGGAAATGTTGCTTCTGAGGAAGCCAAGGATCCTAACCTGGAGTTGGGCATAGGGGATAATGTGGGATAAGGGGATAATGTGAAACTTTGCATTCCCCTTAGTATCACAGCTATTTGCTATGCCTCAAATAGTTTTATGGATTATTACATTCACTTAAATGGAAACCTTTATAAAAGGAATATGGCCTTTTATAGAAGATATATAGTTGAAATTGGGATTTAGAAGACCAACTGCTTCCACTTCACAACTATACCTCTAACTTTCGGTATCAGGTTGAGTCAATCATTTACTTTCCCTTTCCTTCACCAAGTGGTTAAATCGAATGATGGTAATTTGTTACCTCAAAAAGGTGTGAGGAGATCATGAATTAATGTTGTGATAGGTTTGGAGTGGTGTTATAGCTGTAATAGTCTAGTGGGGAAGCACATTTTACACCATAAAGCTTGCCTAACACATATCTCAATTATGCAGTTAGTCCAATAAAAATATCACAAAAGACAAAAAAAAAGCCCCAAACAAACATTTCTCTTCTTAATGTTGAATGTTGAACTTGGATACAATGTGGATGGTGCAATGATGATAATTAGAATAACTGAATGGAACTTTAAATAATAATGAACTTTGGAAAAAACATCTCAGTGTTGTGTAGTTGCTCTGTAAGCAACCACAACTAAAATGGCACAAAATATAACAGTGAATAGGATAAATTACAGATGAGTTTACTGTAAACAACTTTTATATTTAGTGAACAAAATTCAGATAGGGGATTTCTTAATAAGCATTCTCTTGCTGAGTTCAAATATTTTGTTTACTTTAAAAAGGGCATCTAGGTTAATTGTCTCAAAAGACAATTGTATTCCAGCTATAGCAGGTTCCTGCACAGTGCATGTCTTTTTTTCTAGTATTGTTATTTAAATGGATGTGTTTGAATCTATAGATGATACCTAATGATTTTATTGGGCCAATCATTTTACCTTTCCTTATTAATTTTAACTCTTGCTCGTCTTCTTGATCGTCTGCTGGATTGCATCCGGTGTGTATCTTGACTGGTCACTGTAAGTGTTTCTAGATACAGCTATTGCTTATTAAGCTTATGCCCTTATTAAATGTTAAACTATCTGGCTGAATGTAAGACTAGTATTCCTAAGAAAAAGGATTTAATACAAATTTCTACCAAGCTTTTTTTTTTTACCAGGCTTTGATAAACTGTGAAATCAAAATTTTTCTATACAACTGATAATAAAGAAATATATCTACTCAGCTTTATGGGAGGCAAAATTATATAGGCAGCTTGAATATATGGAAGTCAGGAAATCATATATTACTGTATGAGCCTCTCTGCTTCATTCTGAGGGGAGGATAAGTTAGCCGACTTTGGCAGCTTTATAATAGCATATTCTATGCCATTTGATGATATTTGGAGGCTGTTTTAACTTTACTTTTATCAGCATATTGTGTTGTCGACAAAACGTAAAGTATCTGTAGGATTTCTAACCTTTTAAAGAAGGCTGCTTCACATCTTCCTCTGGGTAAAAACTGCCATTTAAGCTCCTGTGGTGTTGCCATTTCACTCCCCTGGAGAAGATAACATGGTAGGTTGAATTATCTAGTAGAAAATAGTCTAGGATTATTTTCTCAATGACAGCAATTGTGTTTGCATCTGTAACTGATTCTGAAAAGCTGATGAATGTTTCAGAGCAAAAAGGAATATTTTCTAAAAGTAGAAATTAAAAAGTTATGCAATTTACAAATTACAGTGCAGAGAAAATATGATTTAATGCTATATTTTCTGAGCCAACTGTCTGCTGTGGAATCTTCATATTTGCTTTGTAGTGGCTAATCGTACTGAATGAGCTATCTTATGTGTGTCCTTTTACTTAACTTTGTATAATGCATATACAGTTATGGAACTAAGAAAGGTTATATTGCCATCATTCATTCTGGCTTCATACTTTATTCACCCCATGGTGCCATCTAATTGTTTCTTAAATGACCTTATTATGTTTGTGCAACATGGAAAATGACTTTCCCCACCTAATTAAAAATTACACAAAATCCACGTGTTTCTATTAATTAATTCTTACATGCAGATTTCTTAAATTATGTGTTGTAAACTATAATTCTGTGGGGTGCCCACACTAATTGGTAAGCCAGGTTAGTCAAACAGATTGCTTTTGCATAGTGTTGATACTGCAGAGACTCTTCAGAAACAAATTGAATAGTCAATTGCTGGGTCTACTGTACCAGATGATATTTAATTAGTGCTAGTTGTTCATTGCACAAGGTGATCCTTTTTTCTACTGCTCATTGATGGGTAGTGTTGCAGCTCACAATCCAAAGTAGAAATGGGCAGGAATATTTTTTTTAGTCTAATGAAATGTAAATCTCAAAGTTTTGTCCCCCTCCTGTTCTATGCAAGGCAAATGCTCCCTTACAGTATTTTTGTGAGACATGAGAGAACAAAAGACCTACTCCTATGGTTATGACACTCACAAAGGGATCTGAGAGATACAGCCTACTTTGCCTTTCTTCCACAACCTTGCTGAGTACCCTAATCACTGGGCCATTAGCTGTTCTGGACAGAGGCTCTTTGATTTTGGTCATGGATACTGTTCTGAAGTTGAAAAATCTTTCTTGACAAAAGGATTACTGCAAATGGCATATTTCAGAAGAAAAATGTTAGTTTTGATGAATCAGCATTTTCTAAAAGAAATAAACTAAAATAAAAACTCCAAAGCAAAAGACCCACCCCCAAAACATGGTGTCCACCCCACTCCCAACTTCTTTTCCTAGCCAGGTCTAATCCAGCAGGATACATTACCCTCACCAGGGACCATAAACAGGTCATACTCTTGGATATATTTACTTAGGTTTAATAGTGTTGAAAACCTAGGGGTCCCTGTTGATTTAGGTCACTGCAGTGTAGGACCCAGCATGAACCTGGAAAGTGGCAAGGGAGCCAGTGTGGAGGCTCTTTAAATAGGTGAATGCAATTGAAGATGAGGCAGACTTCCCTATCCCCCACTTCATGTGCACCAATTCTATGTGCATAGTGTGAGCAGCCAGGGAGAGGAGACATTTCCCAAACCCTAATGCACATGTTGGTTAAACGAGGTGCTTAACATGTTCAGTGGGGGATGGAGAACAGTCCCCCATCCCCATCCCCATCCCCAGTCACACTTGTCTGTTTAAAGAGCCACCAGGCACTAGGAACTGGGCATAATGAGCTTTCCCATCCCCTGCTGCTCAGGTTGGGTACCTCTTTAAACTGGTGCATGCAGTGGTATGCAGATGGGGAGCTCCTCAAACTGAGCTGCAGCACAGGGGGCACTGTGAGCTTGACCCTGGGGATCCTCTTCCTAATGTTCATCTTAAGGTGCCCATTCAGCTGGGTCTCCTGGCTGCATACCTGTTTTCTAAAGGTCTGGAGGACTGTGAGCCTGACATCAGGGAAGAGATCCCAAATCTTGAGCTCATAGCATTCTGGACCTGTAAAAGGTAGGTGGGTTGTGCAGCTGGGACTACTGATTGAACACTCGTATCCTTTTTTTTGTACTCTCAGGCAGCAGTTGAAGAAGTAGACCTGGTGAATGAGAAGCTCCCAACTCCCCAACCTGCTGCTTCCATGTTCAGGTAGTTGCAGGTGGGGACCTTTCCATTCCCCAGCTGCAGATGCCCTCCTCCCCCCATTCTGGTAGCTGGCAGCTGCACAAGTGGGGTTTGAGGAGCTTTATACCCGATTCTCAGAATTGCATGGCTTGCCATACATGTGTGGTATGTCTGGTTGAGTAATTTGGTTAACTGGTCATAAAATTCCTCAGACCCCATGTGTGCCTGCCTTAACGTCTGAAGGCAGCCTAATACAAGCTTTTTATAAAGACTGTGACTGTGTATTCTGTGATCTGGCCTGTTTATAATATATGCTTATACAAAACCAATCACTTGCATATATAACTGCTGGAGTGAGGTAATTCCCCTTGCCTCACTATTTTGTTCTCTCCAACTTCTCCTTTAACACAACTGCATTATCATTTACAGAGCTGCCACACATTCTGCTGCAGAAATGATTATGCAATCTCTCTCTCTCCCTCCCACTCTCCCCACCCTCTCCCTCTCTCTCTACACATACATATATACACACACACATAATATTATTATAGTGCTAGTTCATTGTGCATATGTCTGTGTGTATCTCTGTCTCTCTCTCTCTATATATATATAAACATATAACGGGCAGTTCTAGGATTATGAAAAGCAGGGTGCAGATGGCATAGTGAATTATCATGTGTACAATACATATTTTCTCCAGTTAAAGAGAAATTAGAAGCTTTAATAATATGCTGCAGCCCCACAAGTATATTATTCAGGTTAAGGTCAAAGTAAAAACAAATATAACTACTGGAAAATGTACTAATGGCTTAGATAATTTATAAAGTTTAAAAATGACAACAAACTAGGCAAAAATCGTTTAAATAGCCTAAAGATGTTGTTTAATTGGTTCTAGTCATCATAGTTAAAGGCACAATTCTTATTCACATTGTACAACAAAATCTAGTCTTTTAAAGCATTTTGACAGTATTTCTGATGCTTTGCTGCCAGTCATTCTACACCTGAGTTAATACCTGAATTAAGGTTTCTAACTAGATCTAAAAATAGGCTGCAGAACTAGGAACAAAAAGATAGACATTATCAGGAATGGCTAATGGACAGCAAAATTGCAAAAGAAAGAATAGTTTGAATAGTGAAACATTAAGACATAAAAAGGAGACAGCATTAACACCAGTGGATTGAAGAGATATTAGCAGGAATCCAGTACATTAAAATGAGCCATGAAGTTAATTGACTTGCTCAGCACTGGCTGAATAGAAATGCTGCTACCCCTCCTATGCTTTTAAAAGTTTGGGTGGTGCAGGAATGTGTGTGCGTGCATGCCTGTGTGCACACACACATGGATGGATGGACGGATGGATGGATTTGGTGAGGTACAGTGCAATGCAGTGCAGTTTGTGTGTGTACTGGTGTATAAATGTCTGTGTGTGTACTGATGGGCAGGCATGGTACCCAGATCTCCCTCTTAGGGAAGTGGCATAGAAAACGCTCTCTTGCATTCCTTTATAATTTCAACATAAAAGGAAGTCCATGTGTACATTGCAGCCTAGTCTATAACCTAATGGCTAAACATTCATCAGGGAGAAGGGAAATATGGGCTTGAACTCTTTCAGGATGTTCAAGCCCATATCAAACTGAGATCTTTCTAAACCCAGATATATGGAAGATCATTAAACCCAGATCTATCACTTTCTGGGCACGTACTGTAATCATTACATTATAAAGGGGAAGGGCTGCTTCCCCTTTTCCCTATGCTCAGCACCACCTTGTAACCTGGCCTCACCACCAGGCTGGCAGCGGGGCCAGGTTACAAGCTGGTGCTGAGCGTAGGGAAAAGCAGCCCCTCCCCCACCCCATGGCTGGTGCCCCATGCTGCAGCCACTTGCAGCCCACCTGGGGCTGCCTGTGCCTGCTCCAGACAGCCCCGCATGGGCTGTGAGCACCTGGAGCAGGGAGCACCAGCCATGGGGTGGGCAAGGGGCCACTTTTCCCTCTGCTCAGCACCAGCTTCTTCCCTGCTGGCAAGCAGGAGGTCAGGGCTGTGTGCTGCACCCTCCCCCCGCTGTACCACAAGGCTGGGGAGCACTGGGAGTGAGTGGGCAGGGAGTCAGCAGGAGCCTGAGGCCCACACTGGTGCCCCAGGATCAGTGCCAGTGGGGCCCAGAGCAGGGTGGCAGGAGCACAGGGTCCCAGCTGGCAGCGGCTCTATGGAGCCGGGCCAGCTCCTCCCTCTCCCTGCTGGTGCAGCCAAGCCCGGCTCTACAGACACCTGCCAGCCTGTGCCCTGCTTTGGGCCCCACCAGTGCTGGCCCTGGGACATTGGTCCCAAGATGGTGACCAGGGGCGGGGCACTTGACAAGGGGCGGGGCTACCCATGCAGCCCTCCACAGCCTGCCAAAACTGGCTAAGCAGCCCTCCACCCAAACTAATTGCCCACCCCCAAAATAATTGCCTGCCCCTGGTTTAGCTTCATCCTCTTTGTAACCCCCTTTCAGGTAGTTAAAGGCTGCTATTAGATCCCCTCTCAGTCTTTTCTTCTGCAGACTAACTAAACCCAGTTCCCTCTGCCTCTCCCTCTCCCTCTGCCTCACAAGAATCCTTGTGCCCTAACCCCTAAACCATTTTTGTTGCCCTCTGTTGGACTCTCTCCAACTTGTCCATATGCTTTCTATAGTGGGGGGCCCAAAACTAGACATAGTACTCCAGCTGTGGCCTTATCAGTGATAAATAGAGCAGGATAATTGCTTCCCTCAATCTGCTTCTATTGATGCAGCCCAGTATGCTGTTAGCCTTTTTGGCAACAAAGGCACACTGCTGACTCATCCATCTTACTGTCCCCTGTAACCCTGAGGTCCTTTTCTGTGGAGCTGCTGCTTAGCCAGTTGGTCCTGAGTCTGTAGCACTGCACAAGATTCTTCCATCACAAGTGCAGGACTTTGCATTTGTCTTTGTTGAACCTAATGAGATTTTTTTTTTTGGCCCAATCCTCAAATTTGTCTAAGTCACTCTGAATCCTAACCCTATCCTGCAGCATATCTACTAGACCCCACAGCTCAGTGTTATGCTTGCTGAGGGTGAACTTTATGCCATCTTCCAGGCTGTTAATGAAGACATTGAACAAAACTGACCCCGGGACCAACCCCTGGGGCACTCCAATTGATCCTGGTTGCTAACTAGACATTAAACTATTGATTACTACCCATTGAGCCCAACAATTCAGCCAGCTTTCTATTCACCTTATAGTCCGTTCATCCAAATTATACTCCCTCAGCTTGCTGTGGGAGATGTTTATCAAAAGTCTTGCTAAAGTCAAGGTATATCCATTGCTTTCCCTGCATCCACAGAGTCATTTATGTCATCACAGAAGGCAATCAGGTTGGTTAGGCATGACTTGCCTTTGGTGAATCCCTCCTGATTGTACCTAATCGCTTTCTTCTCCTCCAACTGCATAGAAATGGATTCTTTGAAAACCTGCTCCATGATTTTTCCAGGGACTGAGGTGAGGCTGACTGGTCTGTAGTTTCTGGGATCTTCTGTCTTCTCTTTCTTAAAGATGGGCACTCTATTCTAATCATCCAGGATCTCCCTTGACTGCCAGAAGTTTTCAAAGGTAATCACTAGTGGCTCGGCAATCACATCAGCCAACTCCCTCAGCACCCCTGGATGCACTGCATCTGGTCCCATGGATCTGTACACATCCATCCTTACTAAATAGTCTCTAACCTGTTCTTCAACTGATGAAGTCTGCTTACCTTCTCCCCAAACTGTGCTGCCTGGTGCAGCAGTCTGGGAGCTGAACTTGCCTGTGAAGATGGAGGTAGAAAAGGCATTGGGTACTTCAGCCTTTTCCTCATCATTTATCCCTAGCTTGCCTCCCCCATTCAGTAAGAGACCCACACTTTCCCTGACCTACCTCTTGTTGCTATCATACTAGTAGAAACCCTTCTTGTTACCCTTCACACCCCTTGCTAGTTGCAACTCCAATTGTGCTTTGGCCTTTCTGACTTCATCCTTGCATGCCCAAGCAGTATTCTTATAGTCCTCACTTGTTGGTCCAAGCTTCAACTTCTTGTAAGCTTCCTTTTTGTATTTAAACTCACCAAAGAATTCTCTGCTAAGCCAAGCTGCTTGCTCACCACATTTGTTATTCTTCCTCCACATTGGCATGGATTGTTTCTGTGCCCTCAGTAAGGTTTCTTTAAACTACAACCAGCTGTTCTGGACTCCTGTTCCTCTTAGCCTGGTCTCCCAGGGGATCCCTCTGAGGGAGTCAAAGTTTGCTTTTCTGAAGTCCAGGGTCCATGCTCTGCTGCTCTCCTTTCTTCCTTTTGTCAGGATCCTGAACTCAGTCATCTCATGGTCACTGCTGCCCAAGTTGTCATCCACTTCTATATTCCCCCCACAGTTCTTCCCTGTTTGTACTATCAGTGTGTTTAAGACCTATTTTAAGCACACTGCTGGATTAGACCCTTCTAGGCATGTAGGTTTGTAAATCACAACAATCCTTACATGTGAGATAGATGCCAAGATACTCTGCCCTGCCCAGATGGCGGCTCCTGAGGGTGCATGTAGTAGAATAACTTTAGATGCCTGAAGTAATGCTACTGGTGGGAATTTATAGGCTATGAGGCACTTAGGCAGTTAGGCTGGATTTTTATGACTTGCTTACATGGATTTAGGTGCTTGAATTGCACCTAAGTTTTGCTTTAAGGCTCCTAAGTGCTTTTGTTGTATCTGGCCCTTACTTTCATTGTACTTCTCTTCCCAATTTATAAAATGAAGATGATAATTCTTACTCAGAACATAGAGGTGTTGTGACAACAAATTGATGTTTGTGTGGTACATGGTGAGACACTGAGATGATGGAGGGGCACAAATTGGCAGTGATATCTTTCTTCTAGGGAGTTTCAGGTGGACAAATGCTAGTGAGGACTAGAATGAGATTATTCATTTTTTTTACATCCACAAACCTGTGAAAACTGGGTCTTTTGAGGTGATCAGTCTTGTGTATTTATTTATCCATATCACCACCTACTTTATTTATGCAGCAGTTCTTTTTTCCTTCTCTATAAGCTATTTCATTAACATCTTATTTTTTCCTATATATTCATGACTTGTTTATTATGTCAGAAATAGGAATGATTAAAATCGGGGTTTTATCTTTATTCATAAAGCATACATTATTTAATATACAGTAGATCTACTTTGTTGGAATAGGAATTTTATTTTCTGTCTTTCATCAAAATATTTGTTGTATAGCAAGATATCAAAGCAAAAGCAGTGGTTTAACACTGTCTATAAAAAGATGATATATTTGTTCTATTGTTGAAGCCAGGTGTCAGTAGAAGTACACAAAATATTTTAATATGTTATGCTTTTTAAAATACAAATTTCTTTTAGCATTGCAAGAAATCTTTTGAGCTAAGTGAGAGCCTGGTAACCATAAAGTCCCTCCTCCCAAAAGAAAAAAAACTTCAAAAAGGAGATGAGAAAACAGAAATGTACCTTTAAAAAGACATAATATATTTCTGAACAATATACAGTACCTTATCTTAATTGAATGGCTTTATCCTGCATCCATTTATGGAATAGCAAAGCACAGAATGATGGTAGAAAACCTCACACACATTGCATTTCCTTGGTCTAATTTGCAAAGCTTAGCAAATTAGATTCTGCAAAAACAGCCACCCTTTGCCCTCTGCAGACAACTATTTATTATTTTCATTCTGAAATGAAACTACAGGAACTTCTTTCCCCTTTTCAGATTGCTGAATAGTGATTTGCATATTCTAGTCTGAGAATGATTTTATTTTATTTTTTTAAGCACACTTTTGTTTTATAAAAGAGATTGGAGAACAGAGAGAGAAGCTTTTTCACTTGCTAGTGACAGTTTCACTTGTCGGAAGGAAATATGGCGCTATTTATTTTGTTGAGAGTTTTGCAGCCTGTGAGTGAATGTGTAGGGACATCAAACAGCTCATTTTTGCAGTCTTTCCCTGAAAAGAAAAAAACACATTTTGGTTGTGAAAAAATGTGAACAGGACATGAAAAAAACACAAGGGGCTTCAGTTACAGATGGCACTTGCTTGCATACCTTGTGCCTCTGTAGAACAAAGACAGCTCCAAGATAGCACTTCAAGTGGCAATTACCTCTCCAAAGGGCACACAGGGAGAAGCTTTGAGGGTAGGCAATGGCTCTGACCCCCCTCTGGACCAGTTAGCAGAGCTAGATCTGCAGGGCGGATAGTGCAGATTTGTAGCAAAGTTGACAGAATGTAACGGCATCTACCTTCCTAAATTTTAACCTTTGTGTATTGATATCACCATTGCATATTAAATACAGCAAAGCTTTGGTCTTGTTATATATACCATAAAATGAAAACAGAGCCCAGACAAGTCTTATATTCACCCTCCGACACCTGTCAGATTGCGGAGATACTCTAATGCTACAGACCCCAGATGCTTTGGCTTGCTTATTAGTTTCCTAGCCTGCTTAACTTGGGCCTCAGGAAGCTGAAGACCAGATTTTCAAAACACCTGCAAAAATGCATCCTTCCCAAGGAGATGGCAAGCATGTTTTCCTTGAAGCAACTTCAGGATCTGTTTTTACTTCCTCACTGAAGGGAACTACAAAGGCTAGGGCAATTTAAATGGGCCAGCACACAAGTGTTCACAGGGCTTTGGTTGTCCTAAAAATGGTATACCTGATCTCAAGTTAGTTCACCTCAGAGGGTTAAATCTATTTAGCAAGGGTTAACCTGGCCTACTGAATGCTTGCATGCATTCACAGCACAGTGCAGGGACTGGGAAAACCCAGCCTCTTCCAGTTACCACAGCCCTGGGGCTGTTCTTATCTCTCCCAACTTTGATTAGGCTATTTCCACACCCCTCACTCCCTGCCCCCGGACTGGGCAGTGCTCACAGACCTGCCAGCCCTTGACCTACCTCTGGTTGCCCACATGTCTCCCAGCCAGTGTTGAACACCTACTTATACAGGACCCAGCTTAGATTCAGGAGGTTTAAATGCCTGTTTGTAACCTGAGGATCTAGATTTGCCTCTTTTACTCCCTCTGACTCTCTCTCTCTTGTATTCTGCGTTTATCTGAGCTTCCCAGCTCTGTTTCTACCCACCCTTGTTTCTTTCCTCCCTCTCTTGGAAGTCTCTAAGACCCTCCTGGCCCTCCAGCTTGCTCCTTTCAGCTGTCATTTCTCCTGTTAAATTCCTAAGACTCCAAGAAGGGTTCAACTCTCTTCCCTTACTGGCTTCACCTTCACATATGCCCATTCTGCAGAAAAGAAAGGGAGAGAAAGCAGCTTTCATCTGAACATGTTTTTAGGCATTTCAGGATGTTGGCTCCTGCAGGAAGCCTGGAATATGACACAGAAATCAGGAATTCTGCAAAATAATTTGGGTTTGATGTGCCATACTCCATTCTGGCTTTTGGCAGACATGGCCAGACTCTGACCCTTCAGAGGCAGAGGCTTATTTTTTACGCTCTACTTGTGGTGCTGTTTCTCTACCTTTCTAGCAGCTTTTCCTTCTTTCTTCCACATGCTGTAAATGAAGTAATGGCTTGTCTCCACTTTCCTCAAGTATTGCATAGTGTGGATAGACAGGGGACACTTCAGTACTGGGAACTGTGTCTGTTCATGGCAGAGAGGGTAGTCAAGTTACTCCTCAGTTCTCTCAGTAGAGGCTTTGTTCTGAAGATGGAAGAAAGTGAATTCTGCTATCCACATAATATTTAGATGTTCTAGATCAGTGGTCTCCAAAGTGGGGTGCACAAGACGATTCATTGGGGTACGGGAAGAAAATATTAGAACTTCTATTTCTATTTCTATAAATATACATATATTAGGGGTGCGTGCTCAAAAATTTTTTACTGATGGGGTGCGCGATCAAAAAAGTTTGGAGACCACTGATCTAGATGATGGACCACAATGCTTGTGTATGTTCTCATTGATTTTTAAAAATTAAGACATAAACTTCATACTAGTGATAGAGGTTGTGGTGACTGCCCTGCAATTCAGGGCTGTCCAGCTTCTAAGTGGCCAGGTTGCACACACTGCATGGGTCACACCAGCGTGGCCCATGGGCTTCCCTGGCTGCACGTTGCATGGACAGCTTGGCCTCTAGCCTCAGCTTCTTGCTTGTGGACTCCCCTCCCCCTTCACCATACCACATAGGTAAGCCAGGTTGTGGGCTCCCCCAGCATCACAGGCTCTGTCATGCTTTGCTATTCTGCCCTTGGATGAGGGTAGGAAGCAGAAGGGAAGGAGCAAACAGCAGCCTGGAGATGCCCACTGCTGCTACAGCTGGAACAATGGGTGAAGTTGAGGGCTGCAAATAAATCCTTTGTGGGCTGCATGTGGCCAGGAGTTGGACAGCCTTGCTCTAATGAAGAGCTGACTGAACCTGGATGTAACCTGGTCTGTGTCTTGTTGTACCTTAGCTTGACAATTCAGATGACTATTAACCGTTGTGTTTTTATCCTTCATGGTCCCCCTCCGAGAAAGCAGAGTGTCCATGCTCTACTGCTTTTCGAAGCAAGTAAAGTGGCCTTAAGTGTTTGGTGAGTTGGTCCTGGGGACAGTCTGAAGACTGTCTCCCTGGACAACAGTGCCATGCTGACAGACTGGTGAGGCTGGGGTTATGCTTTCAGTGAATGTAAGCAATTCATTTTCTTTTTCTTTTGCTGAAAACGGCATGTCTAATTTAGCATATAAGGAATGTGACTCTAGATGCTAAGCAAACTATTTCTTTTTTAAAAATCCATTTGCTCTGTTTTTAATCTTGGTTTTGTTAAGATTGCTGCTGTCTTGGTAATTTCATGCAGACATCCTCAGAGAAAGGGAAGCTCATAATCTCTACTGAGACATGCTGAAGTGTAAGGAATTCTGGAATTTACTGTATATCACTCATTATCAGTCCTAGTCAACAGACATGGGCAAAGGTGTCCTGTCTGAGAAAGTTGTTTTGCCACCAGACTGACAAAGCTGGGAGATGCAAAAATCCAAGGAAAAGAAGAGTGTTGGCTGGAACATGGGTGATGTTATCATTAATGATTTATCTGATACTAAAAGGAACATATTCTAACTCCTCTCTTATGTATTCCACCATGAAGTAAACTGATTTCTCCCCCATGCACTTTCTCCACCTTGAATTCAAAAGCTGCAGTTTTAATGTCTATGTAAGCTGGCCATGTAAAAGAAATGAATCCTTCATATATCAGTGCATCTTAGATGCTGACTGGCTGGTAAGAAGATAATAGTTTCAATGGAAAATACTTTGAGCTTTAGTTAATTGGTGCTTTATGACTTCATGACACTGTAACTGAAGTTTCTGGGGTACTGCATTACATTTAAACTTCCTTTTAAATAGTTTCAGTTGCTGCAAAAATATGTTTTCAGAGCATGGGGGAAGTGAGAGAGAGCTAAATTAATAAGCATTTAACAAAAATGAGTCTTCCACACTTCTAAGAGATATATAGCATTGTTGGGTCCAGTTCTGAGAGGCTGCAGAGCCTGTGGTTGCAGGGTCCCTGGGAAGGAAGGGACTTAGAGGGAGGCAGATAGAGGGAGGTTCTCATTCCACCTCCACACTCCTGTTCCTGTTACCCTTTTTCTCTCATCTTCCTCCACATGTGCCCACAGTAATTCTTTTTTTGAGAAGGCTACATAATCATAACCACATGAATACATAATAGTGAGATCTAACTGAGCAGCTTACAGAGAGTCTTGGATGTACTCAAAATGTTCTTACATACTGATATATTATTTATGTGGACTTGACCTAGTCCTGTTGTATGTTATTATTATTTATTGAATATTAATAATTAGTATTTATTGCGAATATTACTGTGATACCTATAGTTAGTGATCAGTACCCCACTGTGCTTTGCTTTGTACAAACCTGGGGGGTGGGAAGAAAGATTTTGCCCAAAGAGCTCACAATCTAAGTTTATGCAAGATGCAACAGATGGATACAGACAAGTGGGTACTACAAGAAAAGAATGACAGAACACTGGTTGGCATGATAGACAGAGCTCTTGTAAGTCATAAACTGAGTACTTCCACATGAAAACGAACGTAATAAATTTCATGAGACCTGTATAGTATGTGCATTTTACGCATATATATGCTCACACACACTTATGTGATAGCCAAGTCAAGTCATTTTTCCTCATGTGTTTTGAATCTGCAAATGCACTCTGAGGGGAGAAAAGACTTTAGAATAAGTACTCCTTCTATATTAATCTTTATTAATAAGCATTCTGGAGTTGGGCATTTACTTTGCGCTAAGCAGAACACCTCTTTTCCCCAGGGGTGGCATAATGAACTCTTTCAGATCCCACTGACTTCTTTGAATTATTTTGGTTTTCCATCAAAATTCATAGATTCATAGATATAGGGTTGAAAGGAACCTTGCAGATCTTCTAGTCTGATCACCTGTCCTGGGCAGGAGAGAAAACTGGGCTTAAATGACCCCAGCTATGTAATTGTAAAGCCTCCTCTTAAAGACCCCCACGGTAGGAGCGAGGATCACTTCCCTTGGAAGTTGGTTGCAGATCCTAGCCACCCTGACTGTGAAGTAGTGCCTCCTGATGTCTAGTCTGAACCTACTCTCTAACAACTTATGACCATTATTCCTTGTTACTCTGGGAGGTGCTCGGGGGAACAAGGTCTCTCCCATTCCCTGCTGGTCCCCCTGGTAAGTTTATAGACGGCGACCAGGTCCTCTCTCAGCCTTCTCTTGCGAACGCTAAACAGATTAAGGTCCCGTAGCCTCTTCTCATAGGGTCTGCCCTGCTGTCCGCAGATCATGCGACCCTCTGGACCCTGGATGCTGGCCACATCTCTCCTAAAGTGCAGTGCCCAGAACTGGATGCAGTACTCCAACTGCGGCCTGACCAATGTTGCATAGAGTTGGGAGGATCACCTTCTTGGCCCTGATTGTGATACATCTGTGGTGTGATTAGCCTTATTGACTGTCCTCAGATTGGTGGCCCATGTTCATCTTGGAATTGATAATGACTCCAAGATCTCTTTTTGCCACTGTACTTTTGGGAAGAGAGCTCCCCAGCCTATAGGTATGCTGCTGGTTCTTACTACCCAGGTGCAGCACCCTGCACTTGTCAGTATTGAATCCCACCCTGTTCTCATTTGCCCACCCCTGTAACCTGTCCAATTCCAGCTGTATCCTGTCACTCCCTTCTAGAGTGCCCGCCTCACCCCAAATCTTGGTGTTGTCTGTGAATTTAAACAGGGTGCCTTTCTCCCCATTGTCCAAGTCATTAATAAAGAAATTGAGCAGTGCGGTCCCAAGGACCGAGCCCTGGGGGACTCCATTGCTCACATCCCCCAGGTCAAATATGACCCATCCATTACCACTCTCTGAGTGAGGCCCCTCAGTCAATTTGTGACCCCTCTGATTGTGTAGGCATCAATGCCACAGGCGCCTAGCTTTTTAGTGAGAATGGAGCGGGAGACAGTGTCAAAGGCCTTCCTGAAGTCCAGAAAGACAACATCCACGGCGACATCTGCATCTAATGATTTTGTGACCTGATCATAGAAGTCAATCAGGTTGGTCTGACAGAAACTGCCCCTAATGAAACCATGCTGGGTACCCCTGAGTATCATCGCTGCTGCTGGCCTTTCACAGACATGCTCCTTGATAATCTTCTCAAAGAGCTTCCCCGGGATAGAAGTAAGGTTAATGGGCCTATAGTTGCCCGGGTCCTCCCTCCTCCCTTTTTTGAAGATGGGGAACACATTGGCCTTCTTCCAGTCATCCAGCACCTGGCCAGAGCACCATGAGTTCTTGTAAAGCCATGCCAGGGTCCCCGTGATAAGCCCTGCCAATTCCCTCAACACCTTGGGGTGGAGAGCATCTGGACCTGCTGATTTGAACATGTCCAGCTCCTCCAGATGGACAGTTCCATCTAGAATCATGTACAGTGGACAGTGTATGTGTATGTGGACAGTTCCATCTAGAATTATGTGATATGTACAGTGTAGCATGGTTTTATCTAAAAACCAAATGGTACTCAGAAAGTTTAACCAGGTCTTCACTGTGAGATTTTTCTTAAGCCTGGTACCAAAATCACTACTAATAATACAGAGATGGAAACTACAAAAACTGACTATAAAATTACAGAATATACAGAGTAAAAGCCAAAAGAATAATTCACTGTCGGGAACAGTACTATCTTAGCCAGCAAAAATAACTGCACCTAAACACACATATAGACAGTGAGCAAGGTTCATCGGGGTATGCCGGTGCTACAGTGCAGGGGCTGCCTGCCACCTTGCCCTGCACTTGTGCCCTAGCCAGCCACTCTGCCATCTGTCATCACCACCTGGAGCCTGGGGCTGATCTCCTGGGTCCCCTGCCAAACCAGGTCTGCTCTGCCCTGGCTCAAACTGCTGTGGTCCAGGCGCACGTGAAGATGCTGTGCCTGGGAACAACTGACTGACGTGAACTGCACTGGAGTTTATTGTGTTGTGCTAATTGCATGTGTAGATGCACCTAGTATAACTAATACAACCAGAGGGAGAAAGTGAAAAAAGAAATAGGGCTGTTTGTTTTTTAACCAATCATTAAAAATAACATTGCTTTTTTTTAAAAATCTACATTAATTTTCTAGAAATATCCTTACTGATTGTGGAAGGGTTAATGCTAAGAATCTGGCTTGATCCTACACAATGCTGATCAGCTTCTGTGAAATGCTGGAGGCACACAGCTCTGACTGGTTCCTTACTGTACAACAATTCTGACTGGTGTCTCACAAGAGGTATTTCTTGCTGTGGTGTCTTCTACCTTTACGTAATAATAATTTATATCATTAGTCTACATAAATACCTGATTTTCCTTGCCTGCATTTAGGAGCCAATACAACCTGCTTGGCCTTCTGTAGGACTGTGCCGTTTATAATGAACAATTAACTAAATACAGGAAATAAACCTGGTGTTTCATTTTTTTGTCATTTGCTTAAAGCTGAATGATGGGATCTCAGATGTGCCTCAGTTCTGTCTGCTTTGTTATGCGTGGGCTTATTGTAGACAGGGTACAATACTCAAAATGCTAAACAGAATATTTGAGCCAGACCCTTCATTGACATAAAAGACCTATTCTAGTGTCTTTTTATATAGGCTGTCAGCAAACTCTGTGTTAGTCACCCTCCACAAAAATCCATTGTCTGTTGTTATTTTGCAATATATACTGGGCCTACTTCTCCGCTTACATACACTGGAGTTTATCAAAAGCAGCTGCAGTGAAATCAATATATTTTCCAGTGTGAAGCTTGATAGTTTGTAGCATCAGGCTTGCAGTGTCTGAGTGACAGACTGCTTTTGCATTTCATAGGATCACAGGAAAGTAAGGGCTGGAAGGGACCTCACAAGGTCACCTGGTTCAGCCCCTGGTAGAGGCAGGATCATTCCTGACTAAACCATACCAGCTAAGTGTCTGTCTGATCTGCTTTTGAAAGTTTCCAAGGATGGAGATTCCACAATTTTTCCATGTAGCCTGTTCCAATGTATGACCACTCTCATAGTCAGAAAGTTTCTCCTAATGTGCAACCTAACTTTCCCCTGTTGAAGCTTGAGGCTGTTGGTCTTAGCCCTGTCCCATATAGCCATAGAAAAAAGCACACTTTATCCTTTCTAAAATCATCCTTCAGGTATTTGAAGACTGTTATCAAATCCCCCTTAGTATTTGCTTCTCCAGGTTAAATAATCCTAGTTCTTTCAAACTTTCCTCATAAATCTTGATTCTCAAGTCTCAGGTAATTTTTGTTGCCCTGTGCTTGACTCTGTCCAAACTGTCCACATCCTTCTTGAAGTGTGGGGCCCAAAACTGAACACAATGCTTCAGGTGAAACCTGACCAGTGATGAATATAACAGAAAAATCTCTTCCCTTAATTTGCAAGTGACATTCCTGTTAGTACAACCCAGGATACTGTTGGCCTTTTTTGAAACAAGAGCACACTGATGGCTCATATTTAGCTTATGGTCTACTGCAGGGGCTGGCAATTATTTCGGGCGGAGGGCTGCTTACCCAGTTTTGGCAGGCTGTGGAGGGCCACATGGGTAGCCCCACCCCTTGACAGGTGCCCCACCCCCTGGTCACCATCTCGGGACCAATGTCCCAGGGCCAGCACTGGTGGGGCCTAAAGCGGAGCACAGGATGGGTCTGTGGAGCTAGGCTAGGGTGCACCAGTAGGGAGAGGGGGGAGCTTGCCTGGCTCCATAGACCTCCTGCTAGGTGGGACCCTGCACCCCTGCCACCCTGCTCTGGGCCCTGCCAGCACTGACCCCGGGCATCAGTGCAGGCCCTGTGCTCCCACTGGCTCCCTGCCCACTCACTCCCACTGCCCCCCAGCCATGCAGTACAGGTAGGGGCAGTGGGAGTGCACAGCCCTGACCCCCTGCTTGCTGGCAGGGAAGAAGCTGGTGCTGAGCGCAGGGAAAAGTGGCTCATTGTCCGCCCCTGGGCCAGTGCTCCATGCTGCAGGTGCTCTCAGACCACACGGGGCTATCTGGAGCAGACACAGGCAACCCCAGGCAAGCTTGGCCATGGGGTGGGGGAGGGGCTGTTCTTCCCTGTGCTCAGCACCAGCTTGTAACTCGGCCCTGCTGCCAGCCTGGCGGTGGGGCCAGGTTACAAGGTGGTGCTGAGCATAGCGGGGAGGGGAAGCAGCCCCTTGCCCACCCCATGCCCAGTGCCCTTCACTGCAGCCACTCACAGCCTGCCTGGGGATGCCTGTGCCTGCTCCAGACAGCCCTGTGTGTGCTGCGGGTGCCTGCAGCAGGGAGCGCTGACCTTGGGGTGGGGACTGCTTTTCTCCACACAGGGCAGGAGCCCAGGGAAAAGCTGAGCAGGGGGAAAAGTGGCCCCTCCCCCGCCCCATGAAAGATGTCCTTCATTTTTGACAGGAACCAAGGGCAGAGAAATATTAATTTTCTACATTTTTTAGGAGCCCTGCAGGCCAGATAGAATGGCCTCGCAGGCCGCATTTTGCCCACCCCTGTTCTTCTGTAACCTCCTCCTATGCAGGTTCTGCTCTTCAGTACTGTTGCTTAGCTAGTCATTCCCCAGTCTGGATTTGTGTATGCAATCATTCAATCCCAAGAACAGGACTTTGCACTTGTCCTTGTTGAATCTCATCTCACTGATGTGGATCATTTCTTCAGCCTCTCCAGGTCATTCAAGATTCTAGCCCTGCCCTCCTGAATGTCTGCAGTTCCACCCAACTTGGTGTCATCTGTAAATTTGCGAGGTGTGCATTTGATCCCATCATGAATGCCGTGTGCTCCTGGAGGCTGGGAGGGGGCACAGCAAGCTCCCATAGGTGGCAGTGAAGCTGTTGGTGACAGGAGCATGTCAGCAGCAAGCAGGGAGCTCCCGCAGGCAGCTGCAGCACTGTCAGAGCCGGGGGAAGGGGGGCAGCAATGTCAATGGTGCCTTTTCACAGGGGGTGCACCACCATGCTCAAGGGGTGCATGTGACCCCCTATGCATCACCAAGGGATCCCATCATCCAAATCCTTAATGAAGATATCAAACAATACTGGGCCCAGTGTAGACATCTGGGGAACCCCTGATCCCTCCTCTTAACTAGGCTTTAAACTAGGCTCATCAGGGGAAGGGGAAGACGAAGGAGGAGGAAGCCTTGGACCGCTAAACCAAGCAGCACTCACAAGTACAGCTGAGCCTAGACTGACGAGCGGAACATATACACAGGTAAGCAATGGGGCCAGGGCAATGCTGTGATTAGGGGGCTGGTGCACACATCCACAGGAGGCCTCAAATGCCTCTACACAAATGCTCGTAGTATGGAAAACAAGCAGGAGAACTTACCCTTCTGCTAGCTGACATCAACCCAGACATAGTGGGGCTCACTGAAATGTGGTGGGACCCAGTGCATGACTGGTCTATAGGCTGTACAGGAGGGACAGGACAGGGAGGAAAGGTGGGGGTGTGTGCTCTACATTAAGGAGGAATACATATCCTCACCAGGTAGCACAGCGTCAGAGGAGGGGCACACAGAAGTGCTCTGGGTTAGAATACAAGGCAGTCAAGGGGAAAGAGACTTAACGGTGGGGGTCTACTATATACCACCCAACCAAGAGGAAGAGCTAGATCCTGCTCACATAGGTTCCTTGCCCAAATTCAGGATCTCCATCTAACCCAGGAGGTGCACAGCTCCACCAGGGGAGACGCCTTGCTGGACCTGGTGCTGCCCATGGGTGACGACCTGGTGAGGGGGCTGCGGGTGCTCGACCACCTGGGTGACAGTGATCATCGCCTACTGGAATTCACCATCCAGCACAAGGTGGCAAAGGCCTGCAGCAAGGCAGCAGCCCTAGATTTCAGGAGGGCAGACTTCAATGAGCTAAGGATAATAGTCGGGGAAGCACTGAGGTCCCGGAGGGGAGGGGAGTGAGGTGTCCAAGAAGAGTGGTTGCTCCTTAAGGAGATGATCCTCAAAACCCAAAGGGAGGTAATCCCAAAATGGATCAAAGGGAGCATGACGGCACAAAAGCCCCCCGGCTCACCAAAAGCATCTGGGAATGTCTCTTAAAAGAGAGGCGTACACCCAATGGAAGGGAGGGGCCATTACCAGTGAGGATTATACTGCGGTTGCTCGGGGATGCAGGGGGGCAGTCAGGAAGGCCAAGGCGGAGATGGAACTGCGACTAGCTTCCTGGATCAAGAAGAACAGGAAGTCCTTTTTAAATACAAGCTTTTAATAAGCTTTTTGAGAGAATTATTCTGGCACATATCCATGAGGGGTCAGCAGGAGAGATTATGCTTAGGGGCAACCAACACAGGTTCATTAGAGGCAGGTCCTGTCAGACCAACCTGGTGGCCTTCTATGACCAGGTCACCAAATCCTTAGATACAGGGGTAGCAGTGGACATTAGTCTTCCTGGACTTTTGGAAGGCCTTCGACACTGTCTCTCACCCCATTCTCATTAAGAAACTGGGGGACTGTGGTGTCAACACCTACACAGTCAAATGGTTCGCCAACTAGCTGGAGGGTCGCACCCAGTCATTTTTGACCTGGAGGGATGTGGGCAGTGGGGTCCCCTAGGGCTCGGTCCTTGGGCCCGCACTGTTCAACATCTTTATCAGTGATTTGGACGAGGGGGTAAAAAGCACCCTGTTCAAATCTGCTGATGACACTAAGATGTGGGGGGATGTGGGCACATTACAAGGAAGAAATAGGCTACAATCAGACCTAGACAGGTTACAGGGGTGGGTGGACAAGAATAGGATGGGATTCAACACTGACAAGTGCAAGATGATGCACCTGGGGAGGAAGAACCAGCAGCATACTTACAGCCTGGGGAACTCCCTTCTTGTCAGTGCAGACAGAAGAGGATTTTGGAGTCATCATTGATGCCAATATGAACGTGGGCTGGCTTGTGGGGATGCAGTCAGGAATGCCAACCGTACCTTGTCATGCATCCACAGATGCATCTGAAGCAGGTCCAAGGAGGTGATGCTCCCCCCTCTACGCAGAACTGGTAAGGCTGCAGCTGGAGTACTGCATCCAGTTCTGGGTGCTGCACTTCAAGAGGGCTGTGGACAACATGAAGAGGGTCCAGAGGAGGGCCACTCGCATGATCAGGGGCACGGAGGACAGGCTACAGGACCTGAACCTGTTCAGCCCCCATAAGAGAAGGCTGAAGGGGGATCTAGTGGCCTGTTACAAACTAGTCAGAGGGCACCAGCAGGCATTGGGGGAGTCCGTTTCCCCGAGCACTACCAGGAGTGCTTAGAAATAACGGTCACAAGCTGGCAGAGGGTAGATTCAGATTAGACATCAGGAGGTGCTACTTCACTGTCTGGGAGGCTAGGATCTGGAAGCAGCTTCCAAGCGAAGTGGTGCTGGCTTCTACCCTGGGGGTCTTAAGACAAGATTTGACCATCACTTTGCTGGGGTCATTTGACCCCAGTACTCTTTCCAGCCATGGCAGGGGGTCGGACTTGATGATCTGCATCAGGTCCTTTCCAAACCTACTATGAAACTAGACATTGAGCCACTGAGGACTACTTTGTGAGTATGATCCAACCAGTTATGTACCCACTGTACAGTACTTTTGTTTACTCTGTATTTACTTAGCTTGTTAATGAAACGGTTGTGGGAGACAGTGCCAAAAGCCTTGCTAAAGTCCAGATATACAATGTCCACTGTTCTTCCCTCATCCACAGAGCCTGCCATTTATCATTGAAGAAAATCAGGTTGTTTAGGCATGACTTGCTCTTGGTGAATCCATATTGGCTGTTCATGATCATCTGGTTTTCTTATAGGTGCTTCACAATGAAGTCCTTGAAGACCTGCTCCAGGAACTTTCCAGGTACAGAGGTCAGACTGACCAGTCAGTAGTTCTCCAGATCCTTCTTGTTACCTTTCTTAAAGATGTGCGCTATATTTCCTGTCATCTGGGACCTGACCCAACCTCCATGAACTCCTGAAGATGATAGCCAATGGCTCCAAAATTACCTCAGCCACTTTTTTCAGTACTCTGTGGTGCATTTCATTCAGCTCTGGCAACCTGAAAGCATCTAGCTTCTTTATGTAATCCCTAACCTGTTTTGCCATTACTCTATGCTGTTTGTCTCTCTCTCTACCTCTGCTGCTAATTGCACTCACCATCTGATAGCTGCTCCTATTTGTGAAAGCTGAAGTAAAAAAGGCATTATATACAAGCTACACCCCATTAAATACTTCATCCTTTTCTGCCTTCCTGCTGCTCTCCTCTCTGAGTTTTACCCAGAAGTTTCATCAGGCCTACTTTTCACTTTATGCTTTACCTCCAAGCATGTATATGTTGTCTTTATACCCTGCCTATCTCTCCTGAACAACTTATCTCCATCTATGGGTGTAATCCAGTCATGTGAACTGCCCTACCATGTCTCCATAATTCCAAATACATCATAATTCTGTGATTGTATTGGGACCTCCAGTTCTTCCTATTTGCTCCCCATACTTCTGGCTTTAGCGTATAAACATTTAAAGTATCTAACTGATTGTCCTATCCTCTCTCTGAGAAAAATGCCATGGTTTTCACTATTAATTCCCCTTACTAAGTTTTTATCCAGGTTCCCAGACTCTTTGCTTACTTCTGGAGTTTTGTCTCCATCGCCACAGTGAACCTAATTGAAAGCTTCGTGATTAGGTTAGAAAGTCTGTATGGAAGTCTTTGTCAGGTGGCTCCTAACTTTTCCCAGCAGTCTGTATGTCTGAAGCAC